>NC_048301.1:110083488-110151235 GCF_013100865.1 Trachemys scripta elegans
AATAACTCCTCTCCCTCCCTGGTGTTTATCCCTCTGAAGTATATATAGAGAGCAATCATATCTCCCCTCAGCCAAGCTTGTTGAGTCTCCTCTCATGAGGTAGGTTTTCCATTCCTCAGATCACCCTAGTAGCCCTTCTCTGCACCTGTTCCAGTTTGAATTCATCTTTCTTAAACATGGGAGACCAAAATTGCACACAGTATTCCGGATGAGGTCTCACCAATGCTTTGTATAATGGTATTAACACTTCCCTGTGTCTACTGGAAATACCTCGCCTGATGGATCCTAGGTCTGCATTACTTTTTCACGGCCGCAGCTCATTGGTGGCTCACAGTCATCATAAGAACATAAAAGCGGCCATATTGGGTCAGAGCAATGGTCTATCTAGCTCAGTATCCTCTCTTCCTACAGTGGCCAATGCCAGATGCTTCAGACGGAATGAACAGAGAGGTAATCAAGTGATCCATCCCATCACCCATTCCCAACTTCTGGCAAACAGAGGCTAGGGACACCATCCCTGCTCATCGTGGCTAATAGTCACTGATAGACATATCCTCCATGAATTTATCTAGTTCTTTTTTGAACCCTGTTATAGTCTTGGCCTTCACAACAGGCCTCTGGCAAAGAGTTCCACAGGCTGACACTGCATTGTCTGGAGAAATACTTCCTTTTGTTTGTTTTAAACCTGCTGCCTATTAATTTCATTTGGTGACCCTAGTTCTTGTCTTATGAGGAGGAGTAAATAACATTTCCTTATTTACTTTCTTAACACCAGTCATGATTTCATAGACCTCTATCATATCCCCCCCCGTCATCTCTCTTCCAAGCTGAAGAGTCCCAGTCTTATTCATCTCTCCTCAGAGGGAAGCTGATCCATATCCCTTATCATTTTTATTGCCCTTTTCTGTATCTTTTCCAATTCCAATACATCTTTGAGATGGGGCAACCAATCTACATGCAGTATTCAAAACGTGGGTGTACCATGGATTTATATGGAGGCAATATGATATTTTCTGTCTTATCTATCCCTTTCCTAATGATTCCCAACATTCTTTTTGATTGTCACTGTACACTGAATAGATGTTTTCAGTGATCTATCCACAATGAGTCCAAGATCTCTTTCTTGAGTGGTAACAGCTAATTTAGACCCTATAATTTTATATGTATAGTTGGGATTATGTTTTCCAATGTGCATTACTTTGCATTTAACACTGAATTTCATCTGCCATTTTGTTGCCCAGTCACTCAGTTTTGTGAGATCCTTTTGTAACTCTTCACAGTCTGCTTTGGACTTACCCAACTACTCAAAATAGTTATCTGCAAATTTTGCCACAACTGTTTACCCCTTTTTCCAGGTCATTTATGAATAAGTTGAATAGGACTGGTCCCAGTACAGACTCCTGGGGAACACCGCTATTTACCTCTCTCCATTCTGAAAACTGACCGTTTATTCCTACCATTTGTTTCCTATCTTTTAACCAGTTACTGATCCATAGAGGACCTTCCCTCTTACCCATGACACCTTACTTTGCTTAAGAGCCTTTGATGAGGGACCTTGTCAAAGGCTTTCTGAAAATTTAAGTACACTATATTCACTGGATCTCCCGTGTCCACATGCTTGTTAACCTCCTCAAAGAATTCTAATAGATGGGTGAAGCATGATTTCCCTTTACAAAAACCATGTTGACTCTTCCCAAACTGTATTCATCTAGGTGTCGGATAATTCTGTTCTGTACTACAGTTTCAACCAATTAGGCTTACCAGCCTTATCCTGTGATCAACCTATATATCCAGGTCTTTCTCCTCTGATGCTTCAACTGATAAGTCCCCAGCTTAGAGCAAAAACTGTTATTGTTAGTCCCTAAGTGCATGACCTTGCACTTTACACTATTAAATTTCATCCCATTTCTATTAGTCCAGTTTTTAAGGAAATCCGGATCTTTTTGTAGGATATTCCAGTCCTCTCCTCTACTGGCAGTATCTCTCAACTTTGTGTCATCTGCAAATTTTATTAGCACACTCCCACTTTTTGTGGGAAGGTCATTAATAAACATGTGAATGAAGATTGGTCCCAAGACTGATCCCTGAGGAACTCCACTGGTAACCTCCCTCCAGCTTAACAGTTCACCTTCCAATATGACCCATTGTAGTCTCCCCAATATGTATTGTTTATAGCCTGGGGCTGGGGGGAAAGGGAAAGAGAATCTTATGTGAATCCTGGCAAGTGTTATGAACTTCAAATGACCGTATTAAACTATGTGCCAGATAAGAATGGATTTTAAGGACATACCGTGTTAAGTGGTTCTCCTGGAAATCTCTAGGGGGATGTGAATGTAAATTTCCCACATCCAGTTATGCAAAAACCCAGATTTTTGAAGCTACCCCAAGGAGACAATATTGTTGATTACCTGTTCCTGGAACCTGAAGATCAAAGACCCAAGCTGAATAAAGGAAAGACCAAACTATTCATGGTGGTTCTGAATCTGAGACAGTTCTGACCTTGTAACCATGGAGAAAAAACTCAGTTGTGGGTTTTGAAGAACTGACACCTATCCGAGCCCGAGGTTAGTTGGGGTGATCTCGGGTAAACTTATTAGCATGCACGTAGGTTTTTATTGTTTAATATTTTTTTCTGTAATACTTTCACCTTAAGAATAAGTGTGCTTGCTTAGATAGGGTTGTGTGGGCACTTAGCTGTTTATATCATTTGGAAAGAAAGCAAAGTGCAAACGCTGCTTGCCAGGAATATTGCACAATGTAAGAAGGGGACTGTGCGGCCTGGAAAAACCCTAATCAGGAGGGAGTGCAGACCTGGGTCTCTGCCCAAGAGATGTGACTGCTGAGGAAGCCTAGAGTGGGTGTCCACAAGGGACCATAGAGAGGGAATACAGGTGCAGTTGCCCTGAACTGTGACAATGTATCATTCAAAATGTCTTTAGGAATGCAACAGTCTTCCTTAAGAAGGCGCTATTAAAACTGGATGGTTACTACTCACAGTAATTAAGCCTACCACGAGATTTATGGTATTTCCCATTTCAAGTATAGGGAATACCATAGTAAACTTTGCATTTGTAAAATCATTTTAAAATGGCATCCACTGCAGAATATGAAGAACGTTTAAATGGCTTAGGCCTAGTTTTATTTTACACCCTACACTAATACAATGTATTATACAAACAGCATACCAAATTAAGATTATATAAAATGGAGGTGTATGCAAAGCCAAGGAGAACAAAAATAATGGCAATAAAAAGTTTGAAGCATAAGTAGGAAATAAAAGTCAACCTGGAAAAAATGCATGCTAGAACATAAGGCAAAAATACACATTCAGTGGGAAAAATCTATGTGGCAAGAAGATCGCCAACTAGATACAGGTTTTCAAGTACAATACAGTAGCAAAACCACCACAGGTTTGGCAGCATACAGAGAGATACCACTTCAGACCAGGGAGATAACCAGTCCTTAATGTCACTGATGGGACTGTACTTAATGCACTATATACAGTTGACACATTTAAAAGGAATTAAAAGAACAAAAAAAATTAAGGAATGACTCGGAAAGAAAGAATAAAAGCAAAGTATGTTACGTAGGTTGGCTGAAAGAATTTGAGCATGGGGAGATAGCAAAGATAAGGTAGAAATCTAGATCTGTCTGTAGAGTGTAAACACCGAGGAGTATGAAAAGCCATGTACTGTATAGAGGTCTAAAGAGTAAATGATTAAGCAGAGCTGAGGAAAATTTTCCGTTACCATCAGGAAGAAAGTTTAACAAAATCCAGATGGTGGAATAGTCTCACAAGGAAAGTGGTGAAAGCCTCATCACATAGCTTACTGCAAAATACTCTAGGGCACAATCTGCACTGACAAAATGAATAGACATTGTGATATCTTAACAGGACTTTGCCATCTAATTTCTGTGATTTTATAAAAATGAAGAGGGTAGTGTAGAGCTTTTAACAGTGTAAGTAAATTATTCTTACCAATATAACTCCTATGCTGTTCAACTCCATAAGTTCCAAGTTCACATTGTTTGTGTTAGTCTGTAGAAGGCTGGATATCAACCTAATCACATTTAAGCGAGTGTTTCCCACAGGTGGATCCAATACGCCCCATGTTGTCTTCATAACACTTTTCTAGACAAAAAAAGTCCATCGGAACAATTTTTTTTAAAAGTACACATTTATTTCAAGTCAGCTCAGTGTTATTTATCCACAAACAGAAAATGTGGTAAGAATCTTGTATGGCCAATTTGGCAGTAGTAGCATGACATTATGTTGTGGGACAGCATGTTTTAGTTCCATATGTTAACACTTATTTTCTAGCACTATGGACTGGAAACAATGAGAAGACAATTAGGCTGGGGGAAATAAAAAGATATGGAGTATACAAACTTAGTGGCATTATGGACACGTAAAAGGAACTGCATTCAGGCCCACAACGGACATTTGCCGGAGAGAACAGTGATTTAGAACACACTTTATCAAGCTCTAACTATTCAAGTCCAGTGTGTCTAGTTAAGCAGTTTCTGTATTTATCCAGGCAAGAAAAATAATAATTATTGTGGTAAATTTTCTAAAGTCAGAAGAGAGAAATAAACCTTAGCTGCAGACTTCAGAATAATTATGTTTGTTTTAGTGAAGAGAATATTGTAAAAGTTTAATGGTCCCTACTGCTGTCATAAATGCCAGCATACTTGCACAGGAATTTAGGAATTGCGATACCAGATCAGACCAGTGGTTTGTATACTCAGATAAACTGTCTGACAGTGGTCAATACCAGCTGCTTCCAAGGAAAGCAAAAACCTCATAGTGGACAGTTATGCAATAAACAGCAAACAGGGATTAAGGAAGAAGTGTCCCCGTCATTTAGTGGTTCAGTTGTGCCCTGAATGGAGATTTTATCTCCTTTTAAGAAAGCATCCTACCTACCTACCACAAATATGGATATTCTCATTATCCTTCACATTCTATGCTCTTGACCACAATTATGTCGTAGAACAATGAGTTCTGCAGGTTTCCTTATGAAAAAGGCACTTTTTAAATACATCTGTAGCCTTTCAATTTCACCAGATGTCCCTGGTGATCTACAAATGATCTACCTTTTCTCCTCTGTCTTTTTATAGACCTCATATCTTCTTAAAGCATCTCTCTAAAGTGAGTTTTCCCAATCTTTTCCACAGTGTATATGGAAGCTTTGTCTTGCCCCTCCATGATACATCCTTCTTCTGGACCACTTATTTCTGCTTTATTTTGGTATGTCATACCAAAGCATGCTCCTTTCCAAAGAAAGGAAAGGGTATTTTGTTGCATTTTAGTGCAATTGCTTTTTCTCTATTTTGCTCCATTAAACAAAGTCAAACAGTTGAAAATATGAACGCCAATACATTACAGAAGTAGTTGATCACTAATGAATAGCCAAAGTATAGGTGGCTCAGAAAAAGGTTTATAGTCTGTGCGTTAAACAGGCTAAAATGTACTTTTTAGCTTTCATTAAACTGGTTTCTGAATAAAAAAAGTTACTAACCTTGCTGTCACCACTGTTCTTCAAGATGTGAGGCTCATGTCCATTCCACATTAGGTGTGCGCACGCCACGTTCACCATTGCTGAAGATTTTTCCCTCAGTGGTATCTATCAAGGCAACTAGCATCCTCTGGTGCCGTGAGCTCATGCGCCAGCATAAATGGGCCTAACAGTCCCACACCCTCTCAGTTCCTTCTTGTCAGCTAACTCCAACAGGGGGGCAGGAGGTTGGGGAACGGACATGAGGAACACATCTTGAAGAACAAGAGTTACGGAAAGGTTAAAAGCAACAGAGGGTCCTGTGGCACCTTTGAGACTAACAGAAGTATTGGGAGCATAAGCTTTCGTGGGTAAGAACCTCACATCTTCAGATGCAAGACTAACGGAAAGGTTAGTAATCGTTTTTTCTTCGAGTGCTTGCTCATGTCCATTTCACATTAGATGACAAGCTGTGCCCAAGGAGATAGGTTCAGAGTTCATGGACATGCGGACTGCAATACTGCTCTGCCAAACCTGGCATCATCTCTGGCCTGCTGGGTGATAGCGTAGTGGATGGAGAAGGTATGAACTGACGACCAGGTCGCTGATCTGCAGAGGTCTTGGACTGGGACATGGGCCACAAATGCTGCTGCTGAAGCCTGAGCCCTGGTCGAATGGACGGTCAAGATGGCAAGAGGTTGGACTGCCCACCTGCTTGTAGCACGTGCACATACAGGGAGTGATCCAGGATTAAATTCTCTGGGTTGAAATCGATAGGCCTTTCATCCTGTCTTCTGACACAAAAGTGCTGCATAGTTTACAGACCAGTTTGGTCCTCTCCACGTAGAAGGCCAGGGCGCGTCTAACATCCAGCTAGTGGAGACACCACTCCTCTGCGTTCCTGTGCGGTTTCAGGAAGAAAACTGGCAGGAAACAGCCCGATTACTATGAAACAATGAGACCACCTTTGGAAGGAATGCTGGATGGGGACGCAGTTGAACCTTGTCTTTAAAGAACACCATATACGGAGGTTCTGATGTAAGGGCCCTGATTTCTGAGACCCTCCTGGCCAAAGTAATTGTTACCAGGAAGCCAACCTTCCAGGAGAGAGACAAGAGCGGGAACGATGCCAGTGGCTCAAAGGGGAGGCCCATGAGTCTTCATAAGACCAGGTTTAGGTGGAATCAGTTTGTGAATCTGAG
The DNA here is from genome assembly GCF_013100865.1 of Trachemys scripta elegans. Classification (NCBI taxonomy): domain Eukaryota; kingdom Metazoa; phylum Chordata; order Testudines; family Emydidae; genus Trachemys; species Trachemys scripta. The sequence goes on from NC_048301.1 coordinate 110,090,189, forward strand.
GATAAAATCTTTCCAATCCCTTCAGAAAGAGGATGGACATTTCATGAGAGAAGATCAACATACTGTCCATCAGAGGGTGGAAGGCTAGGATTGCTCTTGGACGCACTGTGATCGATGAAAAAAGCTAGTCCCTGTTTCAGATGGAGCGGGTATTCCAGCACAGACCAGAGGGGCAACCAAGTCGGAGAGAGACCTCGTTGGGAAGACCACACAGAAATGCTTCCACTTGGCTAGGTAAGTCACTTTAGTAGACAGTTACCCATTACCTAGCAAAACCTGGCAGACTTGTTCTGAACAGGCCTGTTCTGCTGGGATCAACCATGGCATATTCACATGATCAGGTGGAGGGCCCTGAGGTTCAAGAGGAGTAAACAGCTGTGATCTGTCCCCTCTCAGTCTTCTCTTTTCCAAACTAAACAAACCCAATTCTTTCAGCCTTCCTTCATAGGTCATGTTCTCAAGACCTTTAATCATTCTTGTTGCTCTTCTCTGGACCCTCTCCAATTTCTCCACATCTTTCTTGAAATGCAGTGCCCAGAACTAGACACAATACTCCAGCTGAGGCCTAACCAGCACAGAGTAGAGCGGAAGAATGACTTTTCGTGTCTTGCTCACAACACACCTGTAAATACATCCCAGAATCATGTTTGCTTTTTTTGCAACAGCATCACACTGTTGACTCATATTTAGCTTGTGGTCCACTATAACCCCTAGATCCCTTTCTGCCATACTCCTTCCTAGACAGTCTCTTCCCATTCTGTATGTGTGAAACTGATTGTTCCTTCCTAAGTGGAGCACTTTGCATTTGTCTTTATTAAACTTCATCCTGTTTACCTCAGACCATTTCTCCAATTTGTCCAGATCATTTTGAATTATGACCCTGCCCTCCAAAGCGGTTGCAATCCCTCCCAGTTTGGTATCATCCACAAACTTAATAAGCGTACTTTCTATGCCAATATCTAAGTCGTTAATGAAGATATTGAACAGAGCCGGTCCCAAAACAGACCCCTGTGGAACCCCACCTGTTATGCCTTTCCAGCAGGATGGGAACCATTAATAACTCTGAGTACAGTTATCCAGCCAGTTATGCACCTGCCTTATAGTAGCCCCATCTAAATTGTATTTGCCTAGTTTATCGATAAGAATATCATGCAAGACCGTATCAAATACCTTACTAAAGTCTAGGTATACCACATCCACAGCTTCTCCTTTATCCACAAGGCTCGTTATCCTATCAAAGAAAGCTATCAGATTGGTTTGACACGATTTGTTCTTCACAAATCCATGCTGGCTATTCCCTATCACCTTACCACCTTCCAAATGTTTGCAGAGGATTTCCTTAATTACTTGCTCCATTATCTTCCCTGGCACAGAAGTTAAACTAACTGGTCTGTAGTTTCCTGGGTTGTTTTTATTTCCTTTTTTATATATGGGCACTATATTTGCCCTTTTCCAGTCTTCTGGAATCTCTCCCGTCTCCCATGATTTTCCAAAGATAATAGCTAGAGGCTCAGATACCTCCTCTATTAGCTCCTTGAGTATTCTAGGATGCATTTCATCAGGCCCTGGTGACTTGCAGGCATCTAACTTTTCTAAGTGATTTTTAACTTGTTCTTTTTTTATTTTATCTGCTAAACCTACCCCCTTCCCATTAGCATTCACTAGGTTAGGCATTCCTTCAGACTTCTCGGTGAAGACCGAAACAAAGAAGTCATTAAGCATCTCTGCCATTTCCAAGTTTTCTGTTACTGTTTCTACCTCTTCACTAAGCAGTGGGCCTACCCTGTCTTTGGTCTTCCTCTTGCTTCTAATGTATTGATAAAAAGTCTTCTTGTTTCCCTTTATTCCCGTAGCTAATTTGGGCTCATTTTGTGCCTTTGCCTTTCTAATCTTGCCCCTGCATTCCTGTGTTTGCCTATATTCATCCTTGATCAGGGATCCTTACACCAGTCAAGTGAGACAAGGTCCGGAACAGGAACGGTAAGCACAGAATCCAAGTAGTGACAGTTCAGTAAGTACACAGAGGCCAGCCAAGCCTGAATGGGCCTGAGGCGTAGTCTTGATGCTGCACCATGTAATTGCACACAGGCATGTTTCCCAGAAGTCTGAGGCAAAACCAGGCTGTCATGACCAGGTGAGCCTTGACCTTCGACATCAAAACTGACATTATCTGGAACAGAGACTTCAGGAGGACGACTCTGGCCAGAGTCTAATTGAGCACAACCCTCAAACTATTCTCTGGACAGGGACAAGAGTCAACCTTTGCTTATCAATAGGTCCAGGGCACGGAAGGTGACTTGGATCAGGTGGATGCTGTTTCTCACCTGAGCCACTGAGTGGCCCTTGGTCAGCCAGCTCTGGCACAGGTGGAGTCAAGCACCGCTCCGACAAACTCTGTCCTTTGCACTGGAACTGACGTCTACTTTTTGTTGTTTACCAGCAGGCCCAGGGATCGGCACGTGGCCTACAGCACCGCAACAGCCCTTTGGACTTGGATCAACCTTTGACCAGCCAGTGGTCAAGGTACAGGTAGATCTGGATAGCCCGACACCTGAGCTACTACCGACATGCACTTGGTAAACACCCTTGGTGCTGTTGCTAGGCCGAAAGGGAGGACCGCAAACTGGTAGTGGTCCAACCCCACTGTGAAGTGTAGGAAGTGCCTGTGCGCTTGGAAGATCGCTGTATGAAAATACATGTCCTTCAAGTTGAGAGTGGCATACCAGTCTCCTGGATCCAGGGAGAGGATGGAGGAGGTCAGGGAGACCATGTGAAACTTCAACTTCTTTAGGTATTTGCTGAGGTCTTGCAGGTCCAGGATGGGCCGTAGACCACCCCTGGCCTTTGGGATTAAGTAGTACTGGGAATAGAACCCCTTGTTCCTGTATTCATGAGGAATCTCTTCCACCGCACCCAGCTGCAGCAACCCTTCTACCTCCTGTGCGAGGAGATTCTCATGAGGGGAGTCCCTAAAGAAGGACGGGGAAGAAGGGTGTGTGTGTGTGTGGGGGGGAGATAGAAACTGGAAGGTATAACCCTGCGCCACTGTACTGAAGACCCAGCGGTCCGAAGTTATGGTGGTCCATGCCGGGAAGAAAAAAGAAAGGCGATTGGAGAAAGGCGAGAAAGATAGATCCAGGGTATAGTCAGATAGGTCGCCCTTGGGCCCACCCTCAAAACGCCCACTTGCTCCCCTGCTTATTGCAGGTCGAACACGATTGGGCGAAGGGAGAAGGTGGGTAGCTCAGACGGTGTTTGTAGCCCCTGCTCTTTTTGGGGGGCGGCCCTGTTGGGGTTGGCTCCCTTGACCCTGAGCTGGGTGCGGTTTGAAGCACTTACAGGCTGGACCGAGGATGTACAGCCTTAGAGTTTTCAGGGTGGGGCAGGAGTCCTTTAGCTCATGCAGCTTACTGTCCATCTGTTCTGCAAACAGGGCCTGGCTGTCGAATGGGAGGTCCTGCACTGACTGCTGAGCCTGTCAACAGGCCAGAGAGGAGCAGCCAGGATGCCCGCTGCATGGAGATGGCCGAGGCCATGGTGCCAGCCGCGGAGTCCGTCGCATCCGAACCTCCTGGAGGGCCACCCTAGCCACAGCTGTGCCCTCCTCGAGGATCACCAGGAATTCCTTCCTGAACTCTTCGGGAAGCGAAACCTCACACTTGGCCATGGCCTGCCACATGTTGTAATTGTAGCAGCGGAGAAGGGCTTGGTGGCTGGCCACCCTCAATTGGAGGCTGGAAGACAAACTTTTTGCCCAAACAGATCCAATCTCTATTTTCTGGTGTGGGCCCGGGTTGCCCCTGCCTCTCTCTTCGATTAACTGCCTCAATTATGACAGAGTTTTGAGCCAGGTGGGTGTAGAGATACTCATGGCCATTCAGCCCTTTTTGTAATGGGGGGCAGGGAGGAGGGAGTTTGCCATAGGGCATTAATAATTTTTGATACCCCTTAGTGTAGGGGCAAAGCCATCCTAGCAGGTGCCGTGGAGCAGAGGATGTCAAATAGGGAGTCTGAGGGCTCCTCTAGCTCCTCCGCCTGGAGCCCCAGGTTGGAGGCGACCCTCTTCAAAAGCTCCTGATGAGCCTTAGCATCATTTTGTGGAACTGGGTGAGGGGGACCCGTGATGGCTTCGTTGGGCAACGATGAGGACGAAGCCAGTGCTGTGGGAGCCACCACGTCCCCTGGTGGTCCAGACTGTTCCCCTGTCTGCTCGTGGGCCTAGGTGTCCTGCCTTACAGTGCCTCTACTTCTCTTGGAGGGTGGGATGCTGAGGCTGATGGTCTATCTGAGGACTCCGCCACCAAGTGGCCTGTCTCCAAGAGCTGGGGAAACCCCCACAGGTTCCAGGGGTACCAGGCAGCTGGTAGCCACTGGCTTTGGGACCACAGGGTAGGTTGCCTTCCCAACGATTGGATGGTACCGCTGGTGCTGGGGCTTGTCAAAGACTCCTGCTTAGTTCTGGAGCCCGAGGCAGAATGGTCGCTACCAGGCAATCATGATCGAGTGGACCGGCGTTCCTTCTCCATGCGGTGCTAGCCGCTACGCCTCGACGTTGACCTGACCGACCGAGACCAGTCCCTCGTGCGGGAACTCAGGGACCACTGGTGTTCAGCAGATTGGCATCGGTAGACCTGCGATCTACGCCGCACGCTGCTCAACTGGTACCGGGTTGTCTGATTTCCCGAAAGCGGGGATCCGCATGTCAGCGATGGGCATCAGTTACCCGTGGCCACATTCAAATGATGGTTCACATGACCGGTGCCAAGGCCTTGGAGACACGAACAGCTGGTCGCGATGCTCTTGCTGGGGGGGGTGCGTGTCAGCGCCAAGGGCCCGGAGACGGCTTCGTTGAGCCTGCCTCCCTGATGTGACGGCTCCGAGTGGGCGAGCATTGGCAGGACATCCCCCGTGATGGGGAGTGGTGCCGCTGAGGTAGGGACACACAGTAAGGACCCAAGGCGGGTTTACCCTTTGACCAGGGTACCACCAGAGCTGGTGAGGGAGGCACTGGTAGCGTCAGGATCTCCTCCGCTACCTGCAGGGCCTCCGGTGTCGACGGGACTTCTAGATGACAGAGGACCTCATCACTGTCTGGGATGGCAGGCATAGTGCAGGATGGGCTGGACCACTCTACTTGAGCTGGGGCCCAACTCCGTGATGGAGGTGTCAAGTCGCCCGGCACGGGTCTTGGAAAGGACAGGGTGGAGGAGAGTCCTTATGGGAAATAGGGGATCTTCCCCTCGTGGTTTTCTTTGGCTTCCTGGTTAGAGCCAGGGAGGGGGATCGGTGCCAGCTTGAAGACACCAAGAACCAGCGGGATGTAGGACAGATATTGGCAGTGGCCCTTTGGCTCTGCACAGGGCTCCACCTCTGACTCTGAGGAAGAGAACTCTTCAGGAGACCCTGGGGTAGCAGTACCCTTTGTTTTCATCGACCGGTGCCGTACCAGAGACATCTTTGCCGACGACAGAAGGGCCAGGTTTCCTCTGGTCAGTACCGAAGGGCCTGGTGCTGGATATGAGCTCGGGGCAACATGCTCCATTCTGTTCGACATGCTCATCGGAGCCAGTAGTTGTCCCATCAGGGCCCTGGCTGCTGCAAAGGTCTCAAGGTTGGAAGGCACTGCGATCCCACTGGCACCATGATGATCCCGACATTGGCAGATGGCCCCGCACCGGACTCAACGGCACCTGCGAACAGGGTGGAGTCTATGCTGCTGCTAGCAGAACAGGAGTGGAGTTGTGGTCCGACACGGGTTGCACTTTCCATGTTTGGCTTTCCTCAATATTGGGCAGTGTCCTCTCTCGGACCAGTTTCTTGTGCTTCTCTCTCAGTACTGGACAGGTGCTGAGAAACATGCAGCGCCAGAGAGTGCTTTACATCGAAGCTGAGGCGCTGAGTCCAACTTGCTTGGCTCTGATGCAGGTCTACATCTGGCTTCCATTAGGACAGCTCTTCGTCTAGCCTCCCCCTCCTTTTTGTACAAGACTTGAAGTTGCGGCAGATTTGGCACACCCTTATATGTGAGCTTCTTCCAGACTTTTCAGAGTGTGGGTTGCCCACCAGCACAGGCTTGCTGCAGGAGGCGCAGGGTTTTTAGCCCAGAGACCGGGGCATGCCCAGCCCCTGAGGCAAAAGAAGGGCGGGGGGGTCTCACTATATACAGTAATATTATCTACATTACTACTAGAAATTAAAATGGAAGATAACTAAACTAGAGAATAACAGAAAAAGCCCTTAATGAATCCCTTACCGAAGCAAGAGAAAGTGTTCCAGTGACCATCCTGGGCGTTAAGGAGAAACTGAGATGGTGTGGGGGACTGGGCCCTTTATAGTGGTCCACGAGCGCATGGCACCAGAGGGTGCTAGAGCCAGCCCAATGGATACCACTGAGGGGGAAAAAAATCTCTGGCAATGGTGCATGCCATGCACACACACCTAACATGGAATGGACATGAGAAAGCACTTGAAGAAAAACTATTATTTTTAAAGCCTTTATCGCTAAATGACAGCCTGTAATCTGTCAAATGATGATTTTCGTTTGGTAGCATTACAATTCCACTTACTTTTGGGGGCTCAAGTAGTAGCTCATGGAAGGATGCAAGTCGTGCTTTTATGGCTTCTAAAACACTTTTGTTGACTGAATATGTTGAATGGCTCATGCCTGGAGGACAGATCTCTATATGACCTTCAAATCTAAATATACAAAGAAGAGTTTGATGAGTATATTGCAGGATTAGTTACAATATTAACTCAAGTTAGAGACAATCTTAACATAGCACCAGCTCTGTAAACCTATAACTAGAAAAAAAGACTATACACAAAGGGGTAAATCTAGAGCAGCGGTTCTCAAACTGTGGGTCGGGACCCCAAAGTGGGTCACGGCCCCATTTTAATGGGGTTGCCAGGGCAGGCTTAGATGTGCTGGAGCCAAAGCTGAAGCCCGAGCCCTGCCACCCAGGGCTGAAGCCAAAGCCAGAGAGCTTCAGCCCTGGATGGTGGGGCTCAGGTTACAGGCCCCCAGCCTGCAGTTGAAGCTCTTGGGCTTCAGCTTCCCCACCCGAGGTAGTGGGGCTCAGGCAGGCTCAGTCTTCGTTCCCCCCGTCCTCAGGGTTTGTCTGGTCTCTTCCTGCTGTGTGGAGTTCACAACACTGGTTAATAGCAAGTCATCATCAATCCCTAGGAAATGCTTTATGCCAAACAGTACAAGTTTTAAAAGCATGTAAAGCCTGGCCTACACTTAAAAATTAGATCAACCTAGTGGCATAGCTCAGGGATGTGAACAATTTCATGCCCTGTGAGACACAGTTAGGTCAATCTAACTCCTGGCATAGATATGGCTAGGTCAGGGGTGGGCAAACATTTTGGTCTGAGGGCCACATCTGGGTATGGAAACTGTATTGCAGGCCAGGAATGCTCATGAAACTGGAGGTTAGGGTGCGGGAGAGGGTGAGGGCTCTGGCGGGGGTGCGGGCTCTGCGATGGGTCCAGAAACTAGGAATTCAGGGTGTGGGAGGGAGGGTGAGGGCTCCAGCTGGAGGTGCAGGCTCTGGGGTGGAGCTGGGGATGAGGGGTTTGGGGTGCAGGAAGGTGCTCTGGGCTGGGACTGAGGGGTTTGGAGGGTGGGAGGGGATCAGGGCTGGGGGGAATTGGGGTGTGGGAGGAGGTCAGGGGTGCAGACTCCCAGCAGTGCTTAACTCAAGCAGCTCCTGGAAGCAGTGGTTGTCCCCCCTCTGGCTCCTACGCGGAGCTGCAGAGCTTGCACTTGCATAGCCCCCAGCTATCCCTACGCGTAGGAGCCGGAGGGAGAAACATGTCGCTGCTTCCAGGAGCCACGCAGAGCCACGGCACATGCGGAGTGGGGCAAGCCCTCGACCCCACTCCCTGGCGGGAGCTCAAGGGGTGGCTTAAAAGGTCTGACAGGCCAGACGCGGCCCGTGGGCCATAGTTTGCCAATCCTGGGCTAGGTTGACGAGGAGTTAGAATTCTTAACTTAGGCCAATTTAAGATTGTAGTGTAGATATGCCCTAAGTCCCCAATAACTTTCACTGACAGTCACTTAAGCTCCTATGTCACTTTTAAAATTTGTCATCAAGATTACTAAAAATATTTAGAAGAATTTGTGTTTCTTCACAGCTTAAAGTTTTGAGACACAATGTATGCCTGCAGCGCGACAGCTGTAAATTGTAATGTCACGAGCCCAATACAAAGCAGATCTTCTACCAACTTAAACCCTGTGCCTCTGGCAGAGGAATCAACAAGTAAAAAATTCAAACATTAAAGAGAGGCAAGTATGAGCAAACAGATAGGGAAGTGATCAAGGAGTGTGCATCATCCTCCTCCTGTTTCGGTTCTCGAAAAAGGAACAGACTGATGAAAAAAAAAGAAAAAAAGAAAGAAGTTCTAGTCTGCTGAAGACTAGGTTGCAGATGCTTTGGGGTCAAAATAGGCCCTTGGGCTGGATCCAATCACAACAGATATTAAAGACCGCACCTGTTAGCATCAGCTAAGAGCAGAAGTTGAAACACAAGGAAAGCAAGACCAGACACAGAAATGGCTTGTGGTGAACAGTCATAAGGGACACTCAGATGGGAGCCATCATCAGCTATCAAAACAAGGCTGTAAAATGTAGGAACACGTCAAACATTTCATATCATGCTTTTCATAGAATCTGAGAATCTTGGGACCAGACCACAACTGAGAACACTGATGTGCTCAGACACTTATAATTCCATCACTGTAGTATCTAAACATAAGCTGATATGAAGGCCGGGATAAAGGATTTCAAAAACTGAGAAATAAAGCTGGTATTTAAGGATGCAATCTAAAAGTTTATATGGCTACGTTTTTACATTAGATCAAGAGGACCCTTCCAGATGGGAAGCTGGCAGACACCCGTTGGGGAGTGGGGGTGGGGGAAGTGCATAATACTTCCTGCAGTTCATGGAAGGATGCAAATCATGCCACCTCTACGAAAGGTAAATTCAGCAGCAGCACAAATCTCACAAAGGATGTGATCACAGATCAGGGGGAAAAGTCTTACGTTGGTCGTCTTGTCTCAAGTAAGGTCAGTAATATTTGGATTGCACTGACTATTGCAGATTCATTTTTCTCTTTATGAAAAATATTTGATAGTAGCTGTTCTATAATTTCTTGCCTAGAGAGAAAACATCAATAAAGTTAGACATACAACTTTTAAAAATACAAATAAGTGTTTATACAGAGACAAGTAGCTACAGTGTTTCTTTATAAAACTGCTGGTCAAGATTGGATGGAGGTTCAGAGCCATTTTCACATTTTTCCCCTCCTTCCACAATATCAAACTGATTTCCTTCACCATTTTTCTGGCAGTTATTAGCTCACAGCAGCAGATCTAAGTGTTTTAAATCCAGACTTCTGTTAAGTGCCAGCATAATGCACAACTATCAGACCAGACCTACCATGCATAAAACTGTGTGATGTCAAATTAAATTCAGCTTTGCTCACTTTCATAAATTTAGTTACTTCAGGAAACACCCATACATTTTGTTGGATGCATGTAATGGGAAAGTAATTATTTCCAAAAGGCTTCAAATAACTAAAAATAAATGCCACCATTCTCAGAGGTACAAGGCAAATAAATCAGAAGTTAAACTGTCCAACATACTTTTCTAGAGTTGCAAGCAGCGGGTCTGGTTCTGAACTGTTCTGTATTTGTAACATCTGGTCTCTGCTCAGGCGAATAATTTCACAGAGCGACTGTGATGCATTTGAATGCCTCTGAAAAAGAAAAAAAAATTGTTGTTGTAAGAGCAGTATAGGACTACACACTATCTAAAGAATCCTTCCATCCCAGAAATTATGAAATTGTGCACAAAAAACACGACCAGATGCCAAGCAATTTATGTTATTTTACAGGGGAAGGTAAAGTTTTTTTCAACACATTTCTAAACATCAAATGCCTTTAGACAGGACTCCATTCCACTGCCACCAACATGGCAGAATAGCACTGCTAGGAGACTCCTACCATCCTATTTCATCCCCTCAAGAATTTCAGGGGCCAGACTTTGATGCAGGTCAGATAATAAGTACTAATTCCATAAATAAGCAAAGTCAATACGGACATTAAAGTCCTATTTCTGATTACAATATTGCTTTAAGATTTTCTGTCAGCTAAGATAGGCCTACTAGAATTATAACTGCTTGTAACAGTAGCAATTAATAAGCTAAACAGCTGGATCTTGACAAGCACAAAATAGTACTTACATCTTCATCTTGAGACGGATGTACAATTTCTACAAGCCGCTGGATAATTCTCTCCTCATTTAACCACTGTAAGAAAATTTAGTGATATTGAATAAAAATGCAGTATTTTTCCTTTAAATCAGAGAAATATACAAAGCATAACCTGAGCATGTTGAAGGTCATCTATCACAATTTCTTTAGTAGCATTCTTATTCTTCAAAATATTTTTGTATAATTCAAAATTTTCAGAGTAGATACCAAGAATAGAACAGAAATGTGTAGTGCCAGTGACTACTGCTGGCCTACTATAATCTTTTGTGGAAAGTAATCAAATACAATTTATGAAAAAGGCATTCTATTTCCTTGGAGATAGTGGCATCACACTTGCCATTTTGCATTATAACTAGATATGGAGCCAGTATCTCTCAACATTGTTGTTCCGTATCTTCCAAACTTTCTTCCTTATTTTCTCAACTTATAGGAAAGAACTCTTCTCTATGAGAAAAATACATTACAGTACTGGACCTGAAGAAAAAAGCAATACCATGTACAGGCCTTGGGACCCCAGAAGACTTATCTTCACATACTGGATGTGTACACATATCCCCAAACTCCAATGTATTAGTGCAAATAGCTAAAACGGTCAATGTAGCCCTCTGAGGAACATGTTACCAAACTATCAGAGGGGTAGCCGTGTTAGTCTGAATCTGTAAAAAGCAACAGAGGGTCCTGTGGCACCTTTAAGACTAACAGAAGTATTGGGAGCATAAGCTTTCGTGGGTAAGAACCTCACTTCTTCAGATGCAAGTAATGGAAATCTCCAGAGGCAGGTATAAATCAGTGTGGAGATAACGAGGTTAGTTCAATCAGGGAGGGTGAGGTGCTCTGCTAGCAGTTGAGGTGTGAACACCAAGGGTGGAGAAACTGCTTCTGTAGATGGACAGCCATTCAGTCTTTGTTTAATCCTGATCTGATGGTGTCAAATTTGCAAATGAACTGGAGCGCAGCAGTTTCTCTTTGGAGTCTGGTCCTGAAGTTTTTTTGCTGTAAGATGGCTACCTTTACATCTGCTATTGTGTGGCCAGGGAGGTTGAAGTGTTCTCCTACAGGTTTTTGTATATTGCCATTCCTGATATCTGACTTGTGTCCATTTATCCTCTTGCGTAGTGACTGTCCAGTTTGGCCAATGTGCATAGCAGAGGGGCATTGCTGGCACATGATGGCATATATAACATTGGTGGACGTGCAGGTGAATGAGCCGGTGATGTTGTAGCTGATCTGATTAGGTCCTGTGATGGTGTTGCTGGTGTAGATATGTGGGCAGAGTTGGCATCGAGGTTTGTTGCATGGGTTGGTTCCTGAGTTAGAGTTGTTACGGTGCGGTGCGTGGTTCCTGGTGAAAATATGCTTAAGGTTGGTGGGTTGTCTGTGGGCAAGGACTGGCCTGCCTCCCAAGGCTGTGAAAGTGAGGGATCATTGTCCAGGATGGGTTGTAGATCACTGATGATGCGTTGGAGAGGTTTAAGCTGAGGACTGTAGGTGATGGCCAGTGGAGTTCTATTGGTTTCTTTTTTGGGCCTGTCTTGTAGCAGGAGGTTTTTGGGTACACATCTGGCTCTGTTGATTTGCTTGGGAAGTACACTCAGCTACAAGGAGCTGAGATAGGACATTGCTCCAGTGGCCCTGTGCAAGTCTGTTTTAAATGTAATGGTGGAGGGCTATGTATCGCTCTTCACGCAGATCAGGCGGAAACTACTATAGCAACAGACATACTAGACTATAGTAAACACCCACTGTTGTTTACATTGTGTCTGTACAAGTAGAATACTCCCTGAACATTTCTAGCTCGTTGTGATTGTACAATATCACCCAGCATCTTGAGTCAAAAACGCTCAGTAAGTGATAGTGGAGTGCCTAGCAGGAGCAGTACCACTAGCAGTAAGAAAACCAGGAAAATGATTAGTTTATGTACTAAATCAGACATTTTAAGGCGTTTTGATGTAGGCGAGCTTGCGGTAAACATTGGCATCGCTCTGGTCTTACTCCGACCACCGTGAGAACAATTCGGAGTAATGCCAACAAGATATGGGCTAGTGCTCAGCGTTTTCTCTAAGTGTGGATAGAGGACCAAAACCAGCAGAACTTGCCTCTAAGTTTGCTAGTGATACAAGCTAAGGCAAAAAGTTTGTATGACAATTTGAAGAGAGACCACGGTGAAGGAACACAGCCAGAGACGTTCACGGCAAGTCGGGGATGGTTTGATCGGTTCAAGAGGCGCTTCCCACCTCCATAACATCAAGATGTCCGGTGAAGCGGCTAATGCAGATACTGCAGCAGCTAAAAAATTCCCCAACTATCTCAAGAAAATAATCGACTAAGGTGGCTATTCACCTAAGCAAGTCTTCAATGTCGATGAAATGGGCCTCTACTGGACGAGGATGCCTGAACGGACTTACATTTCCCAAGAGAAGACAGTGCCCAGATTTAAAGCAGCTAAAGATCGCCTAACCTTGCTTTTAGGTGGTAATGCTACCGGAGACATGAAGATGAAACCGCTGACAGTGTACCAATCTGAAACACCACGAGCTCTCAAGAGATTTTCAAAGGAACACCTTCTGGTCATTTGGACATCCAATAAGGCGGTATGGATAACTTGTTTTTTTCAGAATGGCTGACTCTCTATGCCGTCCCTGCATGGAAGGAATACTGTGCCAAGGAACATCTTGATTTCCAGATTTTATTACTTATTGATAATGCACCAGCTCATCCAATCAACCTGGACGACCTGTGTGAAAACGTTAAAGTTGTCTTTCTGCCACCTAACACCACATCACTCATCCAACCCACGGACCAAGGTGCCATTGCTGCATTTAAACGGTAGTCTTACACCGTACTTTTGACCAGCTCAGAGTCACCGATGGGGAAGGGAAGGCAAGCCTATAATTCGGAAATTTTGGCGTGATTATAACATCCGCAAGTGCATCGATAACATCGGTAAGTCCTCGGCTGAAGTTACTCAGGCATGCATGAATGTGTGTGGGGAAAGCTGTGGCCTGAACGTGGCAAAGACTTAACAGGATTTAAAGATGTTGTCCCCGCTATGAAGAAAGTTATCCTTGGCTTGGCCATGAAAGCAGGTTTTGATGAGGTGGAAGAAGCTGACGTTACACAGCTTCTGCAATCACAAAGAGAAGAGCTAACCAATGAAGATCTGATGCAACTAGAGGTAATGAGAGCAATGAAACAATGAACAGTTGTGAACGACTCAGCATAATATTTAAAAAGTTCACGGTATTCCTGAATTCCTAGAGTTTTACAGACTATGGAACTACATCTAGATACCATGTATTTAATTGAGGCTTTAAACAGGTCACGCTGCATCTCATAGTTGTGCAATCCTAACTCTTGCACATGTTTGAAACATTAGGCTTCCTAATACAAAAAGCTACAGTTCCAGTTACAATGGAGATCAGAACTATATTTTACAAAAGGCCCAAAGCTGAACTTTAAAGATGCAAAGAAACAATTACGTCAAAGAAACCACCGCCACCAATATATGAGGCTTTCAAAAAAAGCCTTCTTTACATGAACAACATCAGGAAAAAAAGCATACATAGTTTCTCAGAGTATCAAGGTAACATTAATAAAGGGTTGTACATTTTGTTGCTTCTGTAGGAACAATGCTTTGCACACATGAGGGGCTCCCAGAATCCCTCCATTCTCCCATACAAGTTCCCCTTATTATTGTGTTACATCCAAAACAGAGGCCAGGTCTCAGAAGTGCTTTGCTGGTACTGGTATATCAGTATATAATAGTGGCAAAGTGTTGCTAGTGTAGATATACCGGGTCACAAAACCCACATCTCACACTCCTGAGCAAGATAACTACTATGCTGGCACACATTTGTAGTGCAGACCTGACCAATCAGAGAAATGCCATCAAGGGCAGGGCCTTGCTTAGCATGGCCACCAAGAGATAAAAAAGTAGAACCTGACCAATTTACAGTGCAAGTTTGAAGGCTGACCAATTAGTTAGGGAAGTTTGAAGACTGACTTAATGAAACTGGTGCAAACTCATACCAGTTTAAAACTGACAAGCTAAACCAGTAACAGTTTTAAACTGATATAAGTGTGACCACACTTGGGGTTTGCACCAGTTTAACCATGACCTGGTCTAACACTGTTTTTCCAGCATAACTATATTGGTAGTGGTGTTTTTTTTTTTTTTAATTAAATTAATTTCACGCCAGCAAAACTCCCCTAATGTAGATGTAATTATACTGACCTATCTTATTTCAGTTTAATAAAGTGAAATAAGCTATACCAACTTAACTTCATCTACACTAGCTATACCAGTAGAACTCCATCTACAACAGGGTTTTTGCTGCTTTAACTGTATTGGCATAGTTAAACCAGCAGAATTTAAGTGTAGACAAGGCCTAATTGGTTTAAAAACAACAATTAAAATGACCACAAACTGTTTAGGCCAACCTTTAGAAGGCAGTTTAAAAACACAAGGGTCTGAGTTAAACAGATGTTAAAAACAAACTGGGAGAAGAGAAGTCTTGTGAAAGATTAGTCACTCTTGCAATTTTTATTTAAACACAGGAGTTTACACCAGTGCCACCATATACGTTTAAACCACATGAAGTTAAACTAGACTAGCGTAACAGACAGGTCCTAACAGTTCACCCATGCCAACCACTATAACAAGTCATAGTTTTACTTACATTTAATACTTCTTGCCTGGGCTGTGGAGGTTCTATACAAGTAAGCAGCCTGAGCAACAAGTCCATAATAGCAGAGGTCCCTATGTGCTTTATAATGAGGTCTACAAAATCATGTTTTTTCTTTAAGAAATCCACAATCTAGAAGAAATAATAAAAAAACAAAGTTTACATTTTGCTGCAAGTACTTTTTCTTTATTTCCCCTAGTAGATTAGTATTTCAAATATGTTCTGTTTCACAAGTTTTGAGAGTGGTGAAGGCAGGAGAAGAGATTCCTGAACAAAATGTTCACCCATCTAGAGTGGGCAATCCAAAATTAGGCAGACTTTTTAACACTGTCCTTTTAAACTAAAGAAGAACAGTTTAAAGCATTTCAAGCAGATCTTTAGTTGTGTTATTAACACCTTATTTCTCTTTTTTTTATTTAGTCATTTACTTGTTGCATTTCATTTAGCTTGGACAATGAAAACCAAGCTTATTCCACTTTCAGATTCTTAGCGCTGCATTATTTGGATTTTAAACACTGCAGGGGATTTTTTAAAAACTTTTCATTGGAACTGAAAAGTGTGGAAACATTTCTTATTTTTATTTGGCTTATCTACAAAATTTAGGAAGTTATGTATGACAAATAGAAATGTGGACCAAGGAGATTTTTTTGGTGTTGCTGAGTCAAATAAGTAGATTTCTTTAGAGTCTTCCCAGAGCAATAATTTGAATAAGAGAAGAATACTGTAAATCTCACTTGGCACTCAGTGGAAACACAAATTAAGTTATCATGACTGTTAGAAGATTATGGGAATCCTTTATGCTGAGGATAGTTTCTAAAGCAATTCATAAAATTAAAGCAAGCATTGAAACAAAGCATTTAACACATTAAGGGAAGCAGCATGAACAGAACTGCATTGTGAGAGTACTTTGTAACAGATTAGTTCACACCTGTTAACAGGTAACCAGATACCACTATGCATGCTATCTAGCCATTGAAATCCAATGCATTAGATCAGTATCAGAAGTCATTCAATTTGTCTGGCACTTACTTCAGCTAAGTCCCAAAATTTGCCCTTTCCCAAAAACTTAAGTTCTTGAAAATTGCTTCACAAAATATGGTTCCACTAGCTACAGCAAAATTTTTATAACGGTTGTGGAAACCCACAGAGAGATTTATCAATAGGTATTTTTATTTTTATAAGGAGATGCTCCTTCACCCATAAGGCCAACAATAATCAGATAGTTTTACCCAAAACTGTTCTTGAAGAGTGTCAGGAAAGAGCAAGTTTTCCTAGGGAGATGTGGTATGTGTTGGGGGAGCAGACAGTACTGAACCACAAGGGGAAGGAGGAAAGAACCCCAATGCAACAGGATATTGTCCTGGCATCACAGGAGAAAGAGGACACTTATTCTTGATAGCTTCTCTATGATATTTAAGGAGTCAGAGGTAGAGGATCCCAGCTGCTGGGACCAGTTACAGTTCTGTGGTCTGCTCCACTTTAGACCAAATTCTTGCTTGCGCACAGAACTCTTCACACAAAGAGCTTTAAAAAGAAAAAGAAAATGGAGGGGAGAAGGAGATGAGTAAGATGAGAGGCCCCTATAAGAGCTGTCGTGCCCATCTTACCTCTGCAAAGCAATAAGCTAAACAAATGGTGATAGCAATAGTGAGCTGTAAGATAGTACTGCAGCCCTCACATTTCCTGCAGCAACGCTCTTTTCTCCGCCACCACTCCTGACTTTAACACTATTGGAACCACAAACATCCATGCTGAAAAAAACAGGTCTGAAAGCTATACTGTGGCTGTGTCTACACAGCCACAAATTTAATTGCATAATTCATCACTGCTCCAACTCCACTGGTAATAGCAACAAAGGAAGCTGTAGTGCAGACTGAGCTCAGGCATGATTAGATGACCTGGTGGGAAAACCCTGAGCCCTGTCTATACATTACAGCTTCCACCAGCCGAGCTATACTGGTGGTGAATTACACCCCCAAATTTTGCCCAGAGAGAAGGCAAAAGGCACATCTATTCTACAAGTAGAACCTTACAGGGAATTTTTTTTACGATAGGGATCCATTATCTAGTGTAGACCACATCATTTAGCATGAACCATGCTGGAGTAATGGACCATGTACAGGTTTAGCTTTAAAGTACTGTCCACACTACTAAAAAAAGAACTACTTTATCTACACCAGGGACAACCTTCCTGTACCCTGATCCAACACTTTACTATAATTAGAACCAAGCTACATCCAGTTGGGCTCCATCTAACATGATTTCCTGTTTAATTGAGGCTACCCACAATTTTGTACAAGTAATAGGGTTATCCAGTCAGTCCACTTTCAAGGTCTCTTTCTGGGAGGAAAATAAAAAGTGCATTGCACTATGGAAAAAAACAAAAAACCCACAAAAACAATTCTCTTTCTGGCAATAGCAGCTCAGGCAATATAGAAAAGCTACCCAGAATCTACTAATACAAGAATAACTAGTGTGGTAAGCATGGATAGGCCATGGCTCTTCACACATCACAGTACAATGCAGAGTGCACAAAGCATTTTTCAAACAGTTAGCTACAGTTATCAGAACCATGCGAAAATTTAAGTAGGTTCTATCTGTGGTCTGTGAATAGGCCTAAACAGACTACTAGTGATACACTGCTGCTATCATCAGATCATTAAGCACAAGAGACTAAGTAACAAGACACAGAATGGGTGATTTCTAGCAGTGCTAATGACATTGGCTATATTGGAGAGGATGGATTTGAATATACAGAAAAGGAATCTTATTGAACTAAGACAAACTGAAGATGTTATTTTCAAATATTTTGTAAATGTTGCACTATACAAGAATTTTACAAAGAGGACTAGATGATCATGATTGTCCCTTCTGGCCTTAAAAAAACTATTAAACCTCTTTAACTAAGGGATGGTGACAGCAAGCAGTCAATTCAGGAGTGGGCGGAAGAAAATACTTCCCCTTAGTAACACATTTCTGACCAGACAGCTGTTCTGATAAACAAAGTTAAGACAAGGTAAGTCAGTGTGAGTTACCCAGATTTTGTTATATTCTTAAAGTGTTCATCTCTACTAGAAAACTTTCAATTGTCATGGGAAAAGTGAATCCGGTTGCTTGATTCAGCTACAACCTTTTAAAATGGAAGCCCTACAGAGGAGCACATCTCAATGTTGCAGCTATTGAAGCACATGCTACAAACGGAAGAGCTTGTAAATATTTACCTGTTCCGGTTTTCTGCTGATAAGAATACTTAGCACCTTGCTGAAGAAACTGGCCAATAAAGGGTTGAGAGGGGATTCATTTAATAGGAAGCTGTACAGTTTCATAAGTAAGGACTCTTCTTCTCCCAGTCTATCATTGATCTGCGAGACATCTGACGTAAGAAGCTCACAAGATATGTTTGGATACCTAGAAAAAAAGGACACCTTCCATCACTCATGCTTATAAAACAAATATTACACAGTAAAATATGGAATCAAAATTAAGCAGTTTGGTGGGCTTGTTGGATAGATATGGAAAACGGTAAGGCTGCTGATTTGCAGAGAGTTGGGTAAATTAGTCTAAATATAAATTTACTGGTCTGTAAAAAGGTTTTATGCTTTTATTCTGAGATCAGGCTTCTCCAGTCCCCCACTATACTGCAGCAGTACAGATATCACACAAGTTGAGAGTCAGAAGCAATACAAATAGTATATGGTGGGCTTTTAGCTTAATATCTACTGGTTAGCCCTCCTGTCTGAGCACTAACCTCCCCACTTCAGAAACCATTTCCCATTTTGTCTTGGGGGAGGGGGGGAGGGGGAATCGATTCACGTGTCAGCAAGCAGAGAACAGATAGTCCTGATACTCTGTTTTATTCCCAGAGTTCATATGAAGACCACAAAGTCAGCATGATGATTTTTGGATCAATAATATTTCTAACGTTTTTAATATGTTTGTTAAAAGTCTCCCTAATACAGGCAGCAGCATCTCTCACAAAACCCTACCAAGTTGACTAGATTGCCTCATGCCAAGTTAGAAACAAAAAAACGGACAGTTTTTGGATAGTTTAATCTAAAATACTACAACATACACAATATCTACATGCAAAACAACATAAGGCTTTATCCACTTTACACTGGGTAGCTATATAGCAAAGAACAATTTTCCAGTATTTTAGTAACAAAGGTATGCAGACCCACAGTCCTGTGCATTTATTCACTTAAGTTTATTTCTTTTAAAAAATGCCTCTAAGTGCTTTAAAAACAAATTTAAACAAACCAAGAGTTAGCATATGGACTTATTTTAACTGCATGGATATCACACAGTAAGAGCTGTGGGACAGCATCTCAGTTACTTTAATTAAACATACCTGAATCTCTGCCCAAAACTTAACTAGAAGCCACAGCAAACTATGGAGGCCTGACGTAACATACTCTTTGCCTGAAATACTGCTTATTAAGATGGCAGCCACATTATGCCCTTGAAAACTAAGTGATCATCAGGTGCAGCTCCATGTACAGTGCACTGAAATAGCTTAAGCCAGATCGGAGAAGTGCTTGGATAACTGTAGCAAGGTATATAAATAAAAGTCTGAACCCTTTTTTGCCAAACTCATGAAAATCAGTTCTTGGCCACATCTGCAGGTTCGTATCTCCACACTGAAGGTTCATAATTAGAGATTAACCACATTCCCTTACAACGGTAATACAATCTCTACCATTCACCCCCAATGATCTTCACTAGCCATTAACAACATGGGTACAAGTGTTTGATTGGGTGGTATATTCCTCACAAATCCCTATTTGTATCACTATTTCTAATGATACAAGGAGTGTGGCTTTCTAGACAGTCACTTGAGATATTCCCTTCAATGGACCCTTTCACCTTTTGGGCACCAAATCAATTTAGGTAGGGTTACCATATTTAACAAATAAAAAAAGAGGACCCTCCACAGGGCCTTGGCCCTGCCCATTTCCCACCCCCAGCCCCACCCCTTCCCCGTTCCAACCCCGCCCTAACTCCGCCCCCTCCTCCCTCCCACTCCCAGCCACGCGAAAAGGGCTGCCCGAGCGCTACCGGCTTCACGGTTTGCCAGGCAGCCCCCAGGCCTCTGTGACCTACANAGTCACAGGATTCTGTATGAGGTTCATTGGTGCCCGCCAGTCCCAGCTCAGCTAGTGCACTACCAGATCTTGATTATTCACTGTTACCCTGATTTATATATATTGGTAATAAAGCTGTGCCTATGACTATAGCTGGTTCCCATCACACACAAGTGTGCCTGGCAAAGGTAGAAAGACATGACATTCTAATTTATAAGGCCAACACTTTGTGTCTAGTTTTGCTTTTGTAGGGTTACCATATTTAACAAATAAAAAAAGAGGACTCTCCACAGGCCCTGGCCCCGCCCATTTCCCACCCCCCAACTATGCCCCTTCCCCGCCCCAACCCCGCCCTAACTCCGCCCCCTCCTCCCTCCCACTCCCAGCCACGCAAAAAGGGCTGCCCGAGCGCTACCGGCTTCACGGTTTGCCAGGCAGCCCCCAGGCCCTGCGCCCCCGGCCGGCGCTTCCCCAGCGCAGCTGGAGCCCGGGAGGGGAAGCGCCCAGCCGGGGGCGCAGGGTCTGGAGGCTGCCTGGCAAACCATGAAGCCGGTAGCGCTTGGGCTTCGGGCACCCCTATGCCTCCGGACCCTGCGCCCCCGGCCGGGCACTTCCCCTACCGGGCTCCGGCGGCGCAGGGTCCGGAGGCATGGGGGCTGCCCAAAGCCCGTAGCGCTCGGCTCTTAAACAGAGCCGAAGAGTCAGGGGAGGAGCAGAGCAGCCACGGGAGGGGAAGTGCCCGGCCCGCATTTTCCCGGACATGTTTGGCTTTTTGGCAATTCCCCCCAGACAGGGGTTTGATTGCCGAAAAACCGGACGTATGGTAACCCTAATTTAGGGGGAGTTTTCAGAGGAAG
Organism: Trachemys scripta elegans; assembly: GCF_013100865.1. Lineage (NCBI taxonomy): Eukaryota > Metazoa > Chordata > Testudines > Emydidae > Trachemys > Trachemys scripta. The sequence goes on from NC_048301.1 coordinate 110,111,090, forward strand.
AGGGGAGCTTAACCATACTAAATGTATAAGCATTAATAGGAGTCATGATGTTAAGTAGCACAAAACACTCTGAAAATGCAAGACTTACTATAAAGCAGAAAACAGAACCTTTAAGAGCATACCAGTGCCACTACAGACTGGCCTACAAAAATTAAATACAGATTTTTCTTCTCTCTACCCCTCCCCAATCTCACAGATAAGTAGCGTTTTCCTACTTGTATCTGATCTTCTCATCCATGTCTTGAGGTGGTTCTTCTATAATAAATGAAACTAAATCTTCCAGACATTCTGATTTCAACAGAAACTCTATAAGTTTGCGATTCTGAGCTTTGCATTCCTGCAAAACATCCTCCTCGTCCATCAATTCCTTCAGCGTTACATCTTCTCTTTCTAGAAGTGTGTCTATGTGGGATGACGAATGGAGATCAAATTTCCAAAACATGCTGGTCTGGACAAGAAGAAAAGCATATGTAGAGTGTTAATTTACTAATTTATTTTAACAGTTAATAACTTGTAGTTCTCCCCAACAAAAAGCCATGAACTTCATTATATCCATTTTATAGCCTCTAAACCCCAAAAGAACCTGAATGCATAATAAAGACACCTCTAAAGCTTGAACAAGACATTATCAGATGCTGAAAGATTCTGCATGGACTATAGCTGGGGGATTTTACTGTAATTTACAAGTGCTGAATGATAAGCCAATGTTTTAACTCTTCAAAAAAATTAGCTAGATCCAGAATTTGAAGATTCTACAAGGACATGACATGTTAATGCTGTGCGAAAGAAAAAGTTAACTCTGTTCCTAATTTTTTTTATTTCTCTTGTACTCTGTTAGGTATATTTGTATAAAAACAGGGGTTTTGTTCATTGGTCCAGTTGCTTATGCCCCATTTCAATCACAATCTTCAGTAAGGGTCAGATTCAGACCGCCTGCTGAGCAGCTGACAGGGCTCTTTTTTGGACAGAGGAAGGTGCCAGAAACTTCCCCCAATACTGCCTAAGACTGGCAGAGCTAATGCTCTGGCACACACACATACTCCCTAGGAGGCTACAGAAGGAATTCTTGTTGACAGCAAGAATTTTTCATAGGTGCTCCAGCCAGAACTCAGGCTTGTTGCACAGATGGGGGGAGGGATAGCTCAGTGGTTTGAGCATTGGCCTGCTAAACCCAGGGTTGTGAGTTCAATCCTTGAGGGGGCCACTTAGGGAATCTGGGGCAAAATCAGTACTTGGTCCTGCTACTGAAGGCAGGGGGCTGGACTCTATGACCTTTTAAGGTCCCTTCCAGTTCTAGGAGATAGGATAGGATAATGAGAGTGGCCATTTCAGACAGTTGACAAGGTGGTGTGAGTAACAATAGGGGGAAATTAAGTTTAGGTTTTGTAATGACCCAAACCACTCCCAGTCTTTATTCAGGCCTAATCGGATGGTGTCCAGTCTGCAAATTAATTCCAGTTCTGTATTTCAAGTTTTTGTTGAAGAATTGCCACTTTTAGGTCAGACCAACAAAAAAACTTCAAAAACACAGACTCCCAAAGTGAAACTGCAGAACTGGAATTAATTTGCAAACTAGACTCCATCAGATTAGGCCTGAATCAAGACTGGGAGTGGTTGGGTCATTACAAAACCTAAACCTAATTTCCCCCTACTATTACTCACACCTTCTTGTCAACTGTCTGAAATGGCCACTCTCATTACCACTTAAAAAGTTATTTTTCCTCCCTTGGTATCCTGCTGTCAATTCAACTGTCTCGTTAGACTAACCTCACACTTGGTAAAACAATTCACATCTTTTCATGTATTTATACCTGCTCCTGTATTTTCCACTAGCCCATGAAAGCTAATGTCCAAATAAATCTGTTAGTCTCTAAGGTGCCACAAGGACTCATTGTTTTTTGCTGATACAGACTAACAGCTACCACTCTGAAACCATACAGAGACACGTATACTTTAGCAGAAGTGTCCTGTGAGCTGTACTTTTTGGTATTCAAAATCAGTTTTAGAGTGCACAGGCAACAAACCCAAACTGTATATTATACATTTGTCAGACATGCGCCTAATAGAGCCTACAAAAAATTTAAATTACACATTTCATCCACAATACCTAGAATGCAGTCAATTTACTTACAAATAAAATCTGTATATATAGTAACTTCTGGAAAAAAGTTAAGGATTTAGCATGTAAATCAAGTCTAGCTGACACAAAGTGTCAGAGTTCAGCATCACAGTATATATATCTATATATCAAGGCAAATATTTTTTACAACACCTAGCATAACAGGGTCATTAGGTATTGTTACTACTAAATTACGTTACAATAAGGTTTTGTGTGTACACCATGCCTATTTTAAATATATTTAGCCAGGGCAATATTGTTTTCCAGTGTAACATGCAAATCTCTCTTAAACACCCCATATTAATCTTAAGAATGTTTACAGCATCCAACAAAAAATTAAACTTTTGTTTCCTGGTTAAAAAAAATTTACTGGGGTCATTGAAACTGACACGGGAAAGCAGTAAATGAAAGTTTTAATTTAACATATACTATCATTTTGAATCATCTGAGACCCCATGCAAGAATTAAAAAAGCAAGTACAGAGAAGATGTTAAGAATCAATTAGACAGAAGAACAATCTTACCTACCAGTTAAATTAGTAAGTTTACAAGAGTAGTCAGAATCCATACATTTGATTTTATTTACAATAGATGGGTTAGCTTGTAATTTGACTTAAGTTTATTACATAATTGTTTTCAAAAACATTGGCTTATTTGTTGTTACAGCTCTGCAACCATTTATTATGGACAAATATAACAGGTGTATTGTTGACCCAGCAGCAAATGTATATTTCAATCCCATTACATAGGATCAACTACCCATACCCCCCCCCCCATAATTAATACAAGTTGGAGCTTTGCAAGTAGCAGCTATTAGTGTTAAGAATGCCAGGCATAAATCCCTCTGCAATGACTGACAAAGAGACACTCACCCAAGCCTCCTTTCAAAATCTGTTTCAATAATTTAATTGAAAATAATTTAACAATGGATAATAAGAGAAAAGGCATACTACTGCAAACATGTTACTGCGTTATTTCACAAACTGTCTCCCAGGCAAGCTGTGTTAGGGGTGCTCCCTCAACATGGCAGGTGCTGAGCAGAGATTATTCCATCACTTTCCAACAGGAGCCCAGGTCCCTTGGAATAAGGAAAAATAAACACCGTAAAATGTGCCAAAGGGGAAGTCCAGGAACCCTGAAGAGAAGAGAACTTTCTTAAAACTATGATTGGCAGTTACCTAGAGGACTTAGAGCAGTTCCAAATGAGCACAGCAACTTCGAAAAACAGGCAAATGACAAGTCCATCTCTACTGACAGTTTTCTTCTACCTCCTCCCCCACCAAAGATTCCTATTCTTTAAAGGGGAACTTTCATGTATGATTACACAATCCTACTCCCATTGACCGCAATAGGAGTAGAATTAGGCCCAATACATCCACAGCCCAAAGAGAGCCATTCATTATAGCTTGCTCTTTAGATTTTCAACCATCTCCAAAGCCCAATTTGTACTCAAAGTTGCTCTCAGTATCAGTGAGAGCTCCTGAAAACATGTTTGTTGCTTTCAATTCAAGATGCAAAATTTGAGACTTTAAACATGAAGCATGCTCAAAAGTAAGTATCAACACAAGCAACTGCTTCAGGATAACTTTATAAAAGTCACTCTTAGAATTGAGAAGGTTTTTAAAAAAAAAATGAATACCATGGAAGTCGACAGCTGGCAAAATAGCTCTTAGAGCATGATTAACATCGCCTATAACATTTCGCTAGTTAGCTTTGTTTGTTGTCTCTTTTCAGACAGACTACATACACAAGCCCAATAAGATGCCTATGTGTCACCATAAACTTGTAGTGTGTGTTTTTCAGAAGTTCTCTTAACTCACTTTTTTTAAAAACAGACCAAGTTAGTGCAAAATAACGTAGTTCAAAATCCCAAATGAACTGGAATCAAATGTTTGAAGAAGCTACAGCTTCTCTACTAGTAAAGATTTCAACCAACTTAACTTCCAAAATTGGTTTGGCCAGGAAATTGCCCAATTTACTCTGAAAGGAAGAGAGACAGTACCTACAAACTGCGAAGAAAGTGTCACTATCTGAATTATAGATCATTAAGAAGTTAGGCTGGTTTGAAATTTTAACTTGCTGATGTTTATTTGCTTCCCTTTAGCAAAGCAATTATCCCTTCAAACATTCCATACAGCAGAGTCTCCTTGAAAATTCACATGCCTGTTGTAGCTGAAGAAAGGGTATTGCAATCAGGCAAAGTTAATAATTTTTACTGAGAGTGGTTTGCGGCTCTGTCTTGCTCCCTGTGTGGTCAATGAGAGTTTGCCATGGTCTTCAGTGGGAGCAAGATTGGTAACTACGTGCATCAGTATGTTACCTTCCATTGGGTGGTAGAAGCTTAGAAAGGACGCAAGAGCCAAAGATTTTCTTTCACTTCAAGAGATAGCCACCCATGTTTTGGAGTTATAGGACCAGGTGTGGCAGATGTGTGCGGTTTATTAATGTTAGATGGAAGCCTTCCCGTAGTTGGCTGATTTTGATCCTCTAAAAAATAAAATATCCTCATACTTGCAAATGTTTAAGATTCAGAACACATTCCTTTTCAACAAAAGCTTTGAATAAGGTGAGCATTTTAAGACAAAAATGGCTCCTCTCAAGTTTTGCAGTGTCTTGACAAAGGGAGTAAGTCTGTGGCAGAACTGGGAATAGAACCCCAATCTCAAGTAGTAGGCCCATGTCTCAAGTACTAGACTGGTGCCTCTCAGGCAATTTTATTCAAATCTCTAATTAGGTCTGCTGTAAAAGTCAGTAATGCTTACCTAAATTTGAAAGTGCATTGAAGTCTCCTATACAAGTGCAAAGCATGATTGGCCACTTCATTTTTCTGAGTAACTAAAGGCCAGAGAGAGAGAGACAGACAGACAGACACAGACATTCTCTTGAATAGGAAACACTGAAACCTAAAAGGGTTCGACAGACAGAGACTACTCTATGTCCTGCATCTGCTAACTTGATAGGATCTCTTTTTAAAAATCCGCATTTAACATGGAGATAAGATGTGCATGTTAACTACACAGCCTAGCACATCAGGACTGAACAAGATGGGTCTCCACAGAAGGCCCCATCTCAGATCAACCAAGGTGAGAAGGAAACTATTTCAACTCTCTAGCCAGAGATCCCATAATCCCATAAAAAAATTGGAATTTTTAGAAGAGTAGGACTGACCATACAGAAAGCTGTATTAAAAAGTTGCATGGCTACACATTCATGAGTCAGGAAGTGTGAAAACTATGATTGCACATTCAACAATAATATATATGCATTACAATGGTCTTGTATGATCACACAACTACTTATCTTATGGTACAAGATATCATACAAATTCCTCCCCACCTCCTATACACATGCAAGTGTGCATGAAACAACCTGTCACCAGTCACGCTAGACACTGGAACTTACTACTAATGACAGACCCTAACCCATAGACTAAAGAATCACTATCTCTAGCTCAGGGCAGCCTCAGGTTCTTACCCTCCTTGCAGATCAACTAGTTGAGGAAAACATGACTGCTAGCTTAGCAGAGTGCAGATAACTTTCAAACAGCCCACAGGAGGGACAGAAGAGGCCATGGAAGTTAAGAGGAGAGGAACTCCACTACTGCATACCTAAAGAAGGTTGCATGATATTCTGGAGATGCAGTAGCTTTTACAGGGTTAAGGTTACAATCTGTGTCCTATTGTAAAGAAAGTTCTCCCCCTCTCCCATTACCCCCCACCCCCAAAAAAAATCCTCAGGGGTTTTCATCAACTAGAATTTGAACTGACATTTCTGAATATACTAAGTTAGAGAGATGTATAAAGTAGCTCCTTTTCGAAGTTTTAAATGTTTATGTCCCTTTGCCAGCCCAATGGTTCTCCACAAGTAGATTTTATTCACTAATGCTGGGCAGCCTCACTGTATTTAAAATCCATTAACAGTAATTAGATAGCACAGTGATAAATGCTTCATAAATGCTTATTAAGCAGATATGTTTTGAACTGGCTTGTGAGAATTTTTAAAAGCATAATCAGATTTTTAATGGATATTATTTGAAAATTAGATAAATGCTTATTAGTAAAGCTGACAAGAAAAAGCCAGAGAATACATTCTACAACTGCCACTAATTACCAATTTTTTTCAGTAAGGACATTGGGGTAATGCTGTCTATAAGCAGTACATTTTCACTGACAGATTCTCCACTCCCCTATAGCAATTTTGAGATCACTAGGGTAAATATGGCTACTGGTTTCCAGCATTTATTGTATTTTGGCCAGTGCCCATCACACCTTTAAACATAAGTATGGGTCACCCAAGATGCAAAAAAAGTTCGATGCAAAGGCTACCAGAAGCTTCCAAAAAATCCAATCAAACTTTATTTGAATCACCAGTTAAGGCCATTAGATGACGACATGTACTTACTCACCATACTTAAACACAAACAAAAAGTGAATTGTTGATTACCAGTTACAACTCCCACAAACATTAACAATGCATTTAGAAATGCATATTCTCACAAGTCACCACTAAATTAAACTATGACCCAAAAATAAATGCTACTCTTTCATGAATGTCAACTGACTACAAAACTCAAAACTCCATAACTTTTCAAGTCCATACATACAGATTATTTTACATTCAAGAAACAGAATTTTTGGTAAAGAAATCATTGCTATCTTAAGTAACTGAATTTCACAGTTAACTATCCTTTAAATGGAAATACCGACAACCAAAATCCAAGTAAAAACAACAGGAGTACTTGTGGCACTTTAGAGACTAAAATTTATTTGAGCATAAGCTTTCGTTCATCACAACACAATTCTGACCCCTGAAGTATGCACTTCATTATACTTGATAGGTGTAGCACAGAGGTGGGCAAACTTTTTGGCCGGAGGGCCACATCTGGGAATAGAAATTGTATGGCGGGCCATGAATGCTCAGAAAATTGGGGTTGGGGTGCAGGAGGGGGTAAGTGGTCTGGTTGGGGTGCGGGCTCTGGGGTGGAGCCAGACATGAGGAGTGCAGAGTGCGGGAGGGGGCTCTGGGCTGGGGGTGAGGGCTCTGAGCTGGGGATGAGGAGTTTGGGGTGCAGGAGGGTGCTCTGGGCTTGGACCGAGGGGTTAGGAGGGCAGATGGGGGGGGTCAGGACTGGGGCAGGGGGTTGGGGCACAGGGGAGGCTCAGGGGTGCAGGCTCGGGGCGGCGCTTACCTCAAGCGACTCCCAAAAGCAGTAGCATGTCCCTTCTCCGGCTCCTACGCAGAGGCACAGCCAGGCGGCTCTGCATGCTGGCCCGTCCACAGGCACCACCCCTGCAGGTCCCATTGGCTGCAGTTCCTGGCCAATGGGAGCTCTGGGTGCAGCGCCTAGGGTGGGGGCAGCGTCCAGAGCAGAGCCCCCTGGCTTCCCCTACGCGTAGGAGCCAGAGAGGGACCATGTCCGCTGCTTCAGGAGCCATGTGGAGCAGCCTCCAACCGTGCTCCCCGGCTGGAGCGCCGGAGCAGGGCAAGCCCCAGACCCCATTCCCCAGCAGAAGCTCAAGGACTGGATTAAAACGGCTGGTGGCCCAGATCTGGCCCACAGGCCATAGTCTGCCCACCCCTGGTACAGATGTTGACTGAAGCTATTCATTTCCTTGCTTTTCGTCCAAATTTCTTAAGTGATTGAAAAATTACTTACCCAGAAGCCTTAGTATGATTTTTTTAAACAATTTTTCTTTTTTTACATAAAAGAAAGCAATGCTATGGTCAATTTTTATATTATGCTTCTCAAATTAAAATGATTACATTTTCTCCTCTGTTACATTCTACAGAACAGGAAAAAAAATAGTGAGGATCCTAGAGTAAGACTCCTAAAGTATTATTCAATATTAAAACCATAGCTACTGTTTCAAATTCCAAGATACAGCTGTACTGATTTACAATGTGTTCAGGAGTCCTTCATTCTTAGCAAATAAATGTAACTTGTACCTTAAGAAAAATAGACATGTATAGTGGAGTTTTTATAGTTCAATCTTTTTGGGTACACAGAAGCGAGGTGATAAAAAGAACATGCTATTTTCTGTTACTATGATGAAAAAGAGTTCAAGCTCTTTGCATTCTAGGAAACCACAGGATATGTTCTGCTTCACACAAAGTGGTTAATACATATTCAAGTGTACTGCTCTGGTTGCAGTGTTAAAATATTGGATATAATCAAGTGAAAGTACTGCATCTTCTTTCCAGCGGAGTCCAAAATCCTTATGATTCCAGAGCTGCCTTTGGTTATGTAGGCGAAGCGTTTTCTAGTCCCACATTGTGAAGCTTTTATTAGTTTTGTTGACTGAACTGTCTCTTAAGTTTGACCTTTAATCACAATTTATCATACATCTCATCTTTAACTGCATAATTTCTGCACTCAAAAGCTTTCCCCTTAAAATGTACCTAGCTGCTCTTAAGCAAATTGAGAATGAAAAACTCCTATTTGGCTCCATCGTTCAGACCGAACTAGGAAAATATGCCTCTACTAAAAATGCTAAAAAGACAGAACAGGCACATTCCACAGATATATGGTTGAATGTCTTAAAAGAAGACACTCTTGCTCTGTCCTGCTATGTTCGTGGAATATTCAACAGGTTGCTTAGAAAAAACGTGGTTACTTCCTAATATGAGTGAGTATGTATTTTCCCAGTTGAACAGCAGCTGATCTGCTAGCTAGATCACAACTCTGTATAAGTGTATACAGACCCTCATTAAGACTTATTGCTGAATCCCCCAAATATACACTGCTCTGACCTAATAAGTATACAAACACAGTCCAAACTAGTTAATATTTACTAACAAAAGTATTGGATATTTAGATTACATAACAAGTTGTAATAATCTAGCTTGTCTTCACTATTACTATGTTATCAATGAATTTACGAGTTTTGAGACAAAAGAATCAAATGTCTCTTTGCTAATCCCCCCACTCCACCCCAGTATCTTCAAAGCTACTGGCAAAGATGCTGAATTAGTCTGGACTCTTAATTTAAACACAAGTGTAAATAAAAACTGAATCACCCACTCCAGATGTGAACATGGCTGATTCACTAGTAGCAATAAAAAAATATGAGAAATGCTATGAGAAATTAAGAAACGCTATTTGCAAGGTTTAGAACATTTTTGCTTTCCCACCAACTAATACAATAATATAGTCTACTAATGGGAATAAAGTATCACAGTGCCTTCTGCTAAGCAGACTGTTCATTTATGTTTTAGAGGTGTGCAAGGTGCTTAGCTATGCAGTCTAAGTAATTTTACAATTTGTCAGTAGTCTCAGTTCAGTGTGTGTACAGGTTGCTGCAAAAAGTGAATTCAGATGCCGAAGTAGACTGGAATATCACTATTATTTCATATGTTGATAGCTAGACCCTCTGATGGAAGAGTGTTGTCCACAAAAGTGTGCATCAATCCATGAACACGTTTGTTCAGAAACGATTTCTTCCAGCACACAGAGAATGGATGCTGTGAATGCTGGATAGCTACCATTTCTTCTGTGATAGAACCAATAGCAAAAGAACTAGTAAAGGATTTGATTACACAGTACTGAAACGTGGGCCTTGTGTTCTCAAATGAAGTCAAAGAACAACTGACTTTTTAAAATGGTCTGTTTAAAAATATAGATTTACTGGCGCTCCCTACACTACTGGACCAAAAGATGGTAAAATTCCTTCCTTCTCCCCCAGTCACTGCTTTGAAAGAGATTCAAATGACCTTCCTGAAGTCCCCAAATTTCCCCAAAACTTGAGCACTATGCCTGGCTTAGTTTAAAACAAATACCTCACAATTGGGGTGGGGGGGGAGGACCACAACAAAACAGAGTAAACAAACTGAATCTGCATTAACAGTCTTGGTACCCCATGCCAGATACCAGTGGCAACTGTGAAACTTCCTAGCACAAACCCCAATAGTTTAAAATATCCATTGTAAAACGAATAGTAAGGTCATCACAATGCTACATTTGTGACAACGTGGATGGGGTCATCCAGATGTGGTAGTGGTGACAGTGGTATAGGATACAAAGGAAAACAGCCAGCTAGGAAGAAAGAGAAAAATGACGACTCGAAGAAAGCTGCAAAGGAAAGGAAGGAAGGACTTGGCTACAGAAGAGAAACTGCAAAAAGGGAAAACCAGCTAAAGGAAAACAGTTGAGTCCTACAAAAATAATGTAAGTAAGCCTTTCTGACGGGGAGAGGTATCAGGGAGAAAGAAAAGATGACAGACTAAAGCACTTAGGAACCACCAAATGTTTAAACCGATGCCTTATGGTGGCAGGAGGGGAGGAGGGAGAGAAGTTGTCCCCATAGATGAAATGTAATAGGAATGTTTCTTACCTGTTAACAAAAGTTTTAAAAAGGTTAAGAAAACAAAACGATTTGTATTCTCTGTGGCTCCTTGCCCATTACAGGATATCCTGGCAACAGCAAAATCTTTCAATCTACAATATTAGCAGATTAGCAGGACTGAATTAGGTTAAGATGAAGTAGATTTCTTCCTATAAGAAAAAAACAAAACATTTTATAATTTCATAATGTTAACAGGTTTCCATTAAACAGCTCAAATACCAGTAATAACATGAAGGTGCTGAGTTCCAAGCTACTGGGGATTGAGAATATGAAGGAAGAGAGGGAGGGAGGAGACTTGTTTGGAAGAAATTGATCCTGATCCCGTAAATCATATTTTTTACATAGATGGTCTTTTGAACAATCCTAGAAGAAAGCTGTTGTGGCTGTTCCTAGTCTGTTCAATATTCCCCCTTTTCTCTGCCATCTCCTGTTTTGAACAAGGATTTGGTATTTTTCATATTGTTGTGGGTATATGAAACTATCTTGAACAATTTTGACCCTCCATGATTGAAGACTATGTATTTAAGACACTGCTTTTTACCTTCAAAAAGGAAAAAAACTGGTCAATACCTGTAGTTGTGTGTCTTTGAGGATCTCATCTGACTGAATTTATACTCACCTGCCTGCAATTCCCTCAGCTGTAGGGAGCAGAGCAAGATTTTCTACCTTTTTTTATGGTCTTGCTCTATCATGACTATGTTTGAGAATCTATTATACTAAGTGCTGATCTACACAAACTTGTATGAAAATAAAGAAATGCACATTAAAAAGAGATTTAGTTATTTTGGCACAAGTCTGCGTGGGCACTTCAGAATAAAATAAAAGTGGCTAAAGTTAGTTCACCTAAGGTTGGACAAATCAATTTTAGCCACTTATTATGAAGTAAGGGTGGCCACACAGATTTGCACTGAACAAAAACCATGTTTTAAAACAGGTTTTGTTAAATTGGTGTAAGCCAGGTCTCCTAAGTGACCAGTCCTTAGAATTGGGAAAGTTCTTAATTTGCCACTCAAAGGAATACAGATACTAAGGCACTGGCAGTTGGTCTCAAAACAAGGCTCACCTGCTTGTGCCTCAAAGTGACAAACGGAAAATTTCTTACGAATAATTTCTTTTGTTAGCAGCATCGCCCACAGTTCTTAATATCGGGGCTGCTTTCCTCTCTCTGCAGCTCCTGCAGGCGGATCAGCATTTTGGAGCTGCACAGTCTGGCCATGTCCCTTCAACTCCTGCTTGCTTCCAGGAGATTTATTCTCACACTGTAAAACTTGCCTATCATTAACAAATATTCTAGAGATAAAGTAACGTACATTAGACCAAGGAAGATGATCTCATGGTAACAATTTCACTTTATACTCATGAGCCATCCAGGGGTGGGTAGAATTGTGGGAGAGACTGCTATCAGAAAGGAAATCAGTAAGAAATTTTCCATTCTGCAGCCCAGCATCTCCCACAATTCTTGACCAATGGGAAGTAGCAAGCAGATGTAGAGAGTGTTATAGAAAAGATCAGAAAGGAAAGGAAAAACAGCATCCCTCCCCATCTAGAATATTTGCTCCAAAGGCAAAACAATTTCCAGGTCACTACCTGCAGTACCTTCCTGCCAAAAGGATACCTCTGCAGAGAACAGGAAGTCCACCTTGTAGTGTTTTGACAAAAAATGGTAGCATTTGCCCAGGTGACCACCTTACAAAATTTCCACAGTGGATGCATTAGCTCTTTCTGCTCAAGAGGTCTCCAGGGATCACATGGAGTGTGCCCTGACACATTCTGGAACTGGAATCTCCAATGCCTTGTACTCTTTCACAGTGAATGGTCTAATCCATCTCGCAGTAGAGGATTTGGAAGTTCTGATTCCTTGGCATTTTAAATGGAAGGATACAAACGGGGCCCCCAATTTCCTTGTGGACTCTGAGGTAAATTTTCAGAGCCCTTCTGGCATCAGAGATGTGCCACCTCTCCTCAGTGGAATGCTGTGGCCTTGGACAGAAGGAAGGAAGAACCATCTCTTGAGAACTGTGGAAAGAAGAGTTCATCTTCAGGATAAATGATTCTAGAGTTCTGAACACCACTTTGTTCTTATGAAACACACACTAAAGGTTCCTGCATCGAGCATGTTGCCAGCTCTGACACTCATCTGGAGGATGTGATGGCTATTAGAAAGCAAGTTTGGATGAACAAAAAACGCAGACACCTGACATTCAATGGTGCTGGGCTGGAGATCTCTGCTGAAGCCTTATTAGAGAAAAATCCAAGGTAGATGGAATTCCTGGATTTCTAAGATTTGCTTTGTGCTCCTGTCACCATTTGCAAAACTTGGACCAGATAAAGGAGTACGCTTTCAAGGCAGATAGAACACTTCTTTCTTCTAGAAGAGTAATGACTTTGGAGGATAGACCAACAATACTGCACTTCTCTTCTGTTAGGCAGGCTATTAGATGCAGCCAGTTCATGTATAGATGAAGCAGAAGACCTTATGAGATGTCCTAAATCTTCGGGAGCTGCAATGGCAGTCCCAATTTCAGCTCTATTACGTCCAAAAATCAGGGTGTCCTCAGGCAACGCAGTGTCATCCATGTTACTGTAGTCTGTTCTAGTTTTATTTTCTGGACCACCTTCCCTAATAACACTGGTCTACAATTTTTGAGAAGTCGTCTGCTTCAGAGATAAAATGTGCTATTTATTATGTAATTTGATGTGCTGAATTCAAATATGACAATTAAAACAACTGATTTGCTTCTATTTCTAAGATATTTACGTTTTTAAATTTTATGTCTATGTATATTGTGTAGATAGAATTTTAATCATAAATTGTAAACCTAGGTCTTTTCATGTGTTTATGGTTGCTTTACATATTTCACCTGTCCTGTTTATGTAACACTTTCAAAATCAGCAAAAGGGTTATATAAATAAAACTGATTATGAAACAAAAGGCAAAAGTTTAGTCCTATTCAGTGTCTATTTGGCACTTCTTGGCTTGTCTCTTGTATTCATTAAATGGAGCATCTCTTGTCACTGTCCAGCAATAGTCTGCAAGCATTGATGGGCTCCATTTGCCCTGATAGCGTTTCTCCATTGTTGTAATGTCCTGGTGAAATCACTTGCCATGCTCGTCACTCACTGCTCCACAGTTCGGTGGAAAAAAAACTAGATGACCGTGCAAAAAATGTATCTTTAGTGACATGTTGCAGCCCAGCCTTTTGTATGCCTTGAGGAGGTTTTCCACCAACAACCTGTAGTTGTCTGCCTTGTTGTTTCAGAGAAAATTTATTGCCACTAACTGGAAGGCTTTCCATGCCGTCTTTTCCTTGACACGCATTGCATGGTCAAATGCATCATCTCGAAGAAGTTCACGAATCTGAGGACCAACAAAGACACCTTCCTTTATCTTAGCTTCTCTTAACCTTGGAAATTTTCCACGGAGGTACTTGAAAGCTGCTGGTGTTTTGTCAATGGCCTTGACAAAGTTCTTCATCAGACCCAGCTTGATGCGTAAGGGTGGTAACAAAATCTTCCTTGATTCAACAAGTGGTGGATGCTGAACACTTTCCCTCCCAGGCTCCAATGACTGTCAGAGTGGCCAATCTTTCTTGATGTAGTGGGAATCTCTTGCACGACTATCCCATTCGCAGAGAAAACAGCAGTACTTTGTGTATCCAGTCTGCAGACGAAGCAAGAGAGCAACAACCTTCACAGCACCACAAAGCTGCCACTGATGTTGGTCATAGTTTATGCACCTCAAAAGTTGTTTCATGTTGTCATAGGTTTCCTTCATATGGACTGCATGACCAACTGGAATTGATGGCCAAACATTGCCATTATGCAGTAAAACAGCTTTAAGACTCGTCTTGGATGAATTAATGAAGTCTCCACTCATCTGGATCGTGAACGATGTTGAGGGCTGCCATCACACCATAGATGTTGTTGCAGGCTACAAGATCACCTTCCATGAAGAAGAATGGGACAAGATCCTTTTGACGGTCACAGAACATGGAAACCCTAACATCACCTGCCAGGAGATTCCACTGCTGTAGTCTGGAGCCCAACAGCTCTGCCTTACTCTTAGGTAGTTCCAAATCCCTGACAAGGTCATTCAGTTCACCTTGTGTTATGAGGTGTGGTTCAGAGGAGGAGGATGGAAGAAAATGTGGGTCCTGTGACATTGATGGTTCAGGACCAGAAGTTTCATCTGACTCAAGTGAAAATGATTCTGGTGCATCAGGAACCGGCAGTCCTCCGTGAGGTACTGGGCGTATAGCTGATGGAATGTTTAGATAATGCACAGTCCACTTTTTCTTCTTTGACACACCTTTCCCAACTGGAGGCACCATGCAGAAGTAACAATTGCTGGTATGATCTGTTAGCTCTCTCCAAATCATTGGCACTGCAAAAGGCATAGATTTCCTTTTCCTGTTCAACCACTGGCGAAGATTTGTTGCACAAGTGTTGCAGCATATGTGTGGGGCCCACCTCTTGTTCTGATCTCCAATTCTGCAGCCAAAATAAAGGTGATAGGCTTTCTTAACCATAGTGGCTATACTGCGTTTTTGTGACGCAAAAGTCACTTCACCACAAACATAGCAGAAGTTACCTGCACTGTTCACACAAGTACGAGGCATCTCTGCTCACTTTGGCTAAACAGAAATGTGTCCCTTTGCAAAATCAAACACAGACAAATAAGAGAGCATGACACTGTATGATTTCTAGAGCTGATATGGGGCAATTTGTTCAGCAGAGTGATGTAAGCTTCGTTATGACTGCATCATCCATGACTTCTAGGAATAACATGATGCCATTCATATCATGTATGACGCAATACCAGCTTCAGATTGCATCATTCATTGTTTTGCCTAAAAAGCAAATACTGTCCAAACCCAGTCATGGATTTATTCATAGATCCAGTCAAAGATGTATTTTAGTCATTTCTGGTTTAAATTGAGATCCCTTCCCTTTACAACTCACTTATCCTCTGCCATTCCCAAGTCAAGGGTCATATATACTGACCCAATAGCATATCTTGAAAACTAGAGCCAATCAACAATTTTAAGCATCATTTTCATTCTCAGTGACCCAGAATTAGTAAAGTTTGACTACATTTATTTCAGAAGCATTTTGGCTGTAGAGCAATGTAACAGGAAGGATGGAAAAAACAGACAGATCGCCTTGTGCCCATCTGTGTGATAGGGCATCTGTTTGCCTGGATCTGGGGGTCCACTTCCTTAGTGACGTACTTTGGTCTCTAACAGTTATGTGGTTTGCAAATAGGTCAGTTGAGGACAGGCCAAATGATTGGATGATTAACTCAAAGACTTCTTGATTCAGAGTTGCGCACCTTGTGTCTGCAGAGCCCTTCCACCTTGTTCAGGTCTCCCTTTATGTGAAGGTGAGGAGAGAATGCTCCACTCATCGTATGATTTCCATTACTTCATGGTGTAGTGCTGAGGTTCTTGTTCCTTCCTTGTTTACATATGCAACCATGCTCATGTTATCTGACTGAATCAGAATGTGGTTCCCCTCCAGGCTGGACTGGAGCCTTTGCAGTAACAGCCTGACTGCTCTTGGTTCTTAGGTGATTTCTGTTGTGGATCCTTTTCTCCAGGTTCCAGATGCCTTGAGCTGTGTGGGACCCCAGGTGTGCTCTCCAGCCTTCCAGACTGGTGTCAGTTGTGAGGATCAAAAATTCTGGAACACATATGGGCATGCCCTTGAGGACAAATGCCATGGCTGACCACCATTTTAAGGAATTGATCACCTGGGCCAGAACCCTCTCTTATCTTTCACACATTCCAAAGAGTAATTCCATACCTTTAAGATGGAGCCTCAAAAGTATCTGATGTATGGTTGCATCCATGGAACCATCTGTATGCATGAAACTAGGAGGCCTAGCAGTTGAAGATCAGTGCAATAGTGGGCCTCTTGCAGTTCCAAAATGACAAGAGGAGATCTTTAACCCTCTGGAACCTCTTTAGAGATAGACCCCTCAATTGTATGAATAAATCTATGTCCACTCCCAAGAGAGTTATCTGGGTGGATAATAAAGCCATGCATCTACATGAGATTCAAAGTTGGGGACGTAGCTCTGTGTGCCTTTTTTGGGGATGGAGCTCTGATTAAGAGGTCATCAGGAAGCAGTACAGATGAATCCTCTGTGGCCCGAGTCTTGGTATTATTACCAACATCATCTTTGTAAAGACCCTCAGGGCCAAGGACAAGCTGAATGGAAGCATCGGATACGGATATCCAAACCTTAGGAACCAGTGATGGCACAGTCTGATAGAGATGTTGAGGTATGCATCCACCAGATCCAGTAAAATCACAAAATCCCCCTGGTCAGGGATGACACAATAGAAGTTAGGGTTCCCATCCAGAACTTTCTTTTCTTCATTTGAATCTTTTGAGATCTAGAATAGTTCTAATTCCTCCTGTATACTTCTGAACAATAAAGAAGATTGAGTAGAATCCCAAGGATCTCTCTTCAGAGGGAAGGCTATTATTCCCATATCCAGCAGGTCAGAAATCTTTCTGTATTAGATTGCGCTTTATAGGGTCATTCAAGATATGGGA
Organism: Trachemys scripta elegans; assembly: GCF_013100865.1. Classification (NCBI taxonomy): domain Eukaryota; kingdom Metazoa; phylum Chordata; order Testudines; family Emydidae; genus Trachemys; species Trachemys scripta. The sequence goes on from NC_048301.1 coordinate 110,128,114, forward strand.
CTGGAGGAAAAATGGATGGGCTGGCACCTGTAACTCAAGGGAGTATCACGGATTAACTGCCTCCCTGACCCACTGGTCCATGTTCAAAGCAACCCATCACTCCAGGAAATGGGAAATCCTGCCCTCAAGCTTCAGCTCTAGGTGCAGACAACCATGGTCTTTTTCATAAAGAGGCTTGGGAGCAGCAGAGTTTCCTTGGGCGTTTCCTCCCAAGCCAAAATTCCATGTTTTTTCCTCTGGAAAACATGCTGCCCCTTCACTGGTATTTGTGCGAGGATGAAGGCTGAAAGGAACACTTGTCTAAAGGCCGGTCTGCACTCTCTCAAATGCATGGTGTGGAAGGGACTGTCTAGATTTTGCAGCATTGGCTAGCTTCTCTCCAAAAAACCAAGGCTCCCTTGAATTTGGCAGAGCACAGCACCTGCTAGAGTGGCTATTCACCTTCCAGGGACAGAGCCACAGGTGGCACCTGGTCTCTGAGCTAGAAGTCATGGCTTTGGCTGAGAATCTCATCACATCCATTGAGGCATCACAACAAATGTTGTTGGCAGGGAAACTCTCTTTAAAACAGAGCCAAAGTCAGTGTGATCCTTGAGGACTCAGATTTCCAGCCAGGAGAGAGATGTCCTTGGCAAAGCAAGTAGCTGTGAGGAATGCCCTGATGGAGGCTGAAGAGACCTCAAAGTCTTTTTTGAAATTGGCCTCTTTTCCTATTTGTGGGGTTCTTAGGACAGAACTCCCCTTTTGAGGAGATAACCAGATATTTAGCCAGGAAACCTATGGCAGCATTATCCCTGGGTATCTCAGTAATTGGGACTTTGGGGTCCTGGATCCTATAGAAGCTAGGATCATTTTTGTGAACATGCTTGCCTTTGCTTGGCTTATCTCATTCATCCCTAATTACTTCCTCAATGGAGGAGTGTAAGGGAATCATTACCTCAGGGGAGGATTTTGAGGGGAGACATTTGCTCAGGCTTACTCTTGGGATTTTGTTCAGGTTAGTGATGAATCTGAACAGTGGATCCAACCTTGTTGAACACAGCCTTGAACTTCTCAGCGGGGGAGGAACCTTTGCTGAGTCTTTCCACAGTCCTGATTGGCATCAGAGCCTGACAATTTAACATTCTTTGTGCAGGATACAAGGGAGTCAGAGGACTCGTACCTCCTAGAGCTTTTGCGCTTTCTTCCCTTTTTTTGATTTTTTTTTAGCTCACTTAGAGAGAGCATACAAGCTCTCTCCCAGCTTGGGTGAGTTTTTTGCAGTTAGCCTTGCTGAGAGCCTGAAATCCTCTTATGAGATCGCTTTGGAGCCTCACCTCTAGTCCCATTCCCCTAGGAAGGGAGACTGGGAAAATGCTTTTTCCCAGGACCCATTTTAGGACTGGGCAGTGGGGAATTTGTGACTTCGCAAGTCTGCCCTGTGTTCTCCAGAGGTTCATAGGAACTCCTACGTCAGCTGACTGGAGTCCTCTTTGTCCTTGGAGTCTCTCCCTGCTCTGCCCAGACTCCTTGTCCATTTTTCCCCAAATGGGAGTTGCAGCTGCTATGGATGCTGGGTGCAGGCTGGGCAAAACTTACTGTCTGCTGAGCCTGGGAGGGCAGTCTCCCAGATGGAGCACCATTTGGATTTCTTTCAGTGCTTTTTTGGCTGCTCTACCATACCTGGAAGGTGCAGAGGAGCCAGCAGGGAGGCATGACAGCTGAGACTCCAGGGTTTTTCCAACACCCAGGTAAAAAACTAGTCCAGGGGAAGGAAGGGCTGGGAAGGAGAAGAGTGCTCACCACTGTCCAAAATTGACAAAAACCTTTAGACAAATGTCAAGGCGAGATCTGTAAAAACTGCTGTCCCCATGCTACCACAGAGGCAGAGAAACTGGAAGCAAGAAGCAGAAGTTTGAAGGGGCATGGCCAGAGCATGGGGCTCCAAGACTGATTTGTCTCTGTGAGCTGCAGGGAACAGAGAGCAAGCCAGATATCAAAAACTGTGGGAAGCGCTGGGCTGCTAGTGAGAGTCCTAGGGAAACCAACTCATCCAGTCAACTTATATTTTAATAGAAGCAAATCTGAGGGTGACCTATCCCTTTCAGGTATATGACACATCACAACCATCTATCAATCATTTTTGCTTTTAGCAATCTTGACAAGACGTGAAGGAATGTCAAAATTGACATGCAACAGAGTAAAGTATTACCTTGTCCACTTTTGTTTATGACATAATAGCAGTCACAAAGATGTTTCCCCTGTTTTGTTTTGTTTTAATTTAAGCCTCTAACAGGTTAGACAAGACCTGATTTCTGTGCTAACTAGGGAAGTAGTGCAATTAGGGCATAAAGAAAAGCTGAAAACTCACCAAGTAGAGGGGAAAGGAATGTTTTAAAACAAGCAAATTTGTGGTCTTGAAAACTGATGTCCACGCCTAACACTTTGTTAAAGAAGGCATTGTTGAAGTTTTAACCACTTCTGTCCCTTTCATTAAAATGAGAACTCACACATGAGCCCTAAGTAGTCCTCCTGCAAAGACACAGACGTTCTGACCTTACAATCTTGATATTCTATGGTCAAGTATGAGCAGGATTTTTTGGAATTTTCATTATGAAAACCTTTAAATCTTTTGTAGGTCCCCTTTAATAATGCCAACAACAGGCATAACCGCCTAGAGAAAGATACTACAAAACAAATAACCCATTAAGCATTTTAATAGTTCTGTCTTCTGAACTTGCTGAGAGAGCAGGGACTTTTAAATATATTTGAAGTTAACGTGTACAAGAGGTTATATCAAAATTCTAGCAGAAAAGGTAGCTAGTTCCAAATACCAAGATATTTGGTAGCTTACACACAAGGTTTTAGAAATAAAACCCACTATTTCCAATTTGTTTAGACTAAGAAATGTAGCACAAAGACTCAAGGCTTCACAGTATGCAAACACTTGCATACCTTCTTCAAGACTATTTTAGTAAGTAACAGACACTTATACTGAAGGCAGTCAAAAAAAATTACTGTCAAAATATTACAATAAGGTCAAGTATCTGTTCTGCCCTCTTTAAACCTTCATTTCTGAGTGTCATATACATTTTCCAGTCACTTAGTCAAATGATGACCAAGAGAAGGAAAAGAAACTATGTGGTAACAGCATCTGAATTCAGTAGTTTCTCCTAGAGTCAAAGACATTGTCTACAATGGGTTTTTACCCATCAGAATAGCTACACTAATGCAAATACCTAGCATAGATAGACTGCAAATCATGACTCTCTTCTCTTCCCCCCCCCCCCCCCGCCCCCACCCTCCAGCAGCTTATATCCAGGTAAAAACCACACAGCGTAGACAAGGCTTAAAACCATATCTTGTGTAGGTCAAGGTCAAAGGTGAAGGTAGCCTTAGTTAATGGTGTGCACAATCAGAATCATCTCCATGCATGTTAAGAATGGCCATGCTGTGTCAGAACAATGGTTCCTCTAGCCCAATACTGAGTCTTCCAACAGCAGCCAATGCCACATGCTTCAGAGGGAATGGACAGAATAGAGCAATTTAGCAAGTGATCCATTTTGTTGTCCAGTCCCAGCTTCTGGCAGACAGAGGTTTAGGGACACAGAGCATGGAGTTGTCCCTGACCATTTTGGCTAATAAGCAAGAAAGTATCAGAAGGTGATGTAAGGAAAGTGCAATAGAAAAAAAAAATCAAAAGCAAACTGATCCAATTTAAGGTGGCAACTGTGTGACTTGCAATTACTTTGTCACCAATCTACACAAGAATAGCGATCATTCGATTTGCTGCCAAATGAAGTTCAGAGAATTTGCTCACCCCTCCTCCCCTTTTTTTTTTTTTCCCTAAAACCACACACAAAATATGTAAAATGTGACTTTACAGACCTAACCTCGGAAGCTATTGACTGCCACCTGCAAAAGCGATAAGCACCCTCCACTGTCATGGAAGTCTAGGGTGTTCAGCAGGTCATAGGGCTAGTGATGTACTTTTAGTAGTAATAGTACTTCTACTCTTGAGGTCACATGCACAGGCACAAGCCTGCAATTTTGGGCCTTCAAGCTCTGCAGTGAAATATTTGTTAGATGGTGTCCAGAAACATTGGGTTTTTTTTTTTTTGTTTGTTTGTTTTTTTTAAGACAGTCTTATGGATCTAAGTCTAAAAACTCTCTAAAACAGGATTTATAATAAGGTGCCATCTGAACTAAGTGTTCCCCTTTTGAAAACACATACTCCTTGCCAGAAAGCTGGCACTGGGGCACGGTTGCAGTGTGCATATTGTTGTGTATTAATTCAGATGCCTTCAATCAGACTAGGAGGTACTTTTATAAGTACCCTTTTATCAAAAAAAAATTTCATCCAACCGATAGTGGTCCAACTAATGCAGTGAGAAAATGGAAAACCTAAAAAGCTTATTTTGAAGGTAATCTAACAAAAAAGGAACTGAATTTGTACTCTTTATTGCTTACAAATTAAGTTTTACAAAGCCCCAAAAGAAGTTTTTCTACTTTATTTTACACCAGAAATTCAAGTCTTCTCTATTCTAGAAGACTATAGGTGACTAGAGAACTAGTCGTTTTTGAGTTTGGGGTTTTTTTTTTTTTTTTTTTTAAATATACCAAGGAAGTGAGACCTGATTGAGAGAAGCGATTTTTATTCTGACAGTCTTAAACAAAGAGTTTTAGACAACTGGTGGAAGTAAAGTTCTTTGTGAATGGTTCTAACACCCCTACCCCTTCACCTAAAAGCTGTGAAAGCTTCCAGTCAATGATTCATCCAAGAAATCCAAGAGATAAGGAAACACGGATGCAAATACCATTCAGGTTTTTATAACCCCTGAAGCAGCAAAGAAGGCACAAGCCAAATGTTCTTTTCAGGTCACCTTTAAAGAAACCAACAACAGTTTAAGAGTGAGGCTTGGTCTACACTACCAACTTATGTCAGTATAATTATGCTGCTGAAGGTATGGAAAATTCATACCCTTCAGAAATGCAGTTATACCAACCCAACTCCTCATGTAGACCCTGTTATGTCGAGGGAAGGGCTTCTCCCATTGACATAGCTACCATCTCTCAGGGAGGTGGAGTACCTATGCCACTGGGAGAAGCTCTCCCATCGGCACCACTATAAGCTTAGACAAACCCTCAGTGGGAACACTACGAGCTTTTCTATGCATGGAGACAATCAGAAACAGCTACTTCACTTTAAATGTGCACTCTACCTTAATCAGAGTTAACTTTCATGTGTAGAGAAGCCCTAAGAATGGTCTTTAATATCTAAGATAAAACACACAACTCTATATTGCTGGAAATACAAGAGTCACAATGCTGAAGCGCCTCTCCAAAAGAAGACCCAACATCTCCTTGCAACTTACTTAGCAGCAAGCTTTATTCATAGGGCTCTACCAAATTCACGGTCCATTTTGGCCAATTTCAGGGTCACAGGAATTTAAAAATATACTTCTACCCCAATATAACGCTGTCCTCGGGAGACAAAAAATCTTCCCGTGTTATAGGTGAAATCGCGTTATACTGAACTTGCTTTGATCCACCGGAGTGCGCAGCCCCGCCCCCCTGGAGCGCTGCTTTACCGCGTTATATCCAAATTCGTGTTATATCGGGTCTCATTATATCGGGGTAGAGGTATAGTAAATTTCATTATTTCAGATATTTAAATATGAAATTTCACCGTGTTGTAACTGTAGGGGTCCTGACCGAACTCTGAAGGCAGCAGGGCTGAAGTAAGGGCAGCATGGTACGGTATTGCTGCACTGCTATTGGTGGGGCACCTCCTTCAGAGCTGGGAGCCTGGTCAGCTGCCACCGCTCTCTGGCCACCCAGCTCTGAAGGCAGTGCAGAAGCAAGGGTGGCAATATCACAACCTCCTACAATAACTGTGCGACCCTCCCCCACAAAAAAAATCCTTTTTTGGGTCGGGACCCCAGTTTGAGAAATGCTAGTCTCTCCCATGAAATCTGTATATTATAGGGTAAAAGTACACAAGAGACCAGATTTCACGGTCCATGATGCATTTTTCACAGCTGTGAATTTAGTAGGGCCCTATCCATTGCCCTTTCCCAAAAATGTCCTGTGTCCCACCCTCCCATCCACCTTTATTTTAGAGACCCCCTAGAATCCTCTCCGTGCTATGCACGCCTCACAATTCCTCCGCCACAGACCAGGGGCTCTGTTGTCCCTCATGTTTAACTTACTCCACAATGGTAACAAGCTAGTGAAAACAGGATATCATTCTAATGATGCTGAGCTACACTAAAGATGCATGTTCAAAGCAAAGGAAGTACAGAAAGCATTTAGCTACATAAATTGCTCAATTATCCCCATTTGTGAAATGGAGCACTGAGGGACAGGGTACATTAAGCAAATCTCTTGAACGCATGTAACAGGTCTGTGGCTGAGTTAGGAATTAAATCTAGATCTCCGAGTCTCAGGTCAGTGCTCTATCCACTGAACCATCTTTCCTACACTTGAACACTCAAATGCAGTTGCAGTAAATGGGAGCTGTGGGTGCACAAAGCTTTGGAGGGGAGGGCAGGGGGAGGAAATGAGTTTATGTCTTCCTGAATTCATACAAGTTTTTCTTTACTGACCTTCACTAAACAGATCTATTAAGAGTTGTCTATACATGGCATTATTCAGGAATAGCCCTTAAAGGAAAAAGGAGTTGGCCTATGTCCTTTTGTCTAAGCAGGGCGGTCCCTAGCTATTTTGGTGCATTACGCAGCCCTGCCACGGGGGGGGTTGGGAGGGGGCTGTGTGGGGCCCCAGGCCTCCGCAGGTGGGAGCGGGGAGAGGGGCTGGCCCCAGCTCTCCGCAGGGGGGCTGTGTGGGGCCCCGCCCCAGGCCTCCACGGGAGGGGGGGCTGGTCCCAGTCCTCCGTGGGGGACGGGAGGAGAAAGGGGGGCTGGCCACTTCCTGCAGGAAGTGGAGTGACCCGGCCACAGCCTGCTTCGCTCCCCTGGCTCCCAACCGTGCTGCCGGCGAGTGTTGTAGGGCAGTTCCCCCCTCCCCGCAAGCCTGGGAGCAGAGCAGGCTGGGGCCGGGTCACTCCACTTCCCGGTGAGCGCAGGGTCGGGCCTGGCTGCAATCTTCAGGGGAGTGGGGGCAGGGCAGGGGCAGGAACAGGTGGGGCTGGGGCAGCACGCAGCTGCGCAGGGCACTAGTGGTGCCCTACACAGCTGTCTACTTTGCCTATGGGTAAGAACGGCCCTGCCTGAAAAGATTTTTTTTTTTTTTGTGAAAACCATATACATATTTTACATTAAAAATGCAGATCTTGTCTGGCCCAAAAGACTATGATAGAGAGCCAGTGAAATGCTACCACCGTAAAACTTGAGTGAAAACTGAGCAATGGAGAGATGAGAGGATTTAGCGGGGGAGAAGGGAGGGATATTAACACCTAAGCTTCAATGACTGATCCAGATAAAACAAAACAAAAAGTTACATTAACAATTCACCTTTAGACTAAACAGATAAGCCTATTTTAAAAAAATTCTTTGCATGTCAGCTTGAAAACAAATTTTAAATATAGGGTGCTGTCATGTTTATGAGAAAATACCTGTCCCTTTTCTGATCTGAGTTTACCCTCCCAGATGGTAGACCTCTTACCCAAAATGGGTAAATGTGTCATTTTGTGGTGGTTCTTCTCAGAGTATGGCTACATGGAGGGGAAAAAGTGTGTTCTTAATTCAGGTTAGCTAACGAGTTAAAACAGTGAAGAGACAGCAAATCTGCTTTTAACTCAGGTTGGCAGCTGAAGTTGCAGCCTATAGGAGTATATCTATGTTGCAATGTAAGCCTGGGCTCAGACTCAGGCTTGAGCACAAATGCCCCTTCCAACCACACACGAATCTCTCAGATTCAGACCCAAGGTCCTAGGACTCCATGAGGTTAGAGGGTTTGAGCCCTATCACTCTGCAGGGTAGATGCAGACCTCCCAGTCGACTCCAGGGAAACAGAAGCAACCCCCTTGTTGTTGTACAGTAGCTTGGCAAGTCAGTGTTTAACCTTCCATTTATTCTGCCCGGCAAGTTGCAAACACATTTTGGGAGAATCTTCTGCTTTGGCAATGGACACTGACCAGGAAAGTCCTTTGCAAAGCGTGCTGCTTCATGCTTGTGGGAACACAGCCTGATTTTGATTAATCTCTGGTGCAAGGCAAGCAAAAATAGTAGATTTTAGCAAGAGTACCAGTAATGACCACATATACCAGCAAACAATGAAGAAGCTGGCAGCACTGGAAATTTACCATACCAGTGCAGAGAGCAGATTAAACAGCGCAAGCCAGAGTACTGGAAAACCATGGACCAGAAGCACACCCTGGACAACTTACTGACGTTATATCCATTTTATGATGAGTTTGTTGGGCATTGCACCGAGTACAGCGCTAACAGCAGTGCTGATGACCTAGGCAGCTGGGATGGCAACCTGGGGCTCCCGGAATCTAGCCTGGGAACTGAGGGGAACCAGCAGCAGTCGCCAACTGAGACCAGTGAGTGACTCTGCTATGACACTGGTCCCAAAGGAGATTTTGCTGTAGGAGCTGCAGTACATTCTGGAGCTGTACTTGGAAGAGCTTTTTGATGCCCCCTCCCCCCCATCCCCATCCCCCTGAGGAAAGAACAGCCACGGAACTGGCAGCAAAAATGAAAGAGGCAGCAGCTGCCCAGAGCCTGGTAAGTTTCTGCCTCCATTTTAATGTTTATTAATACAGGAATGGGAAGGCTTTCCTTTCTATGAAACATTGCAAAAGATATTACAAGCCCCAGATAGCAGTGTGTTTCCACTAATGACGGATTACATGCCAGCACTGTGGCATCCCTCCATCACTGTCCCCTCTCTCCCTGTGGAATTCAAAACGGCAACTGGGAAATGCGAACAGTTAAAAAAAAAACCTCCTTGAAAAGTGAATTTTCACAAAAAGGCATATTTTTGCTAGGACATTATTTTTTTAACAAACAGCAACCTTACATTGCCATTCCCATAAGCATGCCTGTTTGTAATCACTCAACTGTGCAACGAGCCACCTGAAAACAGTGAACTCTGGGTGGAGGTGTGGGAATGGGTTCCCTTTACAAATCTAGTCCATAGGTCATTAAATTTCTCCTAAATACAACTGGGGGTTTGAATTTTGTCCAGATACATGCTGGGGAGGGGGACTAACCAGGATGACAGGAGAACTGTGTGTTTGCATGCAGTAACAACAGGCTAAGGCATATGGAATCTAACAGCATCCAGTTGATTGCCTCAAATTCTGACCCAATCCTGTGGAGTGATAGCTTCAAGCTTTTCCTGTAACAGGAACTCCAGAGAGGTAGCCACATTTCTGAGAAGAGGCATATTTTCCAGGGCTGCCTCAGTAACTAGCCACCTCACTCCATTTACAGATGTGCTGTTCACTCTATATATTTGAATACTTTGTGGCATGCACTGCTGCCTTCCCACCAGCAGCTTGGAATAACTTCTCTGCCAACCACAAGAACTTATGTCCTCCAAAATGTGGAATGCCTGAAATAAGAGAGAAGCCTTTTGTAGCATGTAGGGAAAAAAAGCAGCTGTGATTTTTAACTTGCCATTTTTTGCTGTGATTAACCTGACTGTGTCCAGGGAGCTCCTGTGGTCTGAAACATCACTCTCAATATCCTGAAGTCCAGTTTTAAAAAGTAAGATTTAATGCCCTTGAAATTCCACAAGTATTTTTTCTGTGCTCCTGCACTGAGCTATTTCTCTTGTCCTATTCCAGCCCCTTGACCTCTACAAGTTGCAGTAACTCCACAGCATGCCCACAGTGCAGCAGAAGCCTGGGTCAACGTACCTTTGCAGACCATTCCTAGAGAAAAATTTGTGATTAACTTATGGTTGAAGTACTGGAAAGGGCCAACAAGCAGCTCCAATACCAAAGACAGAGGGATTTATGGCTAGAGGACAGGCAAGGCGAGAGGCAAGCAGAAAGATTGCACAGCTTGAGGATAGGATTGCAGCATGGGAGCAGACATTTGCTTCACAGTTCCTAGAACAGGAACAGCAGCTACAGGAGGATGACAAATCTCAGCAGAAAGCTGTTTTGTAGGCATTAAGGATAGCAGCCGCTCAGAGTACCGGTTCCTGCTGCACCATAGCATAAGTGTCTACTGCAGTACCCTCTGCTGCAGCCCAAGAACAGCTTGGACAACTCTGTGGATGGATGGTCCATGCAATCAGGTCCCTCAGCAGTTGGGCAAGGCAACTGTGCCCCTTGCAGTCCTCCATACTGACCCCCCACACACACACACACCCCGGTGCCAAGTGCACAGCAAAGGAAAAGAAGAATGGGAGAATGGCCAGGGACATGCAACAGTAGGTGGTTTCTGTCTTGTTCAAACAGTGAAACCATGTACTTGTTCATGCACTTTTTTTTTTTTAAAAGCTTGTTTGTTACTGGTGTTTTGGTGTGGTAATGGCAGCTGGCCTGTCTGGCAACGGGTTAATGTGCTTTTCTAATAAGTATTTGTTGGTTATAAACCTTCTTAAAATAAAAAGCTTTACCACCACATCACATCATACAAAGTGTATTTCAAATAAAGGTAAACACACGATCTGGGACAAGTGGAAATTTGTATGCAAACACTTTCTCAATACACAGTTAGCTGCATCAATCCATACATTCCTTACAGCAATCTATACTGTGATTCAACTCCCTCCCCCATTTGATCCATAAGTACACACTGCATGGCAATCAACCCTCCTAACCCCCAAGCGAATCAACCCTTTCCCAACACAAGCACATTCATAAAGGTACTATTCTCCTTCTTCCATTGGCCTAGGTAAGTCCATACTGTGGGAGCGCAAAGCATCCCTGACTTTTGTTGCCCAGGTACATCCAGCTCTAGCTGTGGGAAGTGCACCTTCCAGCTTAGTGTACTGGTTCAGCAGTCCATCCCTGTCATAAGTCCATTCAGGGGAAACGGCTCATATTTGGCTTCACAAAGATTGTGACGAGCGCAGCAAGCCACAGTAATGCACACAGCACTGACAACACTGGAATACAAACAAGTCTGTAGACATCTCCAGCAGGATTTCAATCTGCCTAAAGAACATTCAACTACCATTCTATAACCCGCTGAGAGGGTAGTTAAACCTTTTGCCAAGTTCTCTGATATCAGAGGTACAGTTTCACAAGCCTGTATGTGGAGGTCTCCAGAATAATGGTTGGGGTCAGTACTTTTAGGGTATTAGAAAGTTTCCCTAGGTGGAAACAGTCTGATCACATCTCTGAAGTCAAGCACACACCCCTTTTGGGATACAATTAATGGATATTTAAGACAGCACAGCATCCCCCAGGAGATCTGATAATCTGCTGACTGCATGATCTAGAGAGACTTCTTACAGCAGTCTGAATCAATATGAACATTACAACCCACACAAAGCTATATTTGAGACCCAATCCAAACAGGCAGGTTATTAAATAATGCCTACCATCTCTAGAAGAGAAAACAGGTTCCATGAATATACAAAAAATATATATATATAGTCTAAAGTACTATTCCACAAGTTAGTGGCCTACAAACAGGCCTTTTCAAGAGTTTAATTTAAAAGGATCCTCATTCCCTTCTGTTCCTCTATCAAATAGTGTTTGTGTGCTACAGTTTAAGATTATAGCACAATGGCAGATGGTAAGATGTACTGAACATCCTGCTACAGATGGCAGAATTTTGCTCACAAATCTTGGAGTATTTTAGTTTGGATGTTAGAGCAAAATGGATCTGTCATTGCTTAAACATTCTATATATCTTTATACTGAAGTTACACCTTGGTTCACAAAAAAATCCACTTTCTAATAAATGGTATGCACCTACATCCCTTTGTACACAAAGATAGTTTCCAGAAGAAGAAAACCATTCTGAAGGAATCATTGGAGCAACAATTTTCATACAGGCTCAGTGAATACAAGCCATTCACAAGACAGAACCTAGGAGTGTGTCTTCTTAAATTAGGGCCAGCATGTCCTCCAAAAAGCCACAGGAAGATTCACCTTGACTAGTCCTAGTGACCTACTATTCCTCACAAACCTCATCAAGACAGGGCTTTCTAACCCTATCTTATACCCCTCCCTACAGTCTTTCCTCTGCTTTCCACCTTATTTGTAGCCAGCTTTCTCCAGTCACTGGAAACAGGACTGAACTGCCTGCAGAAACAGGAGGTGTTACTCCTAGATCACGTGTTCATTACTGAAGCAACAGGAGATTATTACCAGCCCAAAAGCAAGAGGAATAGTCACTGGGTATCACACTGGTACTTCCAAGCCCTCTGACTAGTCCAGGATTTGGAAGAGGGTTGCAGCTTTAAAGGAAAATCTATGCTGTATATGTGACCGTTTAGAACTCTGATTTGTTTTATCAATTTCGAGTCATGGGCCTTGTGAGTCAACGGTCTTAAAAAGCAAATGCAAAAAGCAAAAGTCTAAACTATCGCACCACTGTAGCGCATCTGGTGAAGATGCACTATGCTGACAGGACAGTACTCTCCTGTCGGCATAATTACTATACCTTAACAAGAGGCAGAAGCTATGCTGGTGGGAGAGTGGACACCACTTTTAAGTCAATGTAACTTATGTCGCTCGGAGGGGTGGATTTTCACACCCGAGTGACATAAGTTACATCGACTTAAATGGTAGGGTAGACAAGCCCTACCTATCGTTTACGAAATTTACCAGACACCTAGAAACCCATAAATAGAACCACCACAGGGAGTGTCCCCAGCAAGAGCTAATAGCCATAGCCTATTGAATGGACCCAGATATCACAAGCTGCCAACAATGGGCAGGTTACTAGGATTTCTATCAAGAGTCTGTTTTTAGAATTTGTTCAGAGTTCACTCTTTTGTATCAGACTTTGGCTTAAAGGTTTGAAACTCTTCCTATAGCTGCAGGAAGGGGAAGCTTTATATCTCTTTTCTACTATTCCCCCAGCAATTTTGCTTTGTTATCCATGAGGGCTAGCATACACTACAAAGTCTTTGCCTGTATAGCTATGCCAGCAATGCCCCCTAATGCAGCTGCAGCAAAAGGAGTTTTTGCTGGCATAGTTAGCCACTTCCACAAACCTCATAAGTTCTACTCTCAAAAGGATTCCTGCCAGTGTAAGCTGCATCTACAAAGGGGGTTTCATTGGCATAGTTATATCAGTTAGTGATGTGATCTTCCACAATCCTGACCAAGATAGCTATGCTGGCAAGTCTTTGTAGACTACAATTTGTCTCTGTAAAATGCTCACTTTTGCTGCTGTTCAGTTTTCCCAGAACAGCAGCACAAAAGTGATCAGAGTCTTGATTTTTTGCTTTTTGTCACCAGCTCTAAATAGCAGCAAAAAAATTGATCAGTCTTGTTAGATTTTTTTAAGCAGTGGTGTGAAACTATGAGCTGTCAAAAACACTGGAGCTGTCTGAAGTGACTCAAGTCTCAGACCTCATTGTTTATATCTGGACATTATCTTTATAACCCTGAGAACTATGGAGTTGTTTGCTTTTAAGCTCAAATTATGCAGACACTGATAGTACAGATCCCATAACTAGCTGTGGCAAGTTTCTTGCTGAAAAGATTTCAAGGCCAGAAGGTACTGTTGTGATCATCTACTGTGACCTCCTATATAAAACAGGGTGCAGAACTTCCCTGGAATAATTTCCTGTTGGAATTAGAGCACATCTTTAATTTAAAAAAAGAGAGAGAACCTTGTTTAAAAAAATTGCCAGTCACTTGGAATCCACTTCAGCTCATGGTAAGTTGTTCCAGTGATTAATTACTCTCACTGTTAAAAGTTTACACCCTTATTTCCAGTCTGAATTTGTCAAACTTCCAGCCACTGCATTGCGTTATACTCTTCTCTGATGATTGGCTCTTCAATCTAGCATATGTAAGTTGGTAGGTAAGATCCCACGGGAAGCAAGTGTAAGGGGAAAAAACAGTTCAAGAGTTGGCAATTTTTCAGAGAGACATTATTAAGGGCACAAGAGCAAACTATCCCACTTCATAGGAAAGATAGGAAGTATGGCAAGAGACCATCCTGACATAACCAGGAGATCTTCAATTATTTGAACCTCAAGAGAGTCAAACAAAAAGCAGAAACTAGGTCAAATTACAAAGGATGAATATAAACAAACAAGTAAAAATGAGAAAGGCCAAGGCACAAAACGATATTAAACTAGCTAGAGACATAAAGGGTAACAAGCAAACATTCTACAAACACATTAGAAGCAAGAAGACGACCAAGGCTAGGTGAGGCTGTTACTCGAGGGGGGGTGGGGAGGGGACATAGTGAATGACAGTGAAAATAAGTTAGGATCAGAGGCTAAAATAGGGAAAGAACAAGTTAATTACTTAGACAAGTTAGATGTCTTCAAGTCACCAGGGGCTGATGAAATGCATCCTAGAATACTCAAGGAGCCAACTGAGGAGATATCTGAGCCATTAGCAATTATCTTTGAAAAGCCATGGAAGACCAGGGACATTCCAAAGGACTGGAAAAAGGAAAATATAGTGCCAATCTATAAAAAGGGAAATAAGGACAACCTGGGGAACTACAGACCAGTCAGCTTAACTTCAGTATCTGGAAAAATAATGGAGCAAATAAGCAATCAATTTGAAAACTAGAATATAATAAGGTGATAAGTAACAGTCAGTATGGATGTGTCAAACGAATCTAAAAGCTTTCTTTGACAGGATAACAAGCTTTGTGGATAGGGAGGAAGTGGTAGATGTGGTATATCTTGACTTTAGTAAGGCTTCTGATATGGTCTCAACTTCATAAACAAACTAGGGAAATACAACCTAGATGGAGCTACTATAAGACGGGTGCCTAATCGGTTGGAAAACTGTTCCCTGAGACTACTTATCAGTGGTTTACAGTCACATTGGAAGGGCATATCGAGTGGGGTGCTGCAGGGATCAGTTCTGGGTTTGGTTCTGTTCAACATTTTCATCAATGATTTAGATAATAGCATAGAAGGCATGCTGATAAAGTCTGTGGATGATACCACTCTGGAAGGGGTTGCAAGTGCTTTGGAGGATAGGATTAATATTCTAAATATGGACAAACTAGAGAAATGATCTGAAGAAAATAGGTTGAAATTGAATGACAAATGCAAAGTACTCTACTTAGGAAAGAACAATCAGTTGCACACATACAAAATAGGAAGTGACTGCCTAGGAAGAAGTACTGCAGAAATGGATTGGAGGGTCATAGTGGCTCACAAGCTAAATATGAGTCAGTGTAACACTGTTGCAAAAAAGACAAACATCATCGTTCTGGGATGTATTAACAGGAGTGTTGTAAGCAAGACACAAGCAGCAATTCTTCTGCTCTACTCCACGTGGATACGGCCTCAACTGGAGTATGGTGTTCAGTTCGGGTCACCACATTTCAGGAAAGATGTGGACAAATTGGAGAAAGTCCAGAGCAAAGCAACAAAAATGATTAAAGGCCTAGAAAACATGACCTATCAGGGAAGACTGAAAAAACTGGGTTTGTTTAGTCTGGAGAAAAGAAGACTGAGAGGGGACATTCCACAATCTCCCTGGAATAAATTGCCTAGGGAGGTTGTGGAGTCTTCATCATTGGAGATTTTTAAGAGCAGGTTAGACAAACACCTGTCTGGGATGGCCTAGATCAGTGGTCCCTAAAGCGGTACCCAGGGGCACCATCGCGCCCGCCGTGGCATTTATGTGCACCCGCCTAGTGCCCAGGAGGGGAGAGAAGCCAGGGCCCCGTGCCTGCTGGGGACAGAGTACTCCGGGGCTGCAGGCACCGTGTTCTCTGTCCTCGCGGCTTCTCTCTGGATTCATATATTATGTAATATTAAATATATGATGTTTTTCATATTGTTTAATGTACAAATGCAAAATAAGCCTTGAAAAATTGTTGGCGCCTGCCACACTCTTCTGAAAATATGAATGTGCTACTAGCCACAAAAAGGTTGGGGACCACTGGTCTAAATAATAATTAGTCCTGCCATGAGTACAGGGGACTGGACTAGATGACCTCCTGTCCAGTCCCTATGATTGTTCCCCATACAGGGGCTCACAGACTGATCAAGACACCCCTAAACTTTGTCTCTGTTAAGCTAAGTAAATTGAGTTCTTTCCCTCTATCACTATAGACAAGTTTTCTAATCCTTTAATCATTTTCATGGCTCTTCTCTAAACCCCTCCAATTATCAACATCCTTCTGGAACTGTGGACATTAGAACAGGATGAAGTATTCCAGCAGTGGCTGCCCAGTGCCAAATACAAAGGTAAAATAACTTCTACTCCTATTTGAGATTCCCATTTATGGATCTGGATCACATTACTCCTTCTGGTTACAGTGTAGTACTGGGAGCTCATGTTCAGTTGATTATCCATCAGACCCCCAAACTGTGGGGCAGGAAAGTAGTAAGTATTTTTTACCTCTCAGTGTATTCCTGGTAGTGGTGAACAATGGCATTTTCTATCCCAAAGCATGACTGCATTTCACTAATCATTGGCATAATCCATGGTAGACAATATAAAGAAAAACTTTAGGTGGGGAAGACTACAACTTGCTTTGTAGATTAGAAAAACGTTAAATCTCTCCCAGGCAATAGGAAGTGAGGGGAATCACCTTCTCTTCAAAACAAGGAACTAAAACTTGTCACTATAAAAGGAGATTATTACAGTCTGGAGTATAATGGAGAAGAAAAAAAGATAACATTTATGCCTTCTAAGAGAGTATTAGGCAGCTTAGAACCAAGCTGTCTGAAGTGGAAGCACAACTGCACCTGCCACAGCCATTGAGAAATAAAAGTTATCAAATGTTTATATGGGCAGAGTAAAAAGGCAAATTCCATCCCTGATTGTATGGCACTGATGTTACAAGACAAGAAGATGTAGGTATATAAATAAGGACTCTAGAATTTTGTCTTGTTCCTGAAAGGACAGTCAGAGCACTATACTTGCAACAATGTAGCTTTTACAGTCTGGGATAAACTGCCTTCCTCACTCAAAGGATTCTTACACCACCATATATAAGGCAACAGGAAGGGCTCCAGATGGCAGGGGAAGCTGTAAAGTTTTAATTAGTTGACATTTGAGAGACCTTGAAGAAAACCTAAGTGCTAAATATTACTATTATTGCCATGAGTTTAATGATCCTACTAAAATGGTAGAGCCAAATCAGTTAATGCAGTTCTCCCAGAAAGGCAATAGCTTTATAGTACCCCTCATAATCCTCAGCTAAATTTTGGTTTTGCTTCTTCCGTTCTTCCTGTTTCCCACCTTGAAATACATTAGTTACAATGGAAACAATGAAGTAACTGGTATAGGTTGAGCCAAGCAAAAGTACAGCTTAAAAGTAGTGTTATACCATGGTTCAGGAAACATATGCATTTGCATTTATTCTCATGCCAAGTTTCTTGACCACCTTCTTTTACTCAGAAGCAGACAAATCTTGACCACCAGCAATTAGCTTACTAGACAGTTATTTAATGCAGCAGTTCCCTGAGGCACCAACCAAGATCAGGTCCCCATAACGCTTCACACTCTACATATGATGAAGGACAATCATGCTACTGCTTGCTATGGCTGACAGCAGGAATGAGGCTGACTGTAGAGTGAGACTACCTAGAATTAGTTAGTATGATTTCTGCTGTTGCTTCCCATAGGAAGCAGAGAGAGAGACTGATAATTCATTCATTTATTGGAGAAAGATTACAGGAAGTAAAGGGAGCTCCCCGCCCAGCAGCCAGGAAGGAACTTCAGGAGAGGATGATACAAAAAAGCAGCTGCAGAAGGAAAGAATCAATAGACGGATTTGTCACTTTGCAGAAACTGACAGAACTCCAATTTCAGACATGCACTAACTAAAGCTAACCTGAAAGACAGGAGCTCCTCTGTAGAATACAGACATAGCACCACAGTGAGAAGCCCAGCACATGTGCATGCACGCCTGCAGACACTTCTAGCAGCTGGAGGAGGCATGCTGTCTTCTCACCTAAATGGATGCCCCAGAATTCAGCAGGCATCTAGTATCTGCTCTTGGGTTAGGAATGTAATCTAATCTCAATCCTTCCCACACTATCTAGTGTTTCTTAGGGCAAAAACAAGTCTGTGCCATCCAGATCTATCCTAGGCTGCTCTTTGCACATCCTCAATGTTAAGCTCCATGAGTTTTCCCTTTAAGATTTTGTCAATGAAGAGATTCTTTTGGTCAGCTTCTTTGACATATTCTTACAGCTGCCCAATGGGATGCCTGCCATAGCAGATGGTCTGGCTCTATTTTAACATGTCCCAGATATATTCATGTTTCCTGATAATTTTAGAGATAAGAAGTTGAACACTGACGAATCTTGGCATTTGTTATATACTCTTTCCATTAAATACCTACTATTTTCCTGAGGCATTTGCTTCTGAACGCGTGTAGCTATCCAACAAGTTTGTCAAGACATTAATACAAGTGAATTACAGTCCAAGACATTAAAAGATTCCAAGTTAACTGGACAATTAAATTTTAAACCAGTACAGCAGTGAGAAACCTCAAAGCTGAGAAGTGCGTAAGAATATTAAAGGGATCCTTCTTAGACCATAAGATTTAAAACTGCAATGCAGCCATTTAACTAAGGCCTTGTCACATACAATTTTGGTACCGGTATAAATATTTTGGTTAAAAAAAGCACACCCCTAACTAAAATAGTTGTATCAGTACAGCCCCCAGTGTGGACTGGGTTATACCACTATAAAGGTGCTTTCATACTGGTACAGCTTATTCCTCTTCCCTTATGGGAAAACTACAGTGGTATAAGAACTTTTATACTGGGACAACACACATGGCGAAGTTGTGCTATTTTTACGTAATTGTCATATACTGGTATAGTGACATTTGGCCAACTGATACTAGTACAGTGACTTAAGATGAACAGTCTCTTCAGATGTGTAACATACATTATTTACTTGGGATTGGAAGGTACTGTATACCCCCCCTTCTGTAGAGTCATAAGGAGCAATGTGACTCATTTTGTTACAGGTGGGAGAGAGGTGTTCCTGTAAGATTTTTTTTAAAAAAGCCAAATTTTATGCAACTTAATTTTTATACACCCTGAAATAAGTATTTTTAAAAAATGATTTAAATTAAATGTTCTTAAAAATAAACCTAAATATGAAATTATTACAACCTATATTAAGGCATAAGATTACTATAACCTATAACAATTTAAATTAAATTAAAATGAAAAATATTAAAACAGTACATGTTGAGTACACGCTTACTGCTTAAGTTGTAAAGAAAGCCAAGCCCTGAACCAATGGAAGTCACTGACTAAGCACCTGGAATCAGAGTTTTTTGAAGCACTAATCCAACTTTTCACAGCAATAACATCTTCTGCAGGTAGAGAGAGAATATAGTCTTCATTTGTTTATTCAACTAATTCAGTTCAGTGACTAGTTCATTCAAAGTTAAGAAGCCAACTAGAAGTTGAAAATGCAGGAATGCTTTCCTGTTCCAATCTATGAATAAAAATGGTGACAGAACAACAAGGTCTACTAGTTCTAAAATCTTGAAGGATTCAGTTACTAGAAATAATCAGCTCAATGCACTAACTACAGATAATATTTTCTGTAATAAGTCAGTTAAATATGCTGGATACATAATACGTAAAATTAAGGTAGTTTTATTTAACTAAAAGTTTGAACATGCTGTTTGGGCATTTTCAATTGCATTCCAGTTTCCACTCAAATGCAGCATGAGACAAGTCAAAAATTTAGTAAATAAGAAATGTATATTTCACCATGTGCTAACAATGTGAAGATTAAGACTCTGAATAAATTTATGTTGAGCTATATAGAATTGCTTAAATAAATGCGTATACAGTGTCTCCTCCTGGTTAATATAAAGTACCAATTTGACAGTAAAGGCTGTATTTAGATGAAAATCAACAAGCTTTAATGGTTACCAATCAAGGAAAATAACTAAAAAGACCTATTGCAAAACAAGATTAAAATAAATTTAAATCAATGCTTCCTGGTTGCTGATTCAAGCCACAACGGGGGGGGGGGGGGGGGGGGTGTTCAATTTTTTATTTAAAATTTACCCACCTAATATATTTAAAGAAAAAAACAGGCCCTTCATTTTGAAGATATTTAAATTGTAACACAATCACACTTTTCATAAGGACTAACAAAACTTTAAAAGTTCCAGGTCGGTCCCAAGGCATTCAAAAATGGAACAGCTGATCAAGTACTAATTCATAAGTTGCAAAATATAGATCTGTATCCAACTTTTTAGGAATAATGAAAATTTACTCCAAATTTTCTGCAGGAAATTCAATTGAACTCAAAGGAATCTTACTCCTTCATACCTTGCGATTTTTGTTACCTCATGGATGTTTTACATATGGCTGAAGAAGCAGTATGTGAGGACCAGAGATGGGATACTGTATTAGTACCCTACAAAAAGGAGGAAGGATGGATCTAGAGACTTCTCTGAATATAGAGAGAGTTAGTAACTCAAATAGAACAAATGCAGGAAAAGTTAAAGGTTCTGAAGCCTAACAGCACACAAATTGCTATATTCTGATACAAGACAAGACAGCCAGGTTCTACAAGACTGCCTCAGGACACTTACCTTTATTAATTAAACTGTGTCCAGTCCTTCAACCCAATACGTTTTTCCACAGCAGACAGCGAACTGGTCCTTACCATCATCACTTTTACTACCTCAAACTCAATAGCTGCTTGTTCTTCAAAAAACAATTAACTATTTCAGAATATTTTTGATCACAACAAAAGAAACTTGCAGCAGTCACAATAACCACCACTGCACTGCGGTCATGCAGAGTACCACTATCCATAAAATCAGAATCATGACAAATGAAAGATCATTAGGTCATCTATTCCATCTTCCTGCTAATACATTATTGTTTTAGATAATGTCCAAGTGCTTTGGAAAGTCTAATTTAAGTGACTCAAGCAACAGTGTTTCCAATACTTTCTTTGGAGACTAATCCCCACCTCAGTAAACCTTACTATTAGCAAATTCTTCCTACCATTAGGATATATTTTCATTACTTAATTACATCTCAGTCTGTTATATTTCCCCTTGGACCATCTTAAATAAGTCTTCTCATTCTTTAGTGCTAACACTTCAAGTTTTCGTAGATTACGGTCATTTTGCCAATTTACATTTTTAAACTCTAAAGGTCTAGAGCAGGGTCTCAAACACGCGCCCTGCAGGCCGCATGCGGCCTGCCATAGGCACCAACTCCACCGGCAGCCAAGCTCCCCTTCCCCCCCATGCCCCTTCCTCCCCCGAGCGCACCGCACCCCGCTCCTCCGCCAACCTCCCAGCACTTCTCCTCGCCAAGTGTTCGGCAGCACTTAAGACTTTCCAGGAGGGAGCGGGGAAGTGGTGCACTCAGGGGAGGAGGCGGAGAAGAGGCAGGGCTAGGGCAGAGACGGGCAGGGATGGAGCCTCATGGACTAGATGAGCAGTCTGAGGTATGAAGTTCAGCATGTATGATTCTTTGCTGTGAGTAGTTGGGAAGAATGTTTGTTAAATGTGGCAACGTATTTTGTATGAATAGTTACTTTAAAAAGTTCCTGCCATGACAGCTATGTTGATCTACACTAACAGTCTATCATCATCAGTGTTACTGACCACATAAGGAAAAGTTACAGGTGTTTATATTTTATTAAAACCACTCTTCACATTACAGTTTAAAAAAGGTAATACATTGACTTTTAATTTAATAGCATACTATAATATTCTTTTTTTCATTTTTGACTATACTTTTGTATCGTTGTATGAAAAGGTTTCAGTGATGCGGCCTTTTGGCCAATGTACTAGTCCTCAAGTGGCCCTCGTGCTGATCTGAGTTTGAGGTCCCTGGTTTAGAGAAATTGTAATTAAATCAGTGAGGATTGTTTATCTCTCCTTAACTGTTTAGCAATAGTTTTCTAGTACTGAACTGTCCCCAGATGAAGAATTTCAGTCTCCTTGGTGCCAACTGTTCTGCATTTTGATATCTCTGAATGTACTCAAAATAGCACTGCCATTTTGCCAACAGATTGCACAGCAACTCCTTAGTTCTGTCCAGTTTCATCCCTAGGTCTTTTTCAGCCTCATATTCCTCAAGTACCGTAAAAGCTTTGTTATCCGGCATATTGGGGGAATGTGGGGTGCCAGTAAGTCAAAAATTAAATTTAACTTAAAGGGAGGTAGTTTGGGTGCAGGAGGGGGCTTGGGGCTGAGATGCAGGATGGGGTGTGGTGCAGGAGGCGGCTCAGGGCACGGGAGGGGCTTCAGGGTGCTAGATCCAGGGGGTGCTCACCTCGGGCGGCTTCCCACAAACGGCAACATGTCCCTTCTGCTCCTAGGTGGAAGCGCTGCCAGGCATCTCTGTGCGGTGTCTCCGCCCACAGGCGCTGCCCGCACAGCTCCCATTGGCTGTGGTTTCTGGCCAATGTTAGCTGCGGAGCCAGAGCTTGGGGCAGTGGCAGCACACGGAGTCGCTGTGGCTGTTCCTCTGCCTAGGAGCATCAGGGACATGTCACCGTTTCCAGGGAGCCACATGAAGCCAGGTACGGAGCCTGCCAGTCCCATGCCAACTGGACTTTTAATGGCCACCAGGGTCCCTTTTTGACCAAGTGTTCCAGGCGAAAACTGGACATCTGGCAACCCTACTGAAGATCAGAAATGCCGGTTTTTGACCTTTCTGGTAGGTAAAGTGCCAGATAACACAGCTTTTACTGAATCTCCCTTCTATTGAGTAAATCTCTCCCGGCCATCACTAGTGTGCAACAGTACAATTCAGACAGCACTCACAGCATTAGTTTTTGCATTCAAAAGGAAGAGACGGGGGAAAATTGAGGAACAGATGGGAAGGCAATTTAAAGAGAGACAGGGAGGCTGATTGGTTAGGAACTCATCTTTCCAGCCAATACGTATATTTTCAAATCTGCTTTCAAGCCACCGCAGAAGCCAATCCATTTTGAATGTGCTTTCAGAAATATACAAGAAAGCAAGGCAACAAGATCTGGTAATTTATGAGAGCCAACAATTTCTTCAATCCAACATGAAATACACCAGAGTTAAAAGGCAAACTGTCATGGAGGGATACCAGCATTCTCCCCCCCCCCCCCCCCCCC
>NC_048301.1:110151326-110159980 GCF_013100865.1 Trachemys scripta elegans
CCCGCGCCCCCCCCCCCCCCCCCCCCCCCGCATCAACAAATAAGACAGTAGAACAACATGCTCACCAATACATTCTACTTGATTGCCCTGCTCTCTGACAGCAAACTTCCCAGCCCATTGCAACTTTATTCCTCCAGGACGTCTGTACTGGACCATGATAGTAAAAGCCTGAACCTACTTGAGTGTTAGGTACCCTATGGCTTTCCTGGCAGGGCAGAGAGAACATTAATATCTGCAACAAAAATTTCTATTTTAAATATGATTTGCAGAGCACTTAAAAATTGTGCTTGTATACTTTAAGGTTCTTTTTGATGTAGAGAGGTCTGAACGGTTCTCTCACGTGAGAAATAACAGGAATATCAAGCAAGATTAATGAGTGATTTCAAGAGCTTTCAGTTTTCTCCATCCCCTGCTAAAGGAGGTTCTGTTTGGGTTACAAATGGGGTTTCCTTTGTTCCTTTCCCCTACCAATCTTGCGATTGTGGAAAAACCATTCCTTCTGACAAAGCTTTCCATCATGTCCTGACTAGATAGGTCTGACTAGATAAGTCTGGCCTCCGCTGAAAGCTCATTCCACAGCCTAACATTCAAGAACAATTTATCTCCAGCTTTCATACACTTTATCCGAGGTTTTGCAAGTCACGTTGTTCCAGAGGAGCACACTAATCGGATGGGGGGGGGGGGAGAGAGAGAAGAGAATCGCAGATGAAGGTAGAACTGCTGATGGACCTGGACCCTGACCTACTGATGGCCTTAAAGATCAGAAGCAGGCTAGTAGCAAGTGAAGGAAACAGGTCACAGGGGATGCATTAAGGAAAGCCATCCAATTAAAGTGATGGGATCCTGCATACTGCTGCTTCCACCTTCCCTTCCAGATACAGAGTGGATTCAATCTGCATATGGCCCAATCCTCATCTAGGAAGAATGGTAAAGTTTCCTGGAAAGATAGAATTAGAAGATGACATTTTTCCGAACTGATGCTACCCAGTACTCTAGGTTAACTGCTGAGTTAAACAGAGCCCCAGTGCTTTTCACCACTTTGATGAAAGAGGGCAGATTCAATTAGGGAAAGAGTGACCCAGGTAGTTCTTCAAAGCATTTCCCACTTATGATTAACATTTCAATGTTTTACAGGTTGAATTCAAGCCAGTTACTCATTGTATATTGTGAGCTCTCAACTTAACTGAAGAGGCAAAGATGTTGAACCTTTAACAAAGAAATCATCTTGCCAAAGCATTCATTTAGTTTAACACTTCTGACTTTAATGACCAAAGCATTTTAAATGGTTAGACTAAAGGGACAATCCCTTCTCCTTTAGTTGCTCAAGTTTCCGTGTTTTGAGATGTTATTTGAGTCATTCTCTAGTCACCACAGGACATTCCAACAAAGCATCATTTTTAGTATAAATGAAACAGAAAATGTTCTGAATGAGCCCAGGTCTCTACAAGCTGTTTCTCCCCTTTGGAGGTCATTTTAAGCATGGCACATTTTTCAGATAACGTTCTCTGTTCTCAAAAAAATAATAATAATAATAATAATAACAACATGTCTAGTTACACTTCAGAAAATAATCTGCCAAGTGTTCAATTTGTCTTGCACTGAATTTATGAATGATAGCCTAAATTACAGTATAACATATGCTAGCCTTAATTTATGCATAAACCTAACTTGTTCGCACAAACTACAAGACATTATGCATGCTCAGTTCTAACTAGTCTTCCTAAATACATTAGCATTTGAGACTAAAAAGCTCTTTCACCAAATTCCTGATCTCACATGTTTTAGCTTAACTGGATGTTTTCCTGAAGTTTAAGGATCTTTAACCTAAACTCTACAGTGACTGTCATTTTCAGCTGAAATAAAATTTTACTGTAGTGTTACAGGCAAAAATGACTTTAACCACCCCGGTAGCACAAGTCATTATTTCACAGGGTGAATAAAAATCAATGACTTTAAAAAAAAAAATCCAATTTTTTTATTTAAATCAGATTTTTGATAAAATGTTTGAGGAAAAAAAGCTATCTAAAGATAGTTTTAATTAAGATATATCTGAGTTATAATGTCTCATTATGGAATAGGGATTATAAATTCTAATTCTATAGTATGAGATAATATATTCGTGTAATGTTTAAGAAAAGTTTTGTAAATGAGTTCCAACAGTTCATGGATTAGAGACCCAATCTTATGGGATTCCAGGGGCTTCCGTATAGATTATTTAGGTTAATCTTTCTATCTACCGAATGGGACTCCGTGCTCAGTCTAGAACAGGGGTTAGCAACCTCTAATTTAAAGGTTTTGCTTGCCAGTAATACATTTTAATGTTTTTAGAAGCTCTTTCTATAAGTCTATAACAGGGGTAGGCAATCTGCGGCACGCAAGAAGATTTTCAGTGGCACTCACACTGCCTGGGTCCTGGCCACCAGTCTGGGGGGCTCTGCATTTTAATTAAATTTTAAATGGAAGCTTCTTAAACATTTTTAAAAACTTATTTACTTTACATACAACAACAGTTTAGTTATATATTATAGACTTATAGAAAGCGACCTTCTAAAAACGTTAAAATATATTACGGGCACGCGAGACCTTAAATTAGAGTGATTAAATGAAGACGCGGCACACCACTTCTGAAAGTTTGCCGACCCCTGGTCTATAATATATAACTAAACTATCGTATGTAAAGCAAATAAAGTTTTTCAAATGTTTAAGAAGCTTCATTTAAAATTAAATGAAAATGCAGAGCCCCACAGACCAGTGGCCAGGACCCAAGCAGTGTGAGTGCCACTGAAAATCAGCTTGCATGCCCATAGGTTGCCTACGACTGGTCTAGAAGATACCATCAGAGATGCTTAGTTTTGCAGTTCTCAAACTGTGGTTTTGTTCTCCAGAGATAACATGCTTGTTAACAGCAAAAATGTTTTTAAATAAATAGAGAGGTGAGAAATAACAGACCTAAATCCTATTGTCCCTCTGCAAATTTGTGTACACAGAGTCAATCCCTTACCTCTCTCTAAAAGTGGAAAGTTTCAAAAAGTTTAATGAATAGATTGTTGGGGCGGAATAGATATGGACAAGGAGAACAACTCTGGAGATAAATGTGAGAAGGGAGGGACAGGCAGTAGAAACAAAAGTGAAACTGTTTGAGCGGCAAATTCCAGAAGTCTTGAGGTCTTTCTGAATGTAGACCTCATTGATTTGAGATCTACCATGCCATTTTCTCACTAGAAGGGAAAACCTATAATGGCAGCAGGCTGTAAAAGAGACCCAGTTTGGGAATAAGAACCATTCAAGAAATATATGTTTGCTGATGATGTTCTAAAGAAAGTCACCCCAGTGAACTGGTGGAAGTCACTTAAGCACTTGGATTCAGAGACTGTTGAAGTGATGATTTCACTTTTAAACAGCAGTCGCTTCTTCTGCCGGTGTAGGAAGAATATTTTTTTCCCTTTGGACTAATTCATTCCAAATTGAGAAATCGTTTGGGACCTGAAAAAGCAGGAAAGCTTGTTTTTCCTTTCCAGATTAGGAACAAACAGGAAAATGAAGGTAAGAGGACTGAGTTAGCTGCAGGAGCCAAGTTTCTCATATTGACCTGACTGACATAGTCGATTTAAATAAAATATTAAAAAAAAATGAACTATTTTAGTTAAAAACAATATTAACAAAAACAAGCCCCATTTTAAAAAACTGGAATGTTTAACTAAATTCAAAAATTCATATGCTTGTTTTGTTATAATATTATATGTTTGCTGTTGAAGGAAAAAAATCCAGAATACATAACATTGTTGTTTTAGTTAAATAAAACAATTTAAATGTCTGTCTGGTGATGTTCTCTTCCTAATACAGCAGGCAAGAAAATCCTCCAAATATTAATGATTAACCTGTTGAATTGGAGATATTTATGAAGTCATTGGGAGGTGAACTATCTGCTTCAATTACCTTTGGTAAATGAAATAACCAATCATTCATTTTCTGATATAGCTGTAAAACTAATCTGAAAAGTTTTCAAAATAAATCACTTGAAAAATGTATAGTGTGTACCTTCTAAAAATAAAACCTACATCTATCTCTGAATTGTGAAGAATATATATTAAGGTTATAACAACCAACAAGAATGCACTTTTATGTAGAAATCCATGATTAAATTGAGTCTTCCTGACTAGTGATTTAAATCAATTTGATTTAAATCACTAATCCACCCTGTTATTTCATACACAAATTATAGTTTTTTGCAAAATGAACATACAAGTTCAAGGAGCCTTACAGATACAGGAAAGAAATCACTCGTATAAAGAGATTCCTTATTTTTTCCTTGAATTTCTAAAGACATGTTTGTGATTTACACCCCAATCGTACAATGCGTAACATGCAGGTGGCCTACTGTGCCTGAGCAGAGCCCCCCCCCCCCCCCAAAAGACACTATGTATTGAAGGATCTGGTAGTTACAAGTAAAGAATTAGACACCAATGAACAATTTTAAGATTCCCTTCAGTTTTAAAACTGCAACTCCAATCCAAATCTTATTAGGTGGCAAATAAATTATGTACAGCCGAATGATCATGCATACACATACATTATAAAGTATGTTTTATGAAAAAAATATCAATTGATACCTTTAAGAAAGAATGCTAGAGACCTTTCCCTAGCTTTAACATTCCAGTAGAAACAAGCGCTCATGCAGTGTTTGCAATTCAAACACAACAGTGAACTTGAAAGTAAAACTAATTTTTCATTGATAAAAAATACAAGTAAATAAAGAGCATAAATAGTAAAGAATAATCAGAATTCCTTCCATTCAAGATTCAACAAGAGTAATACTGTTAAAGGTTTTAACCTCTGATTTTTAAGCTAACAGCATCCAGAAACTTTTCTGTAACTAGTAAGTTTCAGGAGTAGAGGCATGTTTCCTTTACCCAGTTAACATCTACTCAGAAGAGAGCTAAGCCTTCTATAACAGCTTTCACTGGTTACACATCCCAAACAGTTCCAACATAATACCAAAGAATCAGGTATTTTGAAAAGGTTTATTTCTTACATTTTATACCCATCTATACTAATCTCCAGGCACATCATGGGACAGTCTTGGAGCTCCAATTCACTTTTCTACTCAGAAAGCACTCTGAGGCACTAAAGAAAAGGTCAGAATGAAAAGGGAAACACTGTCAAGTTCAGTACAGCCTAAAATTCACTTTTTGTAAGAACTAAAAACCCAAGGGTTTTTTTGTTTTTTTGTTTTTTTAAAGTTAGAACTAGCCAAAATGTTGCCATGATTTTAAGAATGAGCACATGAACCACTGAGGCACTAATTTAAAACACAAAGAGCAAAATTAAGTGTGAATAAGAGCAATAACTAGTCTGTTTTCACTGTCCAAACTGAGGAGCACAACAGCAAAGAGGAAACCAAGTTTCAAATTAAGGAGCATTCTGAATGCTTTTAGAAAGAACACTTTAACCTGACAGGTTTCAGAGTAGCAGCCCTGTTAGTCTGTATCCGTAAAAAGAACAGGAGTACTTGTGGCACCTTAGAGACTAACAAATTTATTAGAGCATAATGCATCCGAAGAAGTGGGCTGTAGCCCACGAAAGCTTATGCTCTAATAAATTTGTTAGTCTCTAAGGTACCACAAGTACTCCTGTTCTTTTAACCTGACAGTGTCCCTCTGATAATTCATCTAGTTTCCCAACAATTACTAAGAACCAAAACAATAAGAAAGTAAAGTTTCTTATTTTGAGGGGTTTAAAATAATGTTTATGGGCCCATTAAAAAACAGC
The DNA here is from genome assembly GCF_013100865.1 of Trachemys scripta elegans. Taxonomy (NCBI): domain Eukaryota; kingdom Metazoa; phylum Chordata; order Testudines; family Emydidae; genus Trachemys; species Trachemys scripta. The sequence goes on from NC_048301.1 coordinate 110,157,096, forward strand.
ATTACTCAGGGATTCTGCTAGTTGAATAATAAAGACATTTGTACTAAGGAAAATAGATGTTAAAATCCTATGACACCCCAAAAGACATGAGACAGTTATAATAACACACCTCCAACTACCCAACTTCAACATCTATCTTGTGCAGCTATCCCTGACCCAGAGATGAAATCCACACCTGACCTGTGCAACTCAGCGAGGAAACACATGCGTCTGCAGGCTTGGGACACACAGACTGACTCAGGGAGCTGGCTACGCTGTGGAGACAGGCCTTTACGCACCTTCCTCGAGACAAAGCTCAAAGGTTGTTCAGGTGTTCGCAGAAGGACCGCAATTCAAACTAACACGCCCAGTTCTAACTAGTAATTTGAGAGAAGAGCTGTAGTAAGAAGACAAGCAGAGAGAACACAGCTGGATCCCTTTAACTGAGGCAACAGGCGGTAAAAGTAACACCGGGTCTCTAGTGATTAGGTACCTCCCGCTGAGTATCGCTGGAAAGCAAGTGGGGGCGGGAGGGTCGCACATGCAGCCATATGGGGGTAAAGTCAGTGCCCCTCCAACGGGGCATATGAGGGACCCAGAGGAAAAGGTACCCTAGGAAGCCCCCACCCCACGCTCAGTGACGCCCAAGGCATGACCTGGGACTTGGGAGGAGAGGGGGTCGACACAGTCCTATTCCACAGGAAGCAAAACAACTCAGCCAGGCCGCTGCTAGGGGCGGGAAGCGAGCAAACAAGGCCGCCCCCCACCCAGGCGCAAACCGGGGAGAGGGGCGGGAAACGGCCCCCAATCGCGGGGGGAGGCCTCAGAGACCAGCCCGCAGACTCCGGGGAACAGGAAGACGCGCCCCCCCCCCCCAGCCCCTGCGCAGGGCGGGGGGAGGAGAGCGCTCACCGGGCCCGTGCATTGGAGCAGAGCGTCAGGGAGGGGGAATAACCCCCGGCGGTAGTTGACTCAGGCCGGGGGCCCCCGGATCTCCCTACCTCGGCGAGCGCGTCTCCCCGTCACGGGTCCCGGTCTGCCTCGGCTCAGACGGGAAAGCGAGCGCTCGCCACCATCACCGACACTTCAAGATGGCAGACATATCAGACCCTATGAGCTCTCCTTCGCTCCCCCTCTCGCCTGCCAATCACACTTCCCTGACACGCCCAGGTCCCCACCGATCACACTTCCATTGGACAATAGCATAAATTCCGTCTCCCATTGGCTTTCCTTTGGCCGCCAATAACATATGAACGACAGCACCAGTGGACTACATGGGGATTGAGGGCGGGCTGAACGAGATCCTGAAGGCCAATCAGGGCATCCGGGTGGGCCCCTCTGGTGCCCACCTTCACGCCTTAGCAACAGCTTAACGTCACGGTGACAGGCGTGTTTTTTACCCAATCAGAGCCGCGAGTACAGTTTAAAAATAAACCGGGTTAGACCAATCAGCTGGTAAAAGACTCAGACCGATGTGCGACCAATGGGGGTACACAGAGGGCGGGATGGAAGCCGAGGGCCGCAAACACAAAACTAGCCTCGCCCATCGCCCTTTCCCATTGGCCAACGGAAGAAACCACGCCCTCAGCAGAGAAGGGAGGTAGCGAAACTGCCTGACAACAACTTGCTGCTAAGGGAATCAGGGGGAAAGGAGTAGATCACGCGATGAGGGGGTTGCTTATGTGTGAGTGACTAAGAGAGAGGTTAATGGCCTGGGGAATTAGCTCAAATGGTAGAGCGCTCGCTTAGCATGCGAGAGGTAGCGGGATCGATGCCCGCATTCTCCAGAAGGTGGTATGTTTTTCACAATCGGGTTTTCAAGAAATTCCTTTCCTGCTTATGAATACACTAAAAAACGTGACTTCAATTAGTTGTTTAAAAGTCCATTAGCCATGTATTGCAGATGTTTAATTTAATTATTTCCCCATATAGATTGTTAAACTGACTATGCCTTGACAAACCACAGCAAAAGTAGCTGAAACTCTACAAATACACATGTGCCCCATTGAGTCCTACAAAATAACAATAACAACAATTTGCACACGCACATTTTGCCCTAAGGAAAAACTCTCAAGTGGCTACTGAAAATAATTTTCCCATATCCGTTGCATCATATTGAAAAAATAGCCCCTGGGTTCAATGGGTTCTGCAAAAATGGGCATGGGCTAGTTGCATATTTTAACAGTACTGTGCACTCCTGTTAAAATAAATGGATCTCTCTAATACACACACACCAATTGCACTTGCAGATCCCAGATTTCCATACCTAAATCAGGTAATTGCAGGCATAAGCAGCACATTGTTGCCAGCTCTCACAATTTTTATCACAAGTTTAACAATATTTGGTGTTTTTCTTAAAGCCCCAACTCCTGGAGACGTAATTACATGAGAATCTTAGTTTTCATTTTTTAAAAAGAGTTCCAATCATCATGGTTACAGAGAAAACCTTGAAAAAAAAATAAAATGTTAAGGCTTGAAAACCAGAAGGCAAATAAAAAGAGCACAAAAGAGCATTTTTGTAAACTCATGATTTTGGGGAGCCTGATTCATGATTTGTAAACACTTGATGTGGCCATACTATGTTATCCATACTGTGCAAAGAAAGCTGGCATACTGAGTGTGTATTTTATTAGGGTTACCATACGTCCGGATTTTCCCGGACATGTCCGGCTTTTGGGGGCTCAAATCCCCGTCCGGGGGGAAATCCCCAAAAGCCGGGCATGTCCGGGAAAATCGGGAGGGAGGGCTCGGCCGGGGCCTCTTTGGCCGGGGCCGGTGCGGGGTCGGGCCGGGGTCGCGGTGCCGGGGGCATGGTGCCGGGCCGGGCGCGCGGTGCAGGGCCGGGGTCGCAGTGCCGGGCCGGGCTGGGCGCGGGGCCGAGCGGGGAGCCGGGGGCGCGGTGCCGG
>NC_048301.1:110509359-110782621 GCF_013100865.1 Trachemys scripta elegans
CCGAGTGGCCGCGGCGCACGCGCTGCTTCTCCCTCTCCCTCCCTCCTAGGCTTGAGAGCCTGGGGGGGGAGGCAGGGCTGGGGATTTGGGGAAGGGGCGGAGTTGAGGCGGAGCCGGGGGTGGAGTAATTAAAGAAGGGGGGGCGGCCAAAATTGTTTTTGCTTTGGGCGGCAAAAATCCTAGAGCCGGCCCTGGATGAGGAGATCAGACCTGGAGAGAAGAAGTCATCCATAGAATTTGGTAACCATCTTCTCTGTTTGCCAAGCAGGAACTGTGTGAGGCTAGCACTGTTTGTGAAAGAGAGGCTCGCTAAGAGGAATATATAGCTCTTACTGTATAGTTCTTTAATGTCTAACATAGGAATTATGTGCTTAATGTAACCCTTTACCGCTCGTGTAATTCCTTCTCAAATAAACTGCAGTGTATGCAAGATAGTTACTGTGGACCTTTTTCACTGGTATGACGGTAATCTGCTCCGCTGGGAGCCATTGAAGATCCATTCAGGGGTAGTAACAGGGACCAACCTGCGTTATAATTAGAACTGTTTGATAATGGTAGGGGTTTTTGGTGGGGGGAGGGATGAACAAAATAGGTTTCATGCTGCAGATTTCAAAAAGGAACAAATTTTTATTTTATAATGAAAATTCATTAAAACTTTTGAAACTATTTTTTGTTAAAGTTTGCAGATTTCCCCACCACACACACTCTTTCCCCTCCATGGCTTATTTTTTCCATTCTGTGTTGCCACTGTAAAAGGACGAGGAATGGAAGAGGGAAAGATAAGGGTATTCATTTTTTTATATTTCATTTTGGGGTTTCAAGAACATTTTCTTTAAATGAAATTTTGTAATAAAAATTCAGATTTTAACAATCATTTGTTTAAATCATTTCTACCAACTCTAGTTATAACCTTATTAGGGAATGAAGCTTTAAGACTTAAAAATTGTTGTGTAGATGGGCACTGTATAGTGTGCACTTCAGTGAACCATGGTGGCATAACTTTTTGCAACTTCTGTCCCACTGTACCCCTCAAACACCATGTGCATCTCTTCAGGCTGTCCCCATGAGAAAAACTGTACAGCATTGGTTCTCAATCCTTTCCATACTGTGACCCTGTGTTAGAACGGAAACAGATTTCTGGACCTTCCTGCCATCTAGGTAAAAAGAAAAGGAAGATGGTTGCAATCCCTTGAAACCTGTTTGTGACCTCCAGGTTGTGAACCTATGCTATAAATAAGCAAATCAACATGTAACAACTGTTTATTTCAATGGCTGCTTTTCATTTTAAATACAAGCAACTTCACTTTCCTAATCTTTGGAAACATACTAATGTATCTATATTAGAGTCTTCTACAGGTGGTATAACAGTGGGTACAAAGGCCTCTCTCCTGCAACTTCAGGGGGTCTTGCCACACACCCAGGGATCCAGTTACAGTATCAAGGCTCCAGTAATGCTATTACCTCCTGCCATTGCTCCACATGCAGCACATGCATTGACTCCTGGGAGAAGTTTTGTCTAAAAAAAAATGGTATTAAGTTATTCTGAGAAAGATACCTGTACATTTTCAAGGAGTTACAAAGAACTTATAGAATTGACTTTAAAGGTGACCAGCAAAGGAAAATAAGGTGTTTGTGCCCCATAGTCATAGTACTTATTTAAAAAAAAAAATCAATATTTGTTTAATTTGGTTCTTAACCTTAGAAAAATCTTGACTACTCTGTTTTTACTAGAGGAGCACTTGGGAGACTGGCAAACTAGTGTCTCTATATGTACAGAGCTCAAAGTACCCTGGGCCCCACTCTGAACTAATCTATCTGGGTACTACTAAGAGGGCAACTGAGAGGAATAGTCAGACTACTTAAGGCTGTTTCATATATAATGAATATATAATTCAAACTCCAGGCCAGCAATTGGGAGAAAAGCTCTTTTTGTTAAAGATGATTCATAGATTTTTTTTTCTCAGACCAAAAGGACCATTTTCATCAGCCAGTCTGCCTTCCTTCAAAAACACAGGCCATAGAATTTTACCCACTTATTCCGGCATTAATCCCAACAATTTGGGGTTGAACTAGAACATCTCTTTTAGAAAGACATCCAGTCTTGATTTAAACATTTCAAATGATGGAAAATTCACCGCATCCCTTGTTAAGATAAAACACCCTACCCCTTTAACTAAGACCTCATCCATATTCAAAGTAGCACCAGCTTAACTAAAGGTGTTATTTTAACTAGTTAAACCTGTACAAAACTTTGTGTTGACACTCAAACAGATTTAAAGTTAAAGTGGTGCAACCCTGAAAAGAGACCAGGCCTGAGAAGTCAGAAAATTCCCATTCCAGCTTTCTAGACCTGCAAGAAGTCCTCAGGCAAAAAACAGACAAGACTTTGACATTCCTAAAATTTCTGAGGTAAAACAATAAAAAACAAAAAAAAGATTATGAAAAAAAAAAAGTCACGTTTTAGGCACTAGTCCAACTTTTCTTTGGAAGTCATCTTTAATGCAAGAAGGAAGGATTCCCAAGGAGAAGGTGGTCTTGTGGTCATAGCATTGAGTTAGGACTCAGGGACCTGCATTCAATCCCCTTCTCTGCCCTTCCTCGGTGATCTTGGACAAGTGACTTAATCTCTGTGCCTCAGTTTCCCCATATAAAAGAGGAGGATAACAATATTTCTTCCCACCCATTGTCTCTCTAGGCAATACGGTATGGAGGACGATTTGGGCATGATCAGGGGAGAAAGTGAGTGAGTCATCAAGAAAAACCCCCAGGCTGGGAACCAGCCAATCTGCCCTTTCTGTCAGTATTGTCATTAGGAATGGGGGAAGCAGAGAGGATTTTAAGAGTAAAACTAAGGAGTACAGCTTTAGCCATATTAGGCTTGAGTTCCCAGAGAGCCATCCAGGATAACAGGTCCATCCAGCCACAGCCAGAAAGTTAGCACAAGTGAAATATACTAGATGGTTTTTGCAGATTAACTCCCCACAGATTTCTCTCTCCCCACCTCACTCATTTTATAGGATCCTTCTGTCCCAACTTCCACAGCTGTCTGAGTTCCTGTAGCTCTAAACCTTAACGACAAGTGCAGAAGCCCTTGAAGTGAATTTACTGCCTTATAAATGACACTCCGGCTTATTTTATGTTTTGTTAAATATCAGCACCAGGAAATTATCTTTTTTTCCTCTGAGGTTCCACTGCTTAGCGTAGATGAAAACACTAGATCTGCACATGCTGAAGATGAACTGAAAATTTGCCTTGCTGTTTTGCCAAGAGGATGGTGAAGTGAATAGAAGGAAATGAAGAGACAATGTAAGGTGTCTTCATGCTGCATTTTTAAGGCACACGATTGCATCATTTTTCTAATATAGTATTTTACACTTGTGCATTTATGGCTGGTCCCCTAGAAACTAGAAAGCAATTACAAATCAAGCAAATTTAGAAAGTTATCTATCTGACCCTGTTTTCAGGGTCTGTAATCTGTATAATCTGTAACATGTTTGAGATGACACAAGGAAGTGCTGGTTCCTCTGAACATGGGGCTCCTGCTTCTCTTCCAACACACAGGTAGGCCAGCTGTAATGCACACACAAGCTACATACTGCCAAGACTAGCCAGGCCTCTGAGATGCTCTGGGAGGAACAACTGGATTTAGAACACATTATAGTCATGATAGGAAGAAAAGTCTGGATTTGTGGTTAGGGAACTGGCCTAGGGCTCATATGATATTGGTTCAATTCACAGTTCTGCTACAGTTTTCATCTGTGATGACCTTGGGCAAATCACTTAATCTTTCACTCTCCAATCTTCTGTTTGGATGTTATATCCATCTCTCTCTTCCTTTGTCGGATGGGTCTATTTAGAATGTGAACACTGTCTCTACAGTGCCTAACACAATGGGGTCCTGATATTTGGTTGGTATTTCTAGCCTCTACAGGAATTTAAAAATATACTAATACTCAATGCTAAACACTACAAATTGCGGCACAAACATTAATTAAGCCACATAACACTTGTGAAGAAGGTACCATTAATCCCCACTTTAGACATAGGACAGCAGAGAGTAAGCCAAATTCTGCCTTTGTTTACATCCCTATAGGCTCACTGGGTTTGTGTGTGGGGGTAACAGCAGCATTTGTCCCAGAGAGATTCACTCACTTACCCCAAGCCTCTCAGCAAGTCAAGCTGTCTATATGGGAAAGTTTTATTTGGTATAAGCGAAGGCGTGAATTTAAACTGATATAGTTCTTCTTCACTGCATTCATCCCATCAACAGGGGGTCTGCTCTGTGAGTCCTCTCCCATCAAAGTGCTCTGTTTAATGCCACCTGCTCACACATCTTTTTTTATGACATCCCATCACTTCTTCTCAGTGTAGCACCTCTGTCTTTTTCCTTCAGTTTTGATCAGTTGGATTGTCTGACCCATGTAGTGGACAGGATTGCGCTTTACATGACCAAGCCATCTGAGCCTGTACTTCCTCATTTTTTTGCTTATGGGAGTTACTTTAAGCATGTCTCTAACATACATATTCCTCAGATCATCTTGCTTGATTACCCCACTCACACATCTCAACATTAGTATTTCTGTGGAACAAATAATTTGCTCATGTTTCTTCTTTGTTGCTCAGCACTCAGCGCCATAGAATAAAATTTGACAGACTACCATTTTAGAAAGCGAGATCATCCCTTTTAATCTTTCTGGTGCCTTCCTCTCACATACTACACCACGTATCTTTTTCCATTTGAGCCAGGCATTTATTATCCTAGCTCTAATTTTGTCCTCCATTTCCCCAGATTCTAGCACCCAGATATTTGAAATTTTGTATTTTTGGTAGTGTCTGCACATCTAACACAACACCTGGGCAGGGACACTTGGTGTCATTTCTAGAATAAGCAACAGAGGGTCCTGTAGCACCTTTAAGACTAACAGAAGTATTGGGAGCATAAGCTTTCGTGGGTAAGAACCTCACTTCTTCAGATGCAAGTAATGGAAATCTCCAGAAGCAGATATAAATCAGTTTGGAGATAACGAGGTTAGTTCAATCAGGGAGGGTGAGGTGTTCTGCTAGCAGTAGAGGTGTGAACACCAAGGGAGGAGAAACTGCTTCTGTAGTTGGATAGCCATTCACAGTCTTTGTTTAATCTTGATCTGATGGTGTCAAATTTGCAAATGAATTGGAGCTCAGCAGTTTCTCTTTGGAGTCTGGTCCTGAAGTTTTTCTGCTATAAGATGGCTACCTTAACATCTGCTATTGTGTGGCCAGGGAGGTTGAAGTGTTCTCCTACAGGTTTTTGTATATTGCCATTCCTGATATCTGACTTGTGTCCATTTATCCTCTTGCGTAGTGACTGTCCAGTTTGGCCAATGTACATAGCAGAGGGGCATTGCTGGCACATGATGGCATATATAACATTGGTGGACGTGCAGGTGAATGAAACAGTGATGTTGTAGCTGATCTGATTAGGTCCTGTGATGGTGTTGCTGGTGTAGATATGTGGGCAGAGTTGGCATCAAGGTTTGTTGCATGGGTTGGTTCCTGAGTTAGAATTGTTATGGTGCGGTGCGTGGTTGCTGGTGAGAATATGCTTAAGGTTGGCGGGTTGTCTGTGGGCGAGGACTGGCCTGCCTCCCAAGGTCTGTGAAAGTGAGGGATCATTGTCCAGGATGGGTTGTAGATCACTGATGATGCGTTGGAGAGGTTTAAGCTGAGGACTGTAAGTGATGGCCAGTGGAGTTCTGTTGGTTTCTTTTTTGGGCCTGTCTTGTAGCAGGAGGCTTCTGGGTACACGTCTGGCTCTGTTGATTTGTTTCTTTATTTCCTTGTGTGGGTATCGTAGTTTTGAGAATGCTTGGTGAAGATCTTGTAGGTGTTGGTCTCTGTCTGAGGGGTTGGAGCAGATGCGGTTGTACCTCAGCGCTTGGCTGTAGACGATGGATCATGTGGTGTGTCCAGGGTGGAAGCTGGAGGCATGAAGGTAGGCATAGCGGTCGGTGGGTTTTCGGTATAGGTGTTAACATGGTGTTAACATTGCTTATTTGTACTGTGGTGTCTAGGAAGTGGACGTCCCGTGTAGATTGGTCCAGACTGAGGTTGATGGTGGGGTGGAAGCTGTTGAAATCATGGTGGAATTCTTCCAGGTCTCCTTCCCATGGGTCCAGATAATGAAGATGTCATCAATGTAGCACAGGTAGAGAAGGGGCATGAGTGGACGAGAGCTGAGGAAGCGTTGTTCCAGGTCAGCGATAAAGATGTTGGCATATTGTGGGGCCATGTGGATGCCCATAGCGGTGCCACTGGTCTGGAGGTATATATTGTCACCAAATTTGAAATAATTGTGCATGAGGATAAAGTCACAGAGCTCAGCAATAAGTTGTGCTGTGTCATCATCAGGGATACTGTTCCTGACAGCTTGTATTCCATCTGTATGTGGGATGTTTGTGTAGAGAGCCTCTACATCCATGGTGGCTAGGATGGTGTTTTCTGGGAGGTCACCAATGCATTGTAGTTTTCTCAGGAAATCTATGGTGTCACGGAGATAGCTGGGAGTGCTGGTGGAGTAGGGTCTGAGTAGGGAGTCCACATATCCAGACAGTCCTTCAGTGAGAGTGCCAATGCCTGAGATGATGGGGTGTCCAGGATTTCCAGGTTTGTGGATCTTGGGTAGTAGATAGAATAACCCCGGTCGGGGCTCTAAGGGTATGTTGATTTGTTCCTGTGTTAGTGCTGGGAGTGTCCTGAGTAGATGGTGCAGTTTCTTAGTGTATTCCCCAGTGGGATCTGAGGAAAGTGGCCTGTAGAATTTGGTATTGGAGAGTTGTCTGGCAGCCTCCTTCTGGTAGTCAGACCTGTTCATGATGACAACAGCACCTCCTTTATCAGCCTCTTTGATGATAATGTCAGGGTGGTTTCTGAGGCTGTGGATGGCATTGCGTCATTGATTTCTAGAATACTCCCTCATTTTCTTGATTCTGATATAGTTATACTGGTATACTCTGCCACCTGGACACTCATTCTGGTCTGAGCAGCTTTTTTTGGTTTAGTTTATGTTGCTTGGGAAGAGATTTAAGCTAAATCAACCAACCAAAAACTACCCCACGTTTATACCATAATAAGTGTATGCAGGTCTCTGTGTTATACCTGTATAACTATATCTGTATAATTGATAAAACATTCTATGGTAGACCAGGTTTAAGTGTCAAACCAAGGATTAGAACTCATGAGTTTCTGGAGCCTACTCCAGTACTCAGGATTTCACAAAACAGCACTATCCCTTCTGCAAAGAGCTTCTAGTCTAAAACAGACAAATAGGAGACACAGGCCAATAGTTCAAATACAGGGAAGAAAGGAGACATTGTGAATGAAGAGATTCAAGTACTGTGGGACCTAGACTTCCTGAAATAAGTTAGTTTAAGGAGAAGAAAGCAGGTAACTAGAAAAGGAAAACTGATATAAAAAGTGATGAAGAATGCCCCGTTAGTCTCCTTATGAAGTATACATAAGTGTTTTATAGATTAAGTGAGGTCATGAGGGTAAAGTGCTCTCTTTCCCAAATGCTCCTGCTGGAATAGAGGAGCTGACACTGACTGAACAAGGGAAATGTGGCACACACAGAAAGTTCTAACAACCCATAACAATAGTTCAATGGAGTTTTTTGGTGGAGATTCTTGGACTTCTCATTTCTTTTGGGTTGCCTCTAAATTGCCTGCTACCACAAACAGAGCAGCCGTGAGGGCAGCTTTGTGCATGGCACATTCAGGGAGCTTCACTTTCATACATCGGGCATGGTGGTCTATGCATAGTTGTCTATACAATAAGCATTCTTGGCTCTTGCATAGAACTTTTCCACCGTAGTCCTCACAGTGCCATACAAAAGAGGCCCATATTATTCCCTTTTTACAGATGAGGAAACCAACCCATAAAGGTTATGTGATATGCCTGAGGTTACACAATGAAGTCAGTGGCAGAAGTGGAAACAGAATGCTGCTCTCTTGACTTCCAATCCAGGGCTGTGCATGTTGGACCACACTGTCTTCTGTTTTGTGTGAAAGTCAGTGTTGCTGGGCATGGCTTTCATTGCACTTCATCACTACAAGCAATACTGACTGCAAAACAAGTCACTCTTTTGGTATAAGAATAAAAATATTCAAAAATTCAAATAGAAAAATGTCAAACAGAAAGGCAAAGACAAAATCATAAGCAAGCAAGTAGAGTAAAACTCCAGTCCCCCTCCTGCTCACGCACTATCACTTCCCTTACATGTGTGCAGGAAAAAATGGTCAGGGCCTAAACTTACTCTGTGTAGTATAGCCTGAAGGTAGAAAGGGGGCAGGGGGAGAATATAGCAAAAGAAGGGTAAAGAGAAATCATAAAAGCAGAACTAACTATAGAAACTATAAAAGTAGAATTAACCTTTGTAACAGACTATGATTAATAGATGCCAGGTGACAGAGTAAGAAACCACAAAGGGCAAATATAAGGAAAAACAGAAAAGGCTTGTTCTGCTTTATTCCTTATATGGATGTAAAACTTTAAGAAAGTATATGTAATTTTTGTGGTTTTATCCTATATAATCTCTCGCATTTTATCTGGGGGGGTGAGGGGCTCGGCTGCCTTCCCCATGCATGCATGTTTCATTGATCAATAAAGGAGCCTCAGGCTGTCTGTTCCAAATCAATCGTGTGGTCAATTTTCCACAACACATGGACTCCACATAGTTCTCAAGTTTATTGACCAGGCCTGAGAGGGTGTGAGAGAAACATACCCGCGCTGTTTGCAGAATTCTAAAGCACTTTGGCTCTGAGCCTCAAAGGTATTTAGGCTCCTAACTCCCATTGAAATCAATGGGAGTTATGTGCTTAAATACTTTTCAGGATCTGGGCCTTTGTGAAGTGTGCATCCATTCCTGAAAAGCAGCCATCTCAGGGGTGGCTCACAGCTACTGGTTAACACTGCACTACCCCTATACACTATAGCCAGCCCTGAGTGCTGTCCCTTGAAGAAGGGCCTAGCCTCAGTGTTGAAACCTAGAAAAAAAGGCAGCCTTAGATCCTACTCCTCTTTCTCCTCCAACTCTGAATGAATTATTAAACAGCCAAGAGCTGTTGTTGAGATATCAAGTATCTGAGAACTGACAGCAGTGCCACGATTTATGGTACTGGCTTTACCGCTGAGCATAAGAATGGCCATACAGGGTCAGACCAATGGTCCATCTAGTCAGGTATCCTGTCTCTGCCGCTGGCCAGTGCCAGATGCTTCAGAGTGAATGAACAGAATGAGGCAACTTCTAGTAAGCCATCCTCAGTCATGCAGTCCCAGCTTTTGGCAATTGGAGGTTTAGGGACACCTGGAGTATGGAGTTCTGTCCCTGACTGTGTTGGTTACTAGCCATTGATGGACCTATCCCCCATGAACTTATCTAGTTCTTTTTTGAAACTAGTTATATTTTTGGTCTTCACAAAATACCCTGGCAATGAGTTCCACAGATTGACTGTGCATTGTGTGAAAAAGTAGCTCCTTTTGTTTTATTATAAATCTGTTGCCTATGAATTTCATCAGGTGACTACTAGTTCTTGTATTACATGAAGGGATACATAACATTTCCCTGTTCACTGTCTCCATACCATTCATGATTTTTCTAGACCTTTATCATATCCCCCCCTCGGTTGTCTCTTTTCAAAGTTGAACAGTCCCAGTCTTTTTAATCTCTCCTCATATGAAAGCTGTTCCTTAATCCATATTATTTGTGTTGCCCTTCTCTACATCTTTTCCAATTCTAATGTATCTGTTTTGAGATGGGGCAAACAGAACTGCATGCAGTATTCAAGGTGTGGGTATACAATGGATTTATATAGTGGCACTATTATATTGTCTAATTATCTTTCCCTTTCCTAATGGTTCCCAACATGCTGTTAGCTTTGTTGACTGCCGCTGCACATTGAGCAGATGTTTTCAGAGAACTATCCACTGATGTCTCCCAGATCTCTTTCTTGAATAGTAACAGCTAATTTAGATCCTTTCATTTTCTATGGATATTTTTTTCAATGTGTATTACTTTGCATTAATCAACATCGAATTGCATCTGCCATTGTCTCACCCACTCTAGGAAGGTCCTTTTGCAATTCTTCACAGTCAGCTTTGGCCTTAATTATCTTGACTAATTTTGTGTTGTCTGAAACTTTTGCCACCTCACTGTTCACCCCTTTTTCTCAATAATTTATGGAGATGTTGAACAGCACTGGTTCCAGTACTGGTCCTTGGAGGAGCCCGCTATTTACCTCTCTCCACTGTGGAAACTGACCATTTATTCCTACCCTTTGTTTCCTATTTTGTAACCAGCTGCTGTTTCATGAGAGGACCTTTCCTCTTATCCCCGACTGCTTAATTTGCTTAAGAGCCTTTAGTGAGGGACCTCGGAGTAGATATCAAAAACTGCAATGCTACTGCAGATCAGTTTTATTCCACACCATTAGTTGGTTGACCCCATGTATGGTAGTAGAAGGAGGATTCTTTTGAGAAGTCAACAACACAGGTAACCCGGTCTCCTTCTTTAGAGTAGTTTGATGCAGTGAAAAGCACTATATAAATCACTACATAATAATAATAATTAAGCACTCACCCTTCCCCCTCAGACCATTGTTGGAAATGGATTTTGCACCAGGACATTCAGTTCACCACATGAAGGAATTAAGAAACCTTATGTCTCTTTCCACTGTTCCCTTTATGTTTCCTATGGGTGATGGATTCATTTATCTTTTGTGCAGTCGTGGCAGACACGCTAGACACAGAGACAAACTCCAGGCAGCAGTTTCTCAGTAGCAAAACAACCCACACTCATTGCTAGAGTCTGAGTGAACCTGGATTCACACTGACTGAGAGGGAGGCAGTGTGGTGGTATATGTGGGCAAGTTCAACCTAGGTAAGCCAGGGACCACAAAGCCTTCTTAGCACCAGAATTCACTTTTAGTGCTTGTTCGGCTTTATGAAGCAAACATTTCAAAAAGCAATGGTCTCTTAGTGGTGCTGTGGTGGCCGCACACATTGAAATATGCCACACTAAGACTCCACCCGCCTTACAATCATCACTGGGTTAGGGGACCCACTTACCACAGGACTAAGAAGTTGTAGTAACAGTGGTAGGGAAGACTGAGCTGTAACCTGTTCCTGTGATTGGATTACAGATAAGGTCCCTGACTAAAGACATTTCTTTGACATTTTCTGCAGTAGGAAAGTACCTCTCACTTCTGAGTGCCATTCAAGTTAAATAATGTTGTAACTTGGGGTAGTGTCATGTAGAGCCAATTATTAATATGACTCTTTTGGGCATTAAGATGCCTGGAATATATTGCTCTGTTCTGGCAAGATGGAAATTTTTCTTGTATACAGTGGGAAATTCACTCTTCTTTCGCTCTGAATGCCATACCTGTTTGAATATCAATATGGTGCTTGCCCAAACTGATCCTTATAATATAAACACTATCCCTGCTATGTGCCTGTTTAGTGTTTTGAGGGCTCTTACAGAGTTTACACTGTGTGTTCATGGTGGATGCAGCTCGGGTTGCCAATTTTGATTGGATATATTCCTGGAGGTTTTATCACATGACATAATCTTTGATTAAAGAGTAATTTTTAATTCCTGGAGACTCCAGGACAATTCTGGAGGGTTGGCAACCCTAGATGCAGAAGGGAGTATGTGGTTTAAGAGAAAGTATGTAGAATGGCAGAGATGAAAATTTAAAAATTGAAGACTATATAAAAAGTTGAAGACACAGTATTTTATCTATAATTACACACAGAGATTCATGGCCTCGCAGCACGTCCTATGTTTATAGTGTTGTCTTGTATAACCACAAGCACAGGGTCAGCACATTAGATATTTATAATATGCCCTTCATTGTGTTATCTATACTATATATCAGATGGAAAACTGAATTTTTGTTAATCTATATAGGAAATGAAGTTAATTTTATGATGATGCAACAGCATGAAACGTCTAGTCTTATGCAGTAGAACGTAATGTCCTGCAGATGGCAGCATTGGTGAGCTTCACTAGTTACTTGTTTAATTTGACTATTACACCATTAATTCAACACATAACTCCTGTACTTTTATATTCAGTTGTTAATGGGCACTTTTAGTTATAGAAACCAATTTTTAAAAGTAATTTACTTTTCACCATTTATGCTTTTTTTCCAGAAAAAACATCTTTTGCACTTCACTCATCTTAGACAATGGACACAGACAAGTTAGGTTCATGTTTGTTTATATTATTCCTATGGTAGTAGCAACTAAGGCCTGGTCCCCACTAAACCCTCCACTTTGGACTAAGGTACGCAAATTCAGCTACGTTAATAACGTATCCGAATTCGAAGTACCTTAGTCTGAACTTACCGCAGGTCCAGACACGGCAGGGAGGCTCCCCCGTCGATGCCACGTACTCCTCTTGCCGAGCTGGAGTACTGGCGTCGACAGCGAGCACTTCCGGGATCGATCCCAGAACATCGATTGCCTGCTGCCGGACCCTCCGGTAAGTGTAGATGTACCCTAAGAGCCCACTCAAAGATCAGGGCCCCATTGCACTGGGCATTGTACAGATATAATAATAAAAAAAAGACAACTCTTTCCAACAGAGCTTCATGATTCACCAAGAGTTAAATCTCTAGTGAAGACAAAGCTTAGGGTCCAGTCTACATTAGAGACTTTGGCCAGTATAGTAATGTCACTTAGGGGGTGCAGGTTTCTCCCCCCATTTCTCTATCAGCAGAAGCTCTAGTGTAGACACAATTATACTAGCAAAAAAAAGTTATTTTGCTGGTACAACTTATTTCAGTCGCCAAAGTGGTATAAACGACAACAGCAAAAGCATGTTTTAACTGTATAAGCTACGTCTACATGAGGCAGGTTTACTGGTATAGCCAGACTGGCAAAACTTTTCTAGTGTAGACCTGGCCGAAGTGTCAGACAAGATACAAGTGGATGAAACAAACAAGTCGGTGGGGGGAGAGGGGAATTAGGAGGATGAAGTAACGATAAAACAGAATTTAGCACAGGGGTGGGCAAACTTTTTGGCCCGAGGGCCACACTGGGGTTGCAAAATTGTATGGTGGGCCGGATACGGAAGGCTGTGCCTCCCCAAACAGCCTGGCCTCTGACCCCTCCCACTTCCCACCCCGACTGCCCCCGCTCAGAACCCCTGACCCATCCAACCCCCCCTGCTCCTTGTCCCCTAACCGCCCCCTCCCGGGACCCCACCCCCTGCTCCCAGTCCCGACTGCTCTGACCCCTATACACACCCCCACCCCCTAACAGGCCCCCCGGGACTCCCATGCTTATCTAACCCCTCCGTCCCCCGACTGACCTCCAGAACCTCCGCCCCATCCAACCCCCTGCTCCCTGTCTCCTGACTGCCCCCTCCCGGAGTCCCCCACCCCTTATCTAACCCCCCCTGCCCCAGCTCCAGCCCCCTCACCATGCCGCTCAGATCAGCATGTCTGGCAGCCGCGCTGCCCGGCCAGAGCCAGACATGCCACCGCGCTGCTCGGCAGGAGCACGCAACCCTGCTGCCCAGAGCACTGCCCGCACGGCGGCGTGGCTGCGGGGGAGGGGCCAGGAGCTCGCCTCCCCAGCTGGGAGCTCAAGGGCCGGGCAGGCTGGTCCCACGGGCCGGATGTGGCCCACAGGCCGTAGTTTGCCCACCTCTGGTTTAGCAGGAAAAGGAAAGTCTCAGCTCACTACTTGCCTTATACTTAGTTTCTGTTCAATTTCATTTTTAGGTTCCCATGCAATTTAGATTGCTAACAAACTAGGGAAATGTCAGTTATGGGTTTTTTTTTTCGTTTTTTTTTTTTTTTTTTTTTTTAAAGACTGTTTCCACTGAACTCTAAAAAATAAAATAAAAAAATAACCACAGCATCATTTCTATTGGCCTTGGGTTCCATAACCCAGTTTATGTTTATAAAATTAAATTTTGGATCAGATTCGCTCTGATAGTGCAGCTTTAACTACGTGTAGAGCATGCTGCACCACATCCATCAGAGACTTCTACATCGGGATGCTAGCATGTCTGGTCTTTACTGGACTCTATTGTCACCTATCTGTATCTAAAAATAAAGAATACACACTGTGTTCCCAATATGTGTTTACTGACGGTGTGACGTTATAATATACAAACAGATTTGGGGATGTGATGTTAAGAGAGAGTGTGTAAGTTCCACTCTGATTTTCAGGACTTCACAGCTTATTTTTAAGAACTGACTTAAGTCTAACATTTGGTAGATATAATCTCAGCCTGGGGACAATCTGACTTTATCAAAACTGGTCAGAAATGTAAGCTTTTAAGTTCAGGACAGAAGAGACAAGATAGGTGTTCAGATTTTACATGCTTTTTAGAGCTGCTCTAGCGGTCACAAGAATTGTTATAAGCCAGGGTCGGCAACCTCTGGCAGGCGGCTCGCCAGGGTAAGCACCTGCAGGTTCGGCCAATCGCAGTTCCCACTGGCGGCGGTTCACTGCTCCAGGCCAATGGGGGCGGTGGGAAGTGGCGCAAGCCGAGAGATGTGCTGGCCATGGCTTCCCGCCACCCCCATTGGCCTGGAGCGGCGAACTGCCGCCGGTGGGAGCCGCAATTGGCCGAACCTGCGGATGCGGCAGGTAAACAAACTGGCCTGGCCCGCCAGGGTGCTTACCCTGGAGAGCCACGTGCCAGAGGTTGCCAACCCCTGTTATAAGCTATTATTCTAGAATGTTCAAGTGAGTGAAGGGAAAGAATATAGGTATTAACTGAAATGCTCTTCCTCTGACTGTATCACTACAGAAGCAATACAATGGGATCTAGAATGGATTGCAGTCAACCAGGGCCGGCTCCAGCGTTTTCGCCACCCCAAGAGGCAAAATAAAAAAAAAAAAGCCGCGATCGGCGGCACTTCGGCAGCAGCTCTACTGCTGCCGTGTCGTTCTTCAGCAGCAATTCAGCCGCAGGTCCTTCCCTTCGAGAAGGAGAGAGGGACCCGCCGCCGAATTGCTGCCGAAGAGCCGGATGTGTCGCCCCTCTCCGTTGGCTGCCCCAAGCACCTGGTTGCTGCGCTGGTGCTTGGAGCCGGCCCTGCAGTCAACAACAGTATATTGGCATTGTATGCGAAGAGGCGATATGACCCCCTAATAGAGTAAAGGGAGATCTGTTTGGGGCACTTTGAATCAGAGGCCAGCACAGTTAGATTATATACATGGCCCGCTCTAGGTACCAGCAAAGCAAGCAGGTGCTTGCGGCAGCACATTTGCAGAGGTGGCATTCGGGCCATCCTTTTGGTTTGTTTGTTTGTTTTTTGTTTGGGGGCCGGCCCTGCGGGTGCTCACCCACATAGATGCTGTCCTGGCCCCCAAGCTGACACTGAAGTCCAGGTGGAAGAGCCGCAGTGGGTGGCCAAAGCTGGCCCCGAAACTGGGGTGCAGCAGCAGCAGCGCGTCGTGCGCGTGAGGTGCCCTGGGGCCGCTGTGGTTCATGCCACCAGGCCCTGGCGGGCCATCCGGCAAGCTCCGACACATGGATCATGGGACACGTGGGCTGGGGGCTGTCCCACGGGGCACACAGAGCTGCCTGCAAGTGCCGCAGGGCGGCCACCCCCCAGCACTGCAGCCAGGGCTGGGCGAAGCGACCCGAGTCGCCCAGGGGTTGCGGCAGGGCAGCCAGGAACAGCAGCAGCAGGGCCATAGAGGGGACCGGTGCCTGGGGCGCTGCCATGCGGGGCCCATGTCCCGCCCTCCGGGGCTCCGTTCCCCACCGTCTGCTCCCGCTGAGGCTGCCCTGCCCCGGCTCCTCAGCCCCCTGCAGGTGCGCTCCCCCTGGCTCTGCCCTCTCAATTCCCAGCCGGTCCTGGAGGCACAAGTCCCGGCTGGAGGAACCCTGGGCTGAGGCGCAGCCCGGAAGCCCCGCTGCTTACCTCGACCCTGCCAACGCCAGACCAACTGGAGGTGAGGCGGGAACAGGCGGAGTCATGGCCCCCCTGGGCGCCGGGAAGGAGTCCGGTGGATGCAGCCTCTGCCCCTTCTAGTGTCATGAGCGGGATGCTGATGACCCGCCCTGGGAGCAAGTTACCAGTGACCCAGGGCTGGGGCAGCAGGGTGTGTGTGTGTGGGGCGGGGGAGAAGAGCCCAGGGCTGGGGCGGCAGGGAGGTGCAGGCGGTGGGGGGGGAAGAACCCAGGACTGGGGCAGCAGGGGAGTGTCGGGGGCGGGGGAGCCCAGGGCTGGGGTGGGGGGCAGCCAAAATTTGTTTTGTGTGGGGCGACATAAAACCTACAGCCGGCCCTGATTATATAGAAGACAGAGAAGGCAACCACTGTAAACAAACAAACAAAAAAACACTATTCAGAAAATACTTCAAAAGTTTGTAATTATAAACTTGATCAGCAACGATAAATCCCTTCACCTGCAACACAAATGCAAGAGTTCAATGCTCTACTGACAGATGTTGTAGTACTTTGGCTCCACTCACTCTTTTCCATTCAGCCAACGGATGACATTTATCACCCTAGTAGCCACATGATTAAACTGTCACCTTCTCCACCATCTTGCACTTCGTAAGGGAATTTATCCCTGTGCATGCTGAGTGTAAAACATTGTTAACATCAGAATTCTCCACTTATACCCATGGTCTCCTTTTATTTCACTTTTCACAGGCTTAAAATATTGCACAAGGTTGTAGAGAATCCTGTTCTTTATTCCACTGGCTAGCAAGGTAGGGTGACTCTTTGTAACTGATCCCATTCTCTGCTTCATACAAATCTGGAGGGAATCAAAATTTAGAGCTACTTAAGAGATAAAGATCTGTAGCAAAAGATTTTCATTTAAGTCAACAGGAACCAATAGTGGCAGTCACAATATGGAGCTGCAAACCTGGCCAGCTTGAAAATCTTGCCCTTGGCATGTAAACTGATGATCACATCTGACATGAAGAACAATTATGGCTGTTATAAAACACAAAAATAAATTTAGGTTTTGTGAAAACAACAAAGCCTTTACAACACTTAGACAACTTGAAGTGTCCAGGATTATTTTTAAATACTAGTGGAAAGAATTTTGTTGTTAACACAAATTAACATTCCCCTGCAGCATTTGCAACCCAAATATTGCATCATTGCACTAGTCAGTAGTTGGCAAGAAATTAAATTAAACCATCTTTAATAAACAGAAGTGAAACAGATTATCTGTATTGCCCAAGCTGAAGAACGAGCAAACAATAACCAAGCAGCATAAACAGAGAATGAATAATTAATAGAATGTTAAACTTCCTCGCTTTAAGTATCAGAGGGCCAGCAATGCCCCTCTGCTATGTACATTGGCCAAACTGGACAGTCACTACGCAAGAGGATAAATGGACACAAGTCAGATATCAGGAATGGCAATATACAAAAACCTGTAGGAGAACACTTCAACCTACCTGGTCACACAATAGCAGATGTAAAGGTAGCCATCTTACAGCAAAAAAACTTCAGGACCAGACTCCAAAGAGAAACTGCTGAGCTCCAGTTAATTTGCAAATTTGACACCATCAGATCAGGATTAAACAAAGACTGTGAATGGCTATCCAACTACAGAAGCAGTTTCTCCACCCTTGGTGTTCACACCTCGACTGCTAGCAGAGCACCTCACCCTCCCTGATTGAACTAACCTTGTTATCTCCATACTGATTTATATCTGCCTCTGGAAATTTCCATTACTTGCATCTGAAGAAGTGAGGTTCTTACCCACGAAAGTTTATGCTCCCAATACTTCTGTTAGTCTTAAAGGTGCCACAGGACCCTCTGCTGCTTTTTCCTCGCTTTAGTAATTTAAGGAATTATAATATATTTTAAAAGGGGACATTATCAACTTCAAATGTAATTAATTAAAATGTAGGTTTACAGTCATGTTCATCAAAACAATTGCCAAGGGTGTCAGTTCCAGTAGAGGCTATAGCATAGACAAGGCTCTACCCCTCAGCATTTTTACCACATCAGTTAGCCCTCTCCTGAGCTCCACGTGGGGCTGGGAAGCCAGTGGATCAAGAAGTGTTCTCCCTCATTCTCTCCATCTATCCACTGGGACAGGGGTGGGTCTTTGTACCCGCAAAACAAAAAAAAGAGTCCAATTAGCTATAACATTCTAATGTCCTAGTGATCTGAAGGGATCTCCAGAGCCAGTTCTTTACCTAAACCCATAACTTAATTACCTTTCCCCCAACCTTAAAAAACAGAACAAAGAATCCAGAACTACTGGCCTCATCAGGGTTGTAAAGGCATCATCCCCTGGTGCTGCTTGGTCTTCTCAGAAGAGAGCTGCTGGGAAAGTTGTGGCTCAGCAGGGGACTCAGCTAGCCCCCTGTCATCTGTTACTGTTGGCCCCCACCACTTCTACTCAGTCCCTTCTTCCTAAGGGACACTGAGGCCTTCTTACAGGGCCACTCTTAAGAAATTCCAAGGAAGGTTCTAACCCACAGGATGTTCTTGCAGAGGGAGGTCATTGTGACTACACAGGCCTAGGATCCTGATACCATCATGGGATAAGGAGAGAGGTGGGGCAAAACTAGTTCTTCCACCAACCGTTTGGTGCTGCTGGCAGTGTCAGCCTCCCTCAAATTTAGATTGGATACAGTGTTTTTTCTCATTTTCTCTCCTGAATGGTAAGGGACTTTTGCCATGAGCTGTCCAATAGCTGCCAGCTCACCCCAGCAATGACTGCATTTCAATACTAGGCAATATTATTTTGTTATACATCGTTTATAAAGCACTTTAGGATGAAAGTAGCTCGATAAAATATAAGCTCTTCTTATGAGAAGGTCCCATGAACCCAAGAATAAAAAAAGGAAAAACATAACGGGAGTTAAAAATTCTTAGCAGCGGGGAGAGAACGAGATACAGCAAGCAGTAGCTAGATTCAAAAGTGTTCCTGGAAGCCTACAGCTGTGTGTGCCTTTGCCAAATATAAAGGGTCAACTCCAGAAAGGCAAGCTAGGGAAAAAGTTCGTATAAGAGGGCGGCTGTTCAGTAGGGCGGGTTATTAAGGACTAGGAAATTACAGATTATTAAGTACGCTGCCTTTAGAAGGGCCAAATCTTTGTGGTTTACCATCCAAAACCTACAGAGACACAGACACGTGTTCATTTAATCTGAGGCACTACAGCTTATTCTTCCTGAGATAAACTATGGCGCTCAGTAGTCTGTTTAATATGCCATTGGTAGAAGGTGAGTAATATCTAAATCCCAGAGCTCTGGCCTTTAACTCTGGCAAAGAACTGTAGAATTTAGTCTACCAAGTACTTCAGCTTGGTCAAAGGGATATGTGTCACTTAAAACTAATAGGGGAGAACCAGAGGGCTGCAGTCCTGATTTTTCAAGTGCAGGAGCTCCGCCCCTGCCGGTGTGAGCCACTGACATGTTCCTGTATAAAATGGTGTCCTCCATGCAGTGTGACCTCACACATACAGTGTGTCTGTGAGGTCAAAACAACGGGAACACTGTTCCCATCCATTCCCCACCCCACTGGCTCTCCTCCCATCTTTCTCTCGGCTGTGAAGTGGGTGTTGTCTTTGGAATATGGAAGTCCCCCCCGGGGAGCTATAGAAAGAAAGCAGCATAGCCACATCGCATGAAATTCAAGCCCACTGGTGAGCAGGAGGCCAGACCTACTACAGTTCTTAAACATTAAAAGATGCTATTGGGAGCAACAAGGGGTGGGGGGAGAGAGAGGCACTATGGCCAGGAAGACCAACAGAGAAGCACTCGGAACAGCAGCAGAAGCAGCAGTGATGCTGCCAAGCCACCTTCTTGGAGTCCAGAAGTGTCCCGAGCACCACTCCTCCCTTTACCATGCACCCGGTAAGGAAGCCATCCTTCTGTCTCTACTCCTGATCAGCATAAGGTACACTGAATGATACCTGCACTGTAGCCATCTGGATACAGGTGCCACATCTGAAATCCTCATTTCTAAGGAATTCATCTCTTTTGGTTTACTCTTAGAGCTTATCTAAATGATTGATAATAGTGCTCTGAGACCCCAGAAGAAGAGTGGTGGTGGTGAGGCAGGGGAGCGGGGGGAAGGGGAGGGAAATCCTGAACAGCTGACTTGGTTGTTATTACACAAATAAAAAAGCCAAAGTTCCTAGCACTCCACTTGCCCAGAAACTCATGAAGTTACAGAGCCAGTTATGGCATTAGCCATTGGTTAAATGTTTACCTTGGCGCCACAACAGTCCTGGCTGGATCCGTCGATTGGCACCAAAATGTCACCTTAGGACCCCAGTGCCAGACCCATTGCAAAAGTGGTTGTTGCTGGGCTGGCTTCCTTTGGAGCCCGGGCACCACACTCAATTATTCATCCCTTTGCTTGCTCCCCATTACCACACCATCGTCCTCTTATGGAAATGTTCTAGTGCCATCTGCACTGAGATTTCTTATTCATTCATTACATAATCATCATAATGCACGCAGTCTTTCATCCCGTGGCATCCCAATGCACCTTACAGACTGTGGCACAAATTCAGTCCTGGCATAAGTGGGTCCAAACAGCCTTGACTTCAGTGAGAGTTGCCCCACCGCTTACTTGGTTACCTCTGGGCTTGGACATGGCAGCCAAAAAGCTTCTCCTCTATACAATATTTCTTGTTTAGCTAACCGATTGTCTGCCTGTCTCTTTAGACCCAGACTAGAACCTAAATTCTTTTAGTTCTACCTCTGTCTAGTGGTAGTACATTCCACTACAATGGAAGGATAGTTGTGGCGGTGTTCACCAGTCTCCTGGTGGAGAGAGGAACCAGGTGCATTCTCTGATGCAATGCTGACTATAATTATCTGCTAAATGTGGATGACTAAAGTCCACCTCACAGGAACTCAGTATAAAAGCATGGGTCCGTGACGTTGCTCTCCCATGGTAAAAGCATGAGCCAGTCTGGAGCAGAGACTAATATCATTTTTAAAATGAGCAACAAATTCTTAAACATCACAAAACCACCAGACAGTGAAGAAAAAGGAGTCCAGCATCTGGCACAGCTGGAAAGTGCATTAGAGTCATTACAGAAAGAAGTCAGCCGTTCGTTGTTTCATTGGGAAAGAGCAGGGATAATAGGGCCCTGCCTGCATCAAACTCATTTATCCATCACCTGTACCATTTAAATGCTTGTTGATGTTCTCCAGCCCATTTCCCCCCCCCCCCCCCGCCTTTGATTGCCTTCCTGTGGGCTCTGGCCTCTTTTACATTGGTTCTACTGTACTACACAAGGATTCCTTGTCACCAAGTCTTTTTCTCGCTCTTTTATAATGGAAAACAGCTGTGGCAGGCATGCCCCCAAACAAAGTCTTGTACATTCCTGGCGGAACAGCCTCCTCACCGCCAAAACCCCTGGACTTTATATTTACTACAGCAAATTCAAAACACATCCACTTTTCCTCCCTCAAGCTGTAATTTCCTCCCTGACAGGCCTGTCAAATTTAAGATTTCACATACTATTCTTATCTAAAGTCCCAGCTTCTCCCTTGCCCCACAGTTCTGTTAGGCTGACAGCCCTCCAACACCATGAATGTTGCTATAAGTAGCTTCTGAGGAGTGAAGGCAGCCCATTTTTCCTGTAGCAGAACACCACATATGACAGTTTGAAGTATGCGTGGGAAAATCAGTATGGTGAAATAAGAATCACAACTTCTGGCCAGGTAGAGCCCATTCTGAAAGCTCACAAATGTGCCAATAACTTCCACCCATTTTCCTACCTTAGTTGCATTTTCATTTAAGTGCCACACTTCCTGGTGGTTCTGTGCAGAAGCCAATGTGCCAAAAGGCTGTGCGAAAGCTTGTTCTCTTGGAATTTCAGGCCCTGTTCTTCAGGCTCACATGGTTTGGACAGTTCAGATAAAGTTTCAATAATAAGCACAGCCATTTTGGGTGCAAGTCTGAACCAAAGCCCTGTGAACCTTTTGTTCCTCTGTTCCTCTTCTGTGGTCAAATCTTGAGCTGTCCTACACAGGCACCAAAGCAATATAACTTCTTGTCGGCTATACAGAGGCAAAACCAGAAGTGAACTTGTGCAGGTCTACACCTGCCGTAAGCCACATAGAAGCTCTTAAGTGGGTCTCTCTAGCTTATTGCAGGGCAGGGCCGCCGAGAGCAGGTTCAGGCCCCGGTGAAAATTTTTTTTCAGGCCCCCCCCAGCAAGGGTGGACCAGCTAAACAGGGCCGACGAGAGGGGGGGAAGCCAGGGAAGCCGGGCCCTGGGCCCCCTTCTGGACCTCCGGGCCCTGGACCAGCTAAACAGGGCCGACGAGAGAGGGGGGGAAGCTGGGGAAGTGGGGGAAGCCGGGCCCCAGGCCCCCTTCCAGACCACCAGGCCCTGGTAATTTGTACCGGCTTCCCCCACCTCTCGTCGGCCCTGTTGCAGAGGAGAAATGTATGTAAACTGAGGACATACGAGGGATGTGTAGTTAGTGTGTCCACACTAACACAATGAGGGTTCTAGAGCTGATTGAAAAATCAGGTTTTTCCTCCTCCTCAAAAAGTGTTGGAGAAAACGAAAAGTTTTCTGTGGAAAATTTAGCAGAAAATTTTGATTTTTTTCAGTGAAAATTCAAACAGAAAAATATTACTGTCAAAACCTCAGATGTTTCTATTTGGTTATGCTGCTATGGTGCTTCATGGGAGTTGTAGTTCAATTGCTTCATGATCTCATTCTCCTCTATAGACTGGGCTCTCAGGTTGGAGTACCTATGATGCATCCCAGTCTCTCCTGGCTGGTTCTCATGGGACATGTAATCTGGCCAGGGAGTTCAGCCGAGAGAGAAGAATGGAGAGGGGGGTAACCAAACTACAACTCCCATGAGGCACCACAGCAGCATTTCCCAAACAAAATATTTCAGTTTTCAGGCAGGCATTCTGTTTTTTTTAATGACAAAAATTGCAGTTTTTCTTGGAAAGCAGACACTTTTTGTAAAATAAATTCATTTGTTTGAAAACCAATTTTGTGTCAAAAACAGTTTCAATGGAAAATTTTCAACCAACCTCAGTCAGGAGACTAGTATTTTATCCCTAGATCTGCCACTGCCTTGTGGTGGGGCTTCGGTGAGTCATTTCAGCTCTCTGGGCATCAGTTTCCCCAGCGGTGAAGTGGAGCTAACATTACTTATCCTCCTTTCTGAAGCACTTTTGAGATTTAACAAGGAAAGGAGCACTCTATGAATGCCAAACGTTATTCTTCGAGGGGTGAGGGTAGAGGGGAAAAGTAGTCCATAGTCTAGGAGTACTCTTGGATTCCTCGCTGATGTCGAGCTCTCACTTTGCAGCAGCTGCAAATAACTCTCTTTCCACCACATCCACTTGGCTAGGAAACTTCATCCCACCCAGGTGAACAAAGACCTGGCCTCAATTATTCACATCTTCATCACCTCTTGGATGAATTACAGCAATGCAACATACCTGGGCACGAAGGCTTCAGCACTTAGGAAACTCCAACTAATACAGAACGCCACAGCATGTCTCCTCAGCAACACAGGCTATCGGGAATATAGTAAGTGAAGGCCCTAATGAAGGCCCAGTATGAGGCCTGAACCAAACTAAAGTAATGGTCAAGACTTTGCTAACATAAAGCAAAGTTAAGCTGTGAGCAAGAGGCAGGCCCTGCTCACAGAAGCTGCCAAGAAAAGGGCTGATGTTGCATAAATATATATTCATCTCGCATAGTTAAAGTATAAACATGGTACCAAGATACACTATACCGGAACATTCCACAGATAACATGGAACAGGCCGACCCATCCCAATGACAGGGGCAAAAGGGTAAAATGATGGATAGAGTTGTTTTGATCGAACCAACATGTACAAGGTGCGAGGCAGCACCTTATTACGTGAAGGGGTTGCACCTTAATACGTCAGGAGTGATGTGTAACTTGTTTGTACCCGTGTATAAAAATGTATCCCTGGGGTGGTGTCTTTGTCCGGCCACGGGGGCAGTGGAAAGTCCCGCCACTGAGCCGGGTCCTTGCCAAGAGGCATCTATTAGTAGTATGCCCGGTAGACTAAGTAATCTACGGGGAACTGCAATTGTGTCCGAGGTCGCAATAAACCTGGCCGAGGTGCCTTTGTACCTTACTAGACTCTGTGGTTATTGGGGGTTCTCGTCGGGTTTGCTGTGTCAGCTATCTGCACAGAGGTGGGCCGCACACAGAGGGAACACACACACACGCAGTCGAATGATATCAACACAGGAGAAAGCAGAGCACCACACCAATAGCATCTGACAACAGGGATGTTGTCTCTCACTTGTCTTCTGCTCTCTATGCTGGCTTCCCAGAGAATATCGAACCAAGTTCAAGGTCTCAGTCCTTATCGCCAAAGTGCTCCATAGCCTGGGCCCAGGATATCTAAAAGGTTGTCTAAAGCTCTGGGACAAAGACCGTGTTCAAGAACTACGCTACTCTGGTGCAATGGAAGTCGTCACAATGAACGTAAAACTCGTCTACACAAGAGACAGGATTTTCACTGGGGGCAGTCAGAGATTGTAGCACGAACTCCACTAAGAACGAAAGACCCACAAACCTCCCCACCTTCTGCTCCAATGCAAGGCATTTTTTGTTAATCTTGTCTTCTCTACTATAAACACACGGCAATCGGTGTATATATTTTTTAAAAGATACGCTCTACCAAAACAAGACACCAGGAACACGCTTCTCCCTCTGGAGAGATGATGAGAGAACAAAAAACACGTGACAGGTCACATGGCTTAATGCACTACTAGAAGGCACTCTGATCATATGGTGATGAGCACGGCATAAAAACCTAGATAGAATAGAATAGACAGGAGGCTGCCTCTGTTACTCCCTACCCCGTATCTGGCCTGACTGCCAGACTGGCTGGGCTTGAAGCTTCTGCCTTTCAGCTCTTCATGTTGTTTTCCCAAAGAGCAAAGCCTTTTTTACTCAGGGCTCCATTTTCCAGATCAGGGCTTTTGTGTTTTCTCACTATCAAATTATTAATTGGTTACCTAGATTTTGTTCACGGCCAAAGAATCTCCCGGAGCCTTTTGCCTCTCCTCCCCCCTCCCTGCCCCCAATCCTTTTTATTTCTCTAAATGTGGTGTGTGGGGGGGAGGATGTGGGGGTATTTCTTTCAGCTTGTTGGTTTGTCAGATTTGCTTGGGTCTTTAACTGCTCTTGAACCATCAGCTAGGGTGACCAGACAGCAAATATGAAAAATCGTGATGGGGGTGGTGGTGGTGGTGGTAGTGGTGGTAATAGGAGCCTATATAAGAAAGACCCAAAAATCGGGACTGTCCCTATAAAACCGAGACATCTGAGCACCCTACCATCAGCCTTTGTGGGCCCTCACACCCAGGTGGTCACCACTAGGATGGAGGCTTCAGAATGTGGCAAATTAATTATAGAAGCAGAAACACATTGTTTAGCTCCAGGATCTAAAAAGGATAGCACCTCCCCACCCCCATGGTGAGGTGCAGGGTACAGCAGATAACCAGGAAAATATACATAGTAATGCTAGTAAATAAGATAACTGTTTGGTGGCCACAGGATACCCAAGGTATAAGCTCACACATCCATGTCACCTGATAGGGACTGAGTTCTAGAAGACACTTGGGTTTAGTACCGTTGATTGTCTTCTGGAGAGACGACTGCCAGCCCAAATCATATTATTGATCTGGGGGAGCACATGGACTTTGGTGCTAGATGTAAACCCATTCTATGCACCCTGGCACTGGAGAGGGAAACCCCAAAGGATTAGAAAAGAGTATTTCCTCCCCTGTAAAACCATCATCAGTTCTTACAAGAAAATGCTGCTATTTCCTTATGGTGTGTTACCCATTTAAGCACAGAAACGAGTGACCTGAAGGTGAGAGAGCTTCATGTGACACTACCACTCCAGCTGATGCATGTCCAAGTGATCATTATTCTGTCAAGTTATCTCTGGGGATGGCTTCATTAGTTCCAATAAAATAAGAATATTTCCTAATGCAAAACCACATCCCCCAGAACTTAAACTAACCCTTTCTTCTCCTGCAAGATACTTCTCATTTTCAGTCTCTGCACCTTTCATTCCCTATAACTACCATCAGTGAATTGCCGTACTACCCTGAAAAAGGTGGTTTTCATGGTATTTCCAGCTCACCAAGAAGTTGGAAGCAGCAGAAACCTGCATCCATGAGGCTGACTAAGGTTGGCATCAGTATCCATATTTTGGGTGCTTAATAACCTGACCTGAACCCACATGCCGAACATCTTGAAAGTCACCTTTTGTCTGGTTATCTGTCAGGTTCTAGCAGAGTTCAATGGTTCTGTGACCAGAAGCTCCTGGTTTGGATTCTCAAACATGCTCAGCATTGGGCTAGCCCTGATCCCACGGGAGTCAATAGCTTCTGAAAATCCCTGCCACCTTTGCAGTCGTATTTTTTGGCAAGCTAAACCCATCTGGGTGTTGCCACCTTCACCTCCACCAATAAATGGAAGATTATTGTGATTTTTGTCACCATAGTGTCAGTTTATTCTTTAGGCCATCACACCTCCACACAGTGAGCCGACAGGCCAGGTAGGCTCAGCAGAGCTCCTTCTATCTCACAGGAAGAGCTGCTGCCCACAGCTCACAAGAAACCTGGCTAGAAGATTTGCTGTTACTTGCAGGCTCCATACCCAGTGAATCTAACCACCAGGTGGGTGGGCCCACTAAATGGTTGAGTCAGATTTAGTATCTGGCCACCAGTCAGCAATTACAACAGAAAGCCTAGTAAAAGCCACAAAGGAGCCAGTGGTAATTCTTGACCTATTTCCTGTATTCTCCCCTCCAACGTCTTTTCCATTACCCTTTAATATGTGGGCAGGGCCACCATGTGTGTTCCAAGTCTCCCATTGCCCACATCCCTCCAGTACCCAGCTATGCCTCTCTGGCAGATTCTGGTTAGCCTTCGCAGAGTCAGACATCCAGAATGAGGAGGAGGAACAAAACCTGTCTGCCCCATTACCCCTATGCACAGGTACTTCACTTTGGCAACACTTTAGCCGTGTCTATAAAGTTACTGAAATTGAATGATCAGGGATTAGAAACAGCTCAGGATGAAGGAACTGTATGGCAGCAGCCTCAAGTAACATGATCGGAGGTGAAAGAAACGAACAGTGAGTCATCCTGGGAAGGGACAATACGAACACTCGGCTGAGGAGTCCAGGGGCAGCTGCTTTCTCCCAGCCCCTTTGTCAAGCAGACAATAGTATTGCCCTGTGTTGCTGGGGCCAAGGCGCCCATGCCAAAAAGGTTTCCACTACACATGCCAGAGAGGACTAACTCCTCTCTCAAATTATCTGCTGTCCCTTACCATGGGCAATTACCTCGGCAGCTGAAATGTCTGTGGTAGGGTTCACAGGAAGCTGCTGCATCTCACCTCTTATTTCAAAAGATTTGTGGAGCTGCAGAACACAGGGGCAGCTGCTGCTGTAGTTTGGGGAAAAGGAGTGCAGGACAGCTCTTGGCAAGAACAAGTTTTAGAACAGAGACGGGAGCAGCCGCGATCTTCATAAATGACAAGGTTTTCAGTGCTCCAAGACATAATCACAGCAGATTTCTTGATCTTTTATTGCCCTCATAAATTACATATTGGGTGTCCTCTTTCCTAAATCCCAGTAGGATCCCATAGAATGTATTGATTGTGTCCTCCCAACACAAACAAGAACTTATGCTGCCTTGTTATTCATGCAGGGCCGGCCCACAACATTGTGGCACCTGAGGCGGGGAGCTCAAATGACGCCCTCTCGCTTGGGCCAAAACTTTGAAAGGTCTCAATTCTGTCTTCTTCCTGTTCTACTCCTCTCATGGTACTGCTCTGTTACCTACGCCAAGAAAGGAGAACTAACAACTTAAAATGCCTTGCTCAAAAATTTTAAGTAACACTTAACTTTCAAACACCTGAACAGCATATGTAACTTTTTTTGTCTGCATAGTAAACACTGGCATTTTTATCTGTTTGAATAATCAAAGTGGGGCTTTCCATGCCTTCCTGGTTGCAAATATTTGAACTGCTTCCTGCTTAAGGTCTCAGTCTGGGCCAGCTCATGCTCTATTGAGATGGTTGCAAGGCCAACCAGCCTCTCCTGTGTCATTCTGGAGCGTAGATGTGTTTTTATTAACTTCAGCTTGGAGAAGCTGCGTTCTCCACTGGCAACTGTTACAGGAAATGTTAGAAGTATGCGCAGAACAACAAAAGCATTTGGAAAGAGGTGGTCATCTTATTTGTGCACATATATTCCAGAACAGCCTTTGGAGTTGATCCTGCTGAAATGTATCTTGAAAGGGCTTTCAGTTCATCACCTAAATCACTCGCATCAATATTGCGCATGTCATCATGTGTCAACACCAGATGATCATAATGGTCCCTTCTGACCTTAAAGTCTATGAGTCTATGAACACTGTCTCTAGTGCCCTGCATTGCTGGTGTAGGTCTTCTTCAAGTATAGTGAGGAGTTTTGGAATATCATACAACATCCCAAATAGACTGCTGTGTTCCTTGAGCTGCATGAAATGTTCTAACTGACTGTACTGCACAATCTAGCACCTGGATAAAGAATTCAACTTTGAATTGTTGTTTGGGGTCTCTTATGGGATTATTCCATGCCTCGTAATGAAAAATGTCATCTTCTTCGGTGACTCTTGTATTCTTGAATGGGTGGGAAAAACAGCTTCAGTGTGAAGTTCCTCTGCCAACTTCTGTGCACTCTTCAGAACATTTTGAAATCCCTCATCTGACCGGTAAGACTGTAGGTATGACTTTGCTTTGTTCAGTTGTTCCATTGCTCCAGATATAATCAAGGTCAACACCTTGGAGTCTCCTGCTTACAACCTTTATTTCCAACAATATGTCAGGCCACAACACTAAACCACACAGAAATTTGAAGTTATGTATGTTTCTGGTGATTCCATTTCCCTCTGCCACTGTTCTCCCATGAACAGTTCCTGTCATAGCATTATCCTCCATAATGGAAACTATGGCATCATCTATCTTCCCAATTTGGTGTTTGATAGGCTTTATCGCCTCCACTCCACTTTCCCATCATGTGGCACTCAGTGGTTTCAGTGTCAGAGAGGATGTTCCCAGATGTTGCTTCAAAATTTGCCATTGATGAGTTGATGCAGAGAAAAATACATAGATGCTTTGAATTACATTTAAAAAATTCAGCAGCCTCACTAGAAGCTGATGCTGCATCACTGACCACCAGGTTCAATGAATGAGAACTGCCTGGGACAAAAACTGCATGGGTTTAACTCTCGGATCCATGTGTGCACTCCTCTGTCCTTTCCTCTCATGTTAGCACCGTTATCGTAGCCCTGACCTCTCATGTCAGCTATCGCAATTCCCGTATCTTCCAGCTTTTTAAGAAGCACATTTGTCATACAAGCTCCTGTACTATCATCAATGTCAATAAATTCTAGAAAATGCTCTCTGACAGTCACCATTTCAGGAACATTTTCACTAGGTTCTGTTGTTGTTACAAAATGCACCATTAAAGTAATTTGTTCCATATGGCTGATGTCAGGTGTGCAGTCTAGAATAACAGAGTAATATCTTGCTGACTTCAGATCTGCCACAATCTTCTGTTTGACTTTTGTTGCCAGTAACTGTATGATCTCATTTTGAATAGTTTTTCCAAGGTAGTGGTGTGTGTACATTTCTTGGGTGATGACTCTTCTTAGATGCTCCTTGAGTAGAGCATCAAACTCAGCCATCAGCTCCGCAATGTTAAGGAAGTTTCCATTGTTTGGCACATACAGCTGATCTGGAGTGCCACGCAGTGCTAGGTTTTGGGTAGCAAGCATTCTCACAATGGCAATGAGCCTTTTCAGAACATTTTGCCAGTAAAGACACTCTGATGCAATCTTCTCTTGATGCTGATCATCTATGGTGCCCTTTAACCTTAGTCTCATCTCAAGCTCTTTCCACCTATGGAATGCTCTCTGGTGATTTGCTGCCTTCTCATGGCATGCCAGATTTCTAGCCAGATTTTTCCAGTCCTCTGTTCCTGTAGAACCCAATGTGGCTGGAACATTAGACTGGAAGAGTTTGCAACAAAAACAGTGTGCAGAATTCTGGGGTTTTGAGTACATAAGCCATGGCCTCTCCACTTTATCACCTTTGGGGATTTCACGCCAGTAATGTGTTGGATGGAAATGTCTATTTTCATTGTCTTTGGGGAACATGAAGTTTTTCACTTGCTGTGGCCCATGCAGTACAAGGAAGTCCCTCATGCTACTGCTCAAGTGGGTCCACAGTCCTGGATCATCTAGACTTAAGGAACTAAACTCAGCAGCAGCTGTTTCTTGTGCCTCCACCACACCCTTCTCTGATCTACACTTTTCTTCAGGAATGTGCATGGTTACATCCATTTGAGATGGAGATATGGATGCTGCAGTAGCTGCCAGGTCACCTGCACTCTGACTAACTAGAAGATCAGGCATCTCCTTACAACTCACATCCTCACTGGGGCCGGAAGGCTCACCGTGAACATTTGTGTCTGTGTGTCTCAGGAGAGCTCCTTCCTGCTTAGATAGAAAAGTTTCCTTTGCTTTCTTTCTTTTTCTGAATGCTGCCTCAGAGGGGCGTTTTCTTCTTTCACTCATGACTGCTGTTCTGTGCCAGCTATAATGGCTCTCAACATTCAATTGAAGGGGACAAATAAGCAGGCTGGTAGCTGGGACTGAGTGAGGGAAGATATCAGCATCTTAAGGACCTAACTGGCTCCTCCTACTTCAGTTGACTGCCTGTTCTCCTCAAGTGGGTTCAGGGAAGCAGCAAGAAACAGGAAGCTCCCTGAGAAGCTGGTGTTAATCAGTCCAGGCTCCTGGGGGTGCTAGAGAGGTACAGAAGAGGCTCCTCCTCCTCTCTCCCCCTGCAGCTCCTGCTGCTTTCTGTTATTCCCTCTCGCCTTTTCTCCTGCCTGCCAGTTATGTCTCTTGTGCCCTCCTTCCTCCAGCACAGCACTCCACCATCTCTTTCCATCTAGAGCAGAGAGAATACATATGCACCAGCAGCAGACACAGTTTTCTACACTCCGGGTCCTAGTGACACTCCCCACAGTCTGGCACCTGAGGCGGCCGCCTCAGTTCGCCTCATGGTAAGGCCAGCCCTGTATTCATGCTCTGCTGCACTGGAACAGCTCTTAACTGGTTAATGATTTCAGGCCCATTCAGTACTGGTGTGAACAGCTGCAACTCCAATGAGGTCAGTAGAGCTGCACCTGCCTACACCAGGGTTGGATCTGATGATCTAACACTGGCTATTGTTTATTAAATGTACCTGAAAGTGGTGATTGGGATGAAAGCCATGCTCAGGAATCGGGATGCTTGGCAAATCCCTATGTGAAAGTGAATAAGAAAGAGCAGTCAGTACTGGGAGGCAAAAAACCCTAGTTTTCCCTGAATTATGCACATGTGGTTCTGTGTCCAATGACATGGAACTGCCTTCCAAGAGGGAGACTGGCTGGTAGAGGTAGCTCTGTCACAAGCAATGACACCAGACCACTGCCCTGTAAGTACAGCTGTTTTCTATTGGGAGCCATGTTAGCCAGCTTGAGGTCCCTTATATAACTATAACACCATCTCACATTTTTATAGTACCTTTACTCCAGAAGTATCCAAAAGCACTTTATAAACTACATATATGTGTGTGTGTACGGTACACACACCCCTGATCACTGAAATGCAGCCACCTCTGGGGTGGAATTCAGCAACTGTATAGTGCACAGCCACATTATCTAACAGTTTAAAAAGAGAAGTTGGTCCTCCCAAATACAGCGAGTATGAAATGTTATTTGAGGTTAAAAAGAGAGAGAGCTTTACTCCAAATGGAAGCACCCACAGAGAAAGTCCCAGAACTGAGATCTCTTAGGGACTGTATGGAATGTACAACTTTGCTGGGGATCCAACCCCCAAATACCTCTCCTTAGTGAAGTATGCAGCCTGACTACCTTACCATACTCCACCTGGCAACAAGTTACCCTCTGGCTTCCCTCTCTGGATCAATAAAAAGGGATGATAAAGACTCTGCAGTTGAGATAGGAGTGGAGTCTTCAAAGCCATCTAAAAGATTAAGATGCCAAAATCCCATTAGAAATTATTGGGAACTGGGTATCCAGATCTGTTAGGTGGCTTTGCGTGTGTGCGTGTGCACGAGAGAGAGAGAGATTTGCAGTGTTGTTGTAGCCGTGTTGGTCCCAGGATAAGAGATAGACAAGGAAGGTGAGATCATACTTTATTAGACCTACTTCTGTTTGTGGAAGGGATGAACTTTTGAGCTTCACAAAGCTCTTTTTCACGTGTGGGGAAGGAAACCAGTGTTTGAGCTAAATACCAGTTGGGACAGATTGTTAAGCAAGGGGTTAACATGTTGTGGGAGAGGGAGACCACATAAAATGAAGTGGGCAATTGAGGGGGAGGAGGCAGTGGGGTGTGTTACAACTTGTTGTCAGGAGACAAAATCAGTGTCTCTGTTGAGTCCATGTTTTTAGTATCTAGCAGAGTTATGAATTAAATTCTATTTTGAATGTTTTGTGCAGGTTTCCTTTGAGGATGAGTACTGAGCACTCCGGTATGGCATGGTTGTTTTGTGCAAAGTGTTCACCCATAGGTGATATGGTGTTTTTTGTGTTTTATCTTTGTTCTGAGTTTGTCCGCAAGTGTAGTGATCGATTGGTTTCACCCACAGTTGTTGTTCGAGTTCTTGTTGCACGGGATGAGGTATACCACAATTGTAATAAGCATGTGTAGGACCCATGGATTTTGAAAGGTGTGTTGTGGGGGGTATTGATCATCATAGTAGTTGAGATATGGCTGTAGGTTTTGCATCTGTTGTTTTGGCAGGATCTGTGGACAGCTTTGAGTGGGTCCGTGGGGAGCTCGTTTCTCTGATGATGAGAGCGACAGATGGATGAAAGTTAATGGATAGAACATAATTTACCCAAGAGGTCAGAAATTATGAGAATGGCTTTAACATAATGAGATCTTAAAAAAAAAAAAATTGGGGTTGGTTCTATTTGCCTTTTGGGTTTTGAGCCTTTAAGAATCACATTTTCAAGCTTCTCTCCTCAACCTTTTCAAGGTGAAAGCAGATAATCTCAAGTAATAACCTAATTCCTAGAGATGGGGCTTAACCACTGCTCCCCCCATGTGACTCATGATAAAACTGCAAGAATTGGCAACATTGGAATTTGGCCGTGACACAGTGGTTAACACCATTTCGCTTGTGGAAAGAGCAGTGACAACAACCAAGAGATGTTTTCAATGCCTAATGTGGTAGGGTTGATGACACTGAATTCTCAGTCTCTCTTGCAGAAGACAGAATAGGTTCTTCAACATTTCCTTAAGCAGTGGTTACCCAAACTGCTAGGACCTGGCAGTACTAGGGAGAGAACCCATCTTTGTTCAAGGGGCCTGTACATTTCCATTCTACCAACCAAGGGATGTTACAAGAGGACAGTAGTGGAATGAGGATGCTATGCCTGGAACAACCATTGTCCCTGAGAGTGCCCACAATCACAGAGCCTTGTCTTCTCTTTCCATCCCTTCCTCATATCCCACTTTTTTGCATAACTTTCCACCACTCTGGACACAGTTCCCAAAGTTTAATACATGAAAAGAAAAATTAAATATAAAGGAACTGATGAAATGTGTCGATATGAAACAACAAACTTCTCATCGTTCACTATTGCAGTTCTCGTCCTCCCCTGCCCTTCTCCTTTGCTCATTCTCCTCCCTGGTGTGTTCATGTCTCATTTAAAGGGTAAGCACCGTGGAGCAGGGACTCCCTTTAGTAGCTTGTCCATCACCATGCATACTCCTGGCACTACATGCCTGCAGTGGATGATTGCAGAAGCAGCAGTCTGGGGGCTGCCACATTTTGGTAAATGTCAAGTTATTTCTCCCCTCTGCACGGCTTTTATCGTCAGCTCTTCTAAGACAATAGTCTAAAACCTATCAGCTCATGCACACTCCGCAAGAGCCCCCAGTTCACACCAGCTTAATGGATGGCTTGTCCCTGGCAGCCTTTTTCCACATATTGGCAAATATGGCCCCCGCTCTATGTAAAAATCTATTAACTACAATTAAACAGCAGCACCTGCTTTGGGAGCCCAGTTGCTTTAATATTTCTACTATGGTAAAATAAGGAAAAACAACACATTCTTAGCAGCCTTATTAGAGACAGATTCACAGAGTCATTGGGTTGCAGGACAACAGGTGGATCTGTAACACCTGCTTTAGCAGACTCAGTAATACATCTATGTTTTAGGGCCTGATCTAAAGACTACTAAAGTCAACAAGAGTTTCCCCATTGGCTTCATCAGCTTTAGATCAGGCTAGTAGTCCCCTACTACTAGTAGCTCAATTACAATAGTGCGCAGAAGCCCTAGTGAAGATCAGGGCCTTGCTGTGTCAGGTGCTGTATAAACACCCAGCAGGAGGCAGTATCTAGACAATAGACAGGACAAAGGACAGGAGGAGGAACACATGCAGAAAACTGAATTGCCCAAGGTCACCCAGTAGGCCAGTGGCAGATCAAGGAGAAGAACCCAGGGCTTCAGAGCCCCAATTACATGCTGCACACTGCTGTCTCTCCAAGGTTTGATTTTGTATTTCAACCAAGCTCAAAGTCAATTGTTTGGAGAGAAAAGGTATTATCGAAAGCTCTCGGAAGTCAGTGACAAATTCTGCAGCAACAATATTCTGGCCCCTCGCTGGGGAGAAGCTTCTTTTTGCCTCTTGCAAGAAACAGAGGCCTTCAGTCACCATCAGCACTGAATAATAACAGTGTCCTGCCCCTTCCTAGCTCACATACTCTGCTGCTCGCAGTGAGTTCGGGAAGGATGTGGTTCACCGAGAGTCATTTTGTGAATTCGCCCCAATTGCTCAATTAATTATGCTTTAGCTTCAACATAAGGAACTAGTTTCCACCTTCTGCGGAGCATCTATTTTTAGTAAAGCATCAATTTTCTCTCTGCTTCATTCTCCTTACTCACTGTTAGTACTGCCCACGCAACAAATCTGGGATTGATCTCTGTGTGCAGACAAATATTCTGGCTTAATCTAAGAAAGAGGCAGGAAGGGGAAGGGAAAGAAGATCTGAATAGCAAGACTGAGTTTCCATGTAAATCCAAGACAGTCACAGGCATCAAACAAACAGAATGGGGGTGGGAAATCCATGTGGATAAAAACCACATCTATTCTCCCCTCTTCCCAATCGCTCTGTTAGCACAAATTCAGAGGATTAAATTCATGCCTGTATTGTAAGAACAGAATTCCATACAATCAGAGATCCCCCACTAAGGATTTTGGCTGAAGACTATGCCGTGGCAAAGGACTTTCTGACGGCTACCAAAGGTCCCTTCTAGGAGGGTACCAGCCCAGAGATGGAAGGCAGCCCAATGTGGGAGACAAGAGTTAGAATTTATTTGGCGGGGGGGGGGGGAGGGGAAAGGAATCTTTTAGGCAAGTTTGGCAATTTCTGGTTTTGAATGATATGGGACAAGAGATCAATCCAGCCAGCATTGCATCTCCATATGACTGGCCCGTCTCCTACTCAGTCAACTGGACACCCATTTGGAAATAGACACTGGCAGTGCTGTGACCCAGATATACCATACCTTAAAGATCCTGCTGTGAGCCTATCCCTGGCCCAGGAAGAAGAGGAAGGTCACAGGCAGCCAGGCATAAATCAGTCATTGCACCTGGAGGAGCATGGGAATGGTTCCCTTTTGGTGACTCACAGAGTTTAAAGGCCAGAAGAGACCGAGACAGTGCTTGGCCTCGCAACAAATCAGCCAGAGACCCCTTCAGAGTGCAATCACTAGTACTTCTTATTCTCAGTGTCAGCTCCCACCGCCTTCTATTTACAGTCTGCTCCAAACCAGCCACCTGGGGGACAGCTAGCTTCTCTAGCCAGCAGGGATGCAC
This sequence comes from Trachemys scripta elegans, assembly GCF_013100865.1. Classification (NCBI taxonomy): domain Eukaryota; kingdom Metazoa; phylum Chordata; order Testudines; family Emydidae; genus Trachemys; species Trachemys scripta. Next base: position 110,545,295 of record NC_048301.1, read on the forward strand.
AGCCTTTATAACCTCCCTTTCTGCCCCCGTGGGCCAGCCAGCCCTATATAGTCCCCGGCTAATAAAGCCCACAGGTGCTTCCCTTCTATCAATTAGGCGTGGCATACTCAGCTAGCCCGAATTAATGCTTCTTAATTGGAGCTGGGCTACCAGGGACCTGGCTCAGGCCCTCCAGGCCAGCACCCTGTTACAGACAGATATGGCACTCTCCTGCATATCCTTTGGAGGCTTTATTCAATTAAGTTTAAGTATCTCTGGGGTCCATTGTTTTAAATGAATGGCTTATGCATGACTGTGTTCTACTGCAGGGGTGGGGCTACCACAGCTCCTCCAAGAACTAAAAACTCTGGGTGGTGATTAAGACAACTGAATTCAGCCGAATTGTAACGCCCCCCCCACCCAAGAGAGCTACCATCACCTGGGGACGCTCGCATATATTGGTTCAAACAGACAAAGAAAGGACTTTTGGATAAATAGCCTGAGTTTAAACTGACTTGGGGTCTTCTTTCCGATCCAGCAAATGGACAGACCCTTGTGCCCAAGGGATGGGAGACAATCCTTGCAGAATGGTTGGAAGGACTGATGCAGACAGGAACCCTTGTTGGAGTTGGAGAAGGTGTGATCTCTGGTGAGCTGTTTAGCATAGGTCTGGGCTCTTTTGGGGGTTATATTTATTTTCTCTGTAATGCTTTCACACCTTAAGAATAAATGTGCTTGCCCAGAAAGATCTGCATGGTAACTTATAACTGCTGGCAGTTACATTGTTCAAAACCTTCCAAGAGAAAGCAAAGTGCAAATGCTGGCCGGCTTAGGCAGCCTGGCTTGCTGGGAATGTCAGTGTAGGCAGGGAACTCTGCAGCCTGGAAAACCCCTGGTTGGGAGGGAGAGAGATGCAGGTCTCCTCCTGAGAGAGGTGTGTGCCCTTGAGGGACCATGGAGGTGGAATACAGATGCAGTTACTCTGAGCTGTGACAGGGACGACCAGCTCATCTAGTCTGACCTCCTATGTATCACAGGCCACCAGCTCCAGCACCCACACACTAAACCCAGCAACTGCAATTAGATCAGAGCATTATAGCTCACAGGGGACTAGTCTATTATGTGCCACAGGCAGGCAGAGAATAGGAGGACCAAGGTGCATCAGTGCCTGAGGCCCCTGCAATGGCAGGGACTTGATTAAATCATAGGGTGTGGAAGCTCCATGTGAATAAGGGTGAATGGATGTGGGTGGGGGGGGGGAGGAGGGAGCTACTGAGAATCCACTGCAGGATGGGGGCAGTGGGAGAGCAGCTGACTTCAGGCTGGGAAGGGGCATCTTGTCAGTTCCTCAGTGGCTAGTGCCCTGTGCACCGATGCCCCCTCCCTCTGGCCAGGTGCTGACACCCTATCCTCTGCTTTGGCCTGGTGCTGGCATGTGTGTTCCTGCCTCTCCCCAAACAAGTTATCTCCACTGGGACCCACTGTGCCTGGAAGGCAGGGAAAGGAGAGGTGTTCCTACCTGCTCCCCAGCAGCCAGCATGTTCTTGTGTGCCGTGGGGGTGGAAAACACTGGGGGAGTTGGAAACATAGATTAGTCCCTCCCCCACCATATTTCCATTGCAAAGACACTAGCACCATTCAACTCTGCATCCCCAGCTCTGCCACCTTTGGAAATGTACCATGGGTGTAAGACACACCCAAGTTAAGGTGGGTCAGGGAGGGAGCAGAGCCATGGTCCCAACCTGAATTGTGCCCCACCTAGTGCAATGGGCTGAGCACGCAGGGAGGAGCAGGCTGTACCATCGTGGTGGTGAAAGCGCAGCAGATGCTCATGCCTTCGTGACTGGGGAGAAAAGTGCCTTCAAGGGACTGAGACAGAGAGAGAGAGCTCCTCAAATGATCAGGAACCATTATAGAGGTCTCCTTAAAAAGCAGTGAAGAAAAACTGTGGCCTGGCCCTGGGTAGAAAGGAGAGAGACACCAGAGATGCCATCACGCTATGTAGCAATCAGACACAGGTGATGCAGAATGGCCAGCAATGATAAACTGGCACAGGGAATCAATCCCCAGATGCAGTGTGCAGCCCTCTCCTGGATGGATCTTACTCCCTGCCACATACCCACGGAACATCTCTACTTTACACTGTCTCAACATTTGCCTAGCTTGCCATGCCAATACAATCTCCTTGATCTGAACTGAATTGCTTTCAAGGCTCAACCTAGCACTGTTGACCACAGGCAGACAGGCTGTTAATGGAAAGAAGGGCATCGTGGGATTCTGATCAGCCCAATCTGCAGCCACAGGGTTCGTTACATGTCTAGTCTTCACCTCTCCTCCCAGGCTTATCTTTCCTCATCCCCACACAGCTCACCCACCTTTTTGAATGGAATTTTACAGTGAGTTTAGTGCTAAACTGACACCCTCTAGGAATTATGTCCTCCGGCCACAGACTCCGCCTGTTCCCCCCTCACCTCCAGTCGGTCTGGCATTGGCAGGGTCGAGGTAAGCAGCGGGGCTCCCGGGCCGCGCCTCAGCCCAGGGTCCCTCCAGCCAAGACTCCTGCCTCCAGGACCAGCTGAGAATTGGGAGGGCAGAGCCAGGGGGAGTGCTCCGGCAGAGGGGTGAGGAGCCAGGGCAGGGCAGCCTCAGAGGGAGCGGCCAGCGGGGAATGGAGCCCCAGAGAGTGGGACGTGGACCCCACATGGCAGTGCCCCGGGCACCAGTCCCCTCAATGGTCCCGCCGCAGCCCCTGGGCGGCGTGGGTCGCTTCGCCCAGCTCCAGCGCTGGGGGGCAACCGCCCTGCGGCACTTGCAGGCAGCTCTGTGCGCCCCGCGGGGCAGACCCCAGCCCAAGTGTCCCATGCTCCATGTGTTGAAGCTCACCGGATGGCCCGCCCAGGCCTGGCGGCACAAACCACAGCGGCCCCAGGGCACCCCCCGCGCACGACGCGCTGCTGCTGCTGGACCCCAGTTTCAGGGCCAGCTTTGGCCACCCGCTGCGGCTCTTCCACCTGGACTTCGACGTCAGCTTGGGGGCCGGGACAGCATCTACCTGGGTGAGCGCCTGTAGGGCCGGCCCCCAAACAAACAAAAAAAAGGATGGCCCGAACGCTACCTCTGCAAATGTGCCGCCCCAAGCACCTGCTTGCTTTGCTGGTACCTAGAGCCGGCCCTGGAGCTAAGGAAGGGCTGAAATGCATGGGATTTAAAGATAGCAGCTGAGTGAGTTCAGGAGAGCAAGGACCAGATTAGAGTCCCTTGATGAAAAATCCTCCAACTCAAGGGGCCTGCTAAGGGCTGAGGAACAGGGGTTGAGGTGTTGGTGGACAAAAAGAAGGGATTAAGCTGAGAGGGAAGGAGACCTGAAAAGTTTTGTGGAAGAATCTGAATTGTCTGAGATTTGCTCATCACTATTTAGATTCCTGTCCCTTGTGTCCTTAAGTCTGGGTAAGAGTGCCAGACAGGGAAAAAAGTCACCTTCAATTGACAGTCTCCCATCTTCATAATTCCACAAACCTATCTATATGGAGGTAGCTGCATATACCTGGACTGGATTCCACGGTACTGATCCAGCACCAGGTAAATCTGGATATCAGCCAGTGGCCCCCAAATTACTATCCCCACCAATAATCTGATCAGCTCTCTGTCATTGCAAATGAGATGCTTTTATGATGAATGCTTCAGTGTGTCCTTGGCTTGTTGGGACCTGCTGGTTGGCTGTAATGAAAGACTGCAGATAAGGAGAGAGACTCACTCAGCACTTAGCTCTTTCCACAGTTCACTGGTTTCTCCATTTACTGCCTGATATTTCAGCAGAGTAGCAGATGAGAAGCCAGGCCAATGATAGTTCTGCTAGTGGGAAACATGGGACATTATTTTCCTATTTCTTTCTGTGTAAGGCAAAGAGAAAAGACAAAACATACAATCAACCAAACTCTGTGGGCCGTTCATAGCTGTTTGCTTGCCACAGTCCCTCTTCCAGAGGGTGGAAGGGAAGAAGCTGTTTCAGAGCCCTGGGCTGAGGCAGGTGTATTTCACTGGTGAACTCCAAAGCCACCTTCAGGGTGGGAAGAGCCTGCTCTTGACTACAATTCGGCAGTCACAGGCACTTCTAGAAGGTGCCATTAACAAATGAGAGTACTGCAGCAATGGGCCAATGAAGGAGGGTTACCGCACCCCACCTAAAAGTCTAACCTAGAGCCACGGGCCAAATGCTGTAGATCTTCCACTACTCTAGGTGTGGTGATACCAACTGGTATCACCCCACCCACTCCTGCTTTATTAAGTGTTCTAATTCACTTTGGTGATCCCTCTCCCTCCGCTGTACTGTAGATGAGAAAAACAAATCTAAAACACTTCCTTCTCGATTTCAAATTCCCAAGCCAGGCAATTTTTCACCAGAGACGATGATATGCTTTGCACTCTGGGAAAGAGAATATGAGTGGAAGAGTGTGTTCGTTTGGATTGGTGGGCACTGGCTGGTAAATGTCTAGGCTCTCTGAAAAGCATGAAATACCCTATGCTATGTGCATTCTCCTATCAGCAAATTTTTGGATGACAGAAGCATATTGTGAGAGGAAGGCTGGACCCGTGGTCCAAGCATGCAGCTCTGTACTCGGAAGATCGGACTTCAACTCCTAGCTCTGCTGCAGCTTTCTTGTGTGACCTTGAGCAAATCACTTAGGCCCAGAGTTTCAAAAGGTATTTAGACTCGTAGCTTCTATTGGCCCTGGGTCTTAATCTCTTTTGGTCCCAATTCCTCATCTGTGAATGGGGTATAGTAATACATCCTTTCGTCCACCATTTGTCTTCTCCATTCAGATTGTAAGCTCTTCAGGACAGTCTCTTACTTGTACAGCCTGCAGTGCACTGCAGGCCCTGATCTTCATTGGGGCTTGTAGATGCTACTGTAATACCAATAAATAATGTTATAGGGCTGAATTTGACCAAAACTGTCTAAGAAGTCTAGCAATGCAAACACCAAGTGTAAACATTCCCTTTCTTATTCTATTTCAGATTTGAATTTCTCTCATTCCCAGAGAACAGCTCCTTGGCAGAGACATTTCAGTGGCCCTCAGAGAGAGGGGATTTAAATCTCCCATCATGCAATCAGTTCTCAGAAGAGAAAAGGCAACGTTGGTGGAAGTACTCTCACTATTCTAACTAAGCGCCCTCTGACCTCTCTGAGCCTCATTCAGGCCCCATTCGTTGCTGATAACCATCTGCATTTCATCTGAAGTATAAATTAAATGATTTCAGAGGTGGTTTCCCGCCCTCCCCTTTTCAACATTCTAGTCCTTTGCAAGGAGGTGAAAAAAAGCAAGCCCAACAGAACACTCCTAATCTAACAACATTACTGTTGGCTTTTTAATTATAAATGTAATTAATGTGACTTAATTGCCGCTTAATAAGCTTTCTTTATTAACACCTGTGGCTGTACCACTTCAAGGTGTGATCTTGTCAGATCTCCAAAGCTAAGCTGAGATGGACTGACTCAATACTAGAGTAGGAGGCATCAAATAAATAAATAAATAAATCCCTGGTACTGCCAGAGGTGGCATCTGCACTTTGGTAGGTGGCGCTCTTGTCTAGCCTGAGTCTAGTACTAGGATAAACTCTACTGTAAGAGGTGCCATTTTTAGATGAGACAAAGCAGAGAACTTGACCTCTGTTAGCACTTTTCACAGGAGTCAGGGTGTTAAAAGTCTATTGTCCGGGCCACATTCTAGTTGGAGAAATGACTGTTCCTTTTGCCTACTTAAAATTTCAATTGGATCCAGTTTTCTCCACTCCTCTTAAGAACTATTGCGCAATGATGCTGTGTACTGTTAAGATCTGTCTATGCTAGAGAACTTTAGCATCCCCATAAGTACCTGGACTGTTTGTAAAACATTCCATGTCCTCACCAAACATTCTCAGACCTGTTATTTATTAGCTGTCAAGGCTGACTCCCCACTCTGAACTTTAGGGTACAAATGTGGGGGCCTGCATGAAACTTCTAAGCTTAACTACCAGCTTAGATCTGGTCTGCTGCCACCACTCCCGAAGTGCTAATTCCCTTCCCTGGGTAGCCTTGAGAGACTCTTCACCAATTCCCTGGTGAATACAGATCCAAACCCCTTGGATCTTAAAACAAGGAAAATCAATCAGGTTCTTAAAAAGAAGACTTAATTAAAAGAAAAAGGTAAAAATCATCTCTGTAAAATCAGGATGGAAAATAACTTTACAGGGTAATCAAACTTAGAGCCCAGAGGACCCCCCCCCCCAGCCTTAGGTTCAAGTTACAGCAAACAGAGAGACACTCTAGCAAAAAGGTACATTTACAAGTTGAGAAAACAAAGATAAAAACTAACATGCCTTGCCTGGCTGTTTATTTATAAGTTTGAAATCTGAGAGACTTGTTCAGAAAGATTTGGAGAGCCTGGATTGATGTCTGGTCCCTCTCAGTCCCAAGAGTGAACAACCACCAAAACAAAGAGCACAAACAAAAGCCTTCCCCCCACCAAGATTTGAAAGTATCTTGTCCCCTTATTGGTCCTTTGGGTCAGGGATCAGCCAGGTTACCTGAGCTTCTTAACCCTTTACAGGGAAAAGGATTTTGGAGTCTCTGGCCAGGAGGGATTTGATAGTACTGTACACAAGAGGGCTGTTACCCTTCCCTTTATAGTTATGACATTAGCGGAGAAGCACATAAGAACAATTGCAGTTAAAGCTACCTAACAGTTCCCATTCTTAAGTGGCCTTTTCAGTCGCTTACAACTTTGACCTTTTGGGCTGGAATGTTACCAGTCTGGTCTCTCCCTACTATTTTTGAAAAGTTTGGTTCAGTTGTTGTTCAGTCGAAGATGGCTAGGGGGAGGGAAAAATATGTGTTTGCATGTCCTCTTTCCTTAAGCAGAGACAGGAACAGAAGGCAGGTCTCCCGACCTGTTCCCTAGCCCAAGAGCACACTAACACTGCGGGACTGAAATACACCAACTTAGTATAGAAAACAGTGCTGGGTGCATGTAAAACTCTGCAACTCAAAGACTGATTTCAGCCGTGCGTATCTGTGCTGTCATATGTTACACCCGCTGGCACCAAGGTCTCAGAAGAGGATAGCAGACTAAATGAAAGCACCCCCAGCCCAATTGAATTCCAATACAGATTACGACAGTGGTTTTTGATTATAACCTGCCTCGAGTGCTCCTTTAGCAACACAACTCCATTTGCTTTATGGCACCACCCTGGTGTCTCTTTAAGGCCTGCTGAGCCTTGCTGCCATGCTCCCTGCTGTATGGTTCGTCAAATGCCCAGTGCTTCCTGCATGCAAAACAGCCACAGCCCTGTGCACATTTTCTCCTGGCCAGCCACAGAATGAAGGCGTGTTTCCTGGCAGCCAGTCTGCTGCTCTTCCAAACCATTCCGAGAGGTCGGTCCAGTGTTACAGCCAACACAGACTGCGGCTGAGCGGTACACTGAGGAAATGTCCTGGAACAGTTTCGTTTGGAGCTGACGTCGTTGAAGGGGGGCTGACGCCTTGTGGAAAACTTAGAAACAAACCAGTCTGCTTCTATATCACATTAGCTTCTGGTTTTCCTCTTCCTCCGTTCTCCTTGCATGAAAACATGGTCCAGTGGGTTAGAGCACTAGCCTTTGACTCTGGAGACCTGGGGTCTATCCTCAGCTCTCCCACTGCCCTGCACCCTCTGTTCCCCTCTCTTTTTCCTTACACCTTGTATCTGTCTAGTTTGTAAGACCAAATTCTTCAGAGCAGGGCCTGTCTCTTAACTGTGCATACATACAGCACCTAGGACAATGGAGATCACAGTTGGGGCTTCTAGGCACCATCATAACATAAAAACAAAAGCCTTACTACATATGAGCAGTCTCGCTACGGCCCCTGCTCCTTTGCTACTGAGAGTCAAAACCCTCTGTCATAAAGTCATCAACTGTCCTTGCATCAACCAAACTGGCTCCCACTTGAGGCTGGAGCCTCCTGCATTAAGGAGGCACCCACTGCTCTTCTGCCCACTGTGTCTAACCTGCTCTTGGACTTCAGGCAATTGCAGCAGATGGATGGGGGGCCATGAAGCATGGACACCACAAATAAGGGCAGGGGATCCCAGCTGTGAGAAACAAGAGGCCATATGCTCTTGAATGTATTTGTCTGACACTTTAGGTCCATCTGAACTAAAGAAATGTGGTATTGCCACCAGCTGTTCAGAAGGCCGCAGTGCTTCTGGAAACACTTTGCCCCAAACTCAACACTCATTGAAGTTGAGAGGATGCTTTAATTGGAATTGGGTTGGGCCCTCTGTGTCCACATACAGAAGTGCTCTTAACCTGGCACAAGGTGTTGCTCATAAATCACCGAAGCCACTTGAGAATTTAAGTCCCACCGACTTTTAAAAGCATCAACCAGTATATCCTTGCAAGTGCACCTCTCAGGAGCAAGTCTCACCAATGTGTTTGCTTGCTCTAGCTCACGGCCGCTTGGTGAAGTCCTAGTGTGGCCGGGAACAATAGAGTGCAGCTGGTTTTCCCATAATGCCCACCCTTCAGCAACAGTTTTGGCAAATGTCTGCTCCCACCAGTTCCAAACAGTCTGAAAAGCAGAAAAAATAGTCTTGGCTCTGCTCATGACCCTGTCCATGCCCTGTACCCTCAGTGTCTCTCAGGCCAGAAATATTAAACAGGACGCAAAAAAAAGCTGTCTTTAAAAACAGAAAATTAGACAGATTCTCTCCCCCTCTAGAAACTATGATAGTGGCTCTTCCTACTGCTGTGAATGGACATGTCTCCTTCTCACATCTGCATTCTGCCAGTCAGTGGGCCTCTCCTCGCTACTGATGTCTCAGACAAGGATGTCAATCACCAGATAAACAAAAGCCCTCTTGTTTAATAAGTCTAGCTTTCCCCCAGCCATCAGAGCACCTAGCAAGCAACCCAAAGGAGAAATCTCCTCTTCCCTCATTCTTACTGTTGCTATTGGACACTCTGTAGCCTCCTGCTTTGTACCGCAGAATCATAGAAATGTAGGGCTGGAAGGAACCTTGAGAGGTCATCTAGGCCAGCTGTGTGTGCTTCCACAGGACCAGGTAAACCTAGACCATCCCAGACAAGTGTTTGTCCAACCTCCTTCTTAAAAACCTCCAGTGACGGGGATTCCACAACCTTCCTTGGAAGCCTATTCCAGAGTTTAAACTACCCTGATAGTTAGAAAGTTTCCCCCAATATCTAACCTACATTACTCTTGCTGCAGATTAAACCAATTACCTCGTCTTACCTTCATGTACCTGGAAAACAATTGATCATCGTCCTCTTTATAACAGCATTTAACGTATTTGAAGACTTATCAGGTCAACCCTCCTTAGTCTTCTTTTCTGAAGACTAAAGATGCCCATTTTTTTAACCTTTTCCTCAGATGTCAGGTTTTTCTAAACCTTTTATTTTTGTTGCTCTCCTCTGGACTCTCTCCAATTTGTCCACATCTTTCCTAAAGTGTGGCACCCAGAACTGGACACGGTACTCCAGCACTCATCAGTAGAGTGGGTCAATTCGCTCCTGTGTTTGACTTTCAACACTCCTGTTACCTGATATTAGCCTTTTTTGCAACTGCATCATATTGTTGATTCCTATTCAATTTGTGATCCACTATAACCTCCAGATCCTTTTCAGCAGTACTGCAACTTAGCCAGTTATTCCCCATTTTATAGTTGTTCATGTGATTTTTCCTTCCTAGGTATAGCACTTCGTACTTGCCTTTATTGACTTTCATCTCGTTGATTCTCTAATCTGTCAAGGTTCTTTTCAATTCTAATCCTGCTGGCTTGGTGTCATCCACAAATTTTATAAGTGTATTTTCCACCCCATTCTCCCACGTCATTCGTGAAAATATTGACTAGTACCAGACCCAGAACAGACTCCTGTGGGACCCTCTAGATACACGCTCCTAGTCTGACGGAGAACCGTAACTACTCTGTATATGACCTTTCAACCAGTTGTGCACCCACCTTCCTGTAATGTTATCTAGACCACATTTTCCTAGCTTGTTTATGAGTCAGCCACGGATGAGGCTGGGGGAGCCCCCAGCGAGGAACGTGAGACTCTGTAGCCCACTTCTGATTGATCCTGGGATGTGACTGGGAGAGCCACTAGAAGGGAACGTGACTTCCTCGGCTTGCAGAGCTGACATCTGGCCCAATGGCTCACAGATGACAATAGCTTCCTCTCCTCCCACCCCTAACTCCTCCCTGCCCATTCTGCTCTCACTGGGCCAGCAGAAGAGACCATGATGTTGCATTGAAGCTTAGAAACAAGCCTCCAGCCCCTCCTGAAACTCATTTGTACAAGGCAAGGCAGGGTGTGGGGGCGGCACAGGCTAAGATCCTCAATGTGCTGAGCCGCTAGAGCAGATGGGGAGGAAAAGTAAACACCAGCAGCGGATAACAAGAAACAGTTGGTGATGGAGTGCGAGTAGCAGCTGTTGCCCATCCTTTCTCAAGGTGGCTGAATGGCAACAGGGAGTTTCCCTAGATCGTACTGGGAGACAACACCCTAAGTTTAGCTTATTTTTCAAGAATACAAACCAACAATGAGAAACCTCAGCAAGTTGGGAGGCTCCAGTGGAATATGCACCTGAACTCTCTAGGGTTTGCCCAGATGACTTTTGTCGGGAAGTCAGCCTGGATATCTTGCCAGATCAGATTTTCTCACAAGATTCCAAATTCTTTCTAGGCTTCTGCTGGCTCAGGAATTGTTTATTCTCATGGAACTTCAGCACTTCTCAAAAGGCACAGACAACAGTCACAACTAACAAATGTGTTTGCCAAATACGTTGGAACCTGAGGAAACAAAAATTAGATTTAGATCAGTTTTCATTTTAAGGGAAAGCTCAGAATGGTCCCCACCTACAGCTCCGCCAATGCACCTCGGTCCTGACCTGCTGCAGCACCTTCTACTATACAGTACTGGACCCCAGACAGCTCTGCCAATACAGGTCATACCTGACTCTTAACTGTGCTACCGTATGGTAGAGGTATCCACAAATCGCATGGTATCCACAAATTGGGCAAAGAATACTTGCACTTGAAGAAAACATACACTTCCGCAGGAATATTGTGTGTGGGAAAATGATGAATGGCTAGGTGAAATGTATTTAAATATTCCTCTCCCAATGATATTTCATTCCCCAACACAGTGAACATTTTACCTACCAGGAAGGTTAGGACCAGAGGGAAGGAATGACGCAGACTAGAACAGGCAGAAGTTAAGGAGCCCTCTTCTATCCCAAAGCATATGGGTGGCCAAAGCCAAAGGTTGCATGGAAACAATTTTATTTTATCAGAGACTAAAAATGTCTATGTAAATACCATACAGCTGGCTAACAACACAGATTTAATCTCAGCCTACCCCATACAAGATCATAGGGCAAGCAGGTCAATTGCAGCCCAGGTTACAATTAAAGAGCACTTTGTGGTTAAAGCCGTCCCTCCCTTCCTTCTTTTATTGGGCTGAATATTTTCACTGTGCAGCTGCTTTTAGTATTCTTTCATTATTAAATTACAGCACAACCTCCCTAATTCACCCGAACGAGTGGGAGATCTGCTGAGAATGACTCACCACCTGGGAGAACTGGGGTTGGGGAGGAAGCAAACAAAAACTATACAGCACCATTGGTCAGTTGAGGAGTGGAATTAAATTTTAAATCTCTGTAGCACATGTTCTGTGGTATAACGAAATCTCCCTACAGTGCATTGTTATCCAATTTTTGCTAGAAGTGGCACAAGGAGAATGCTAACAAAAGTTTTTGGAAGGTTATAAAACCTCATGTTGCAGGACTTAAGCAAATCTCTATTAGAGATCAGAGTGAGAATTAATGTAATTATTCCATATCTGCCTGCTGTGGGTTCTTGCATTTCCCCCTGAAGCAGTCGCTACTAGCCATGCTGGTGGCAAGATACTGGACTAGATGGACCTCAAGTCTGCTTGAAGTAGACAATTCCTAGATCACTGAACGGGTAAGCGTGTGTACATGCACATTCTGGCATGGGCTGATTATTGAGCTTCTACTAGGGTGCAAAGTTCCAAACTTACCCCCATCAAGGAGTCTGTGTTTGATGCAACATGCCACATGTATATAGGCTCTGAGATTCCTATTCAGCAAAGTGCTTAAGGATATGCTCAAGTTTAAGCATGTGTTTTAGCCTAATTAAAGTCAATAAGACATAATTACATGTTAACAGTTTAAGCACATAGGGAGGTGCTTTGCTGAGTTGGACCACACAAAGCAGTGCTCTTGTACTAGGCTCACACTCCAAGCCCCTGTTAAACTGGAGTTAAGGTTGCATGTTCATAGCAACAACATACAGGAGGAAAACCCTTCTTAAAACATTACAAAACCAGCTGGTAGAATACAAGGAAATTCCAAGTTAAGAATGTATTTTAAAACACTGAAAAAAGTAAGTAAATAAAGACTGAAGAGGTTTGATTTGCCTCTCATTATAATAGTTTTGTATCAGAATATCTAAATAAGAGGAGAATCAGGCCCTATGTCTCTCAGACAACCTTCAATCCGCCCCTACGTGCCTGCTTGACCTTCACTCAGATTCACAGGCACTTGAGTTTTGTCTACTCAGGGGAAGCTTAAATAGTCAAACTGATTCTAACATCAGGTCCTTTGAACCAGTGTTAAAACTGGTGGGAACCATTTAGTGCAGCAACCTAGCACTCTGGCAGCTCCAGCTCTTTTTATGACTGTTTCAGTTGGACTTGATTTTCAGAAGGTTGAACTAAAATGGTCATGGGAGGAGGGGGAGACTCAGCTCTGGCTGGAAAGCCTTGTCCACACAACAACTCACAGTGGTTTTAACTCTGGTGCTAGAACTACTCTAAATTTTCTGATGGCTTTCCTCAGTCTGGCCACAGCCTCAGGGGTTTCGGTCTGGTTATGGAGCATGCTTAAGGTCCTGTTTATACTGCAGATCTATCAGCTGTAAGTAGGTCTCCTGAGCTGACTGTAATTGTAACACCCCACTAAGTTGTGTCATCTGTAGGGTTGAATCTGGCACCACTGCAACTAAAAGCTTCTAGTGGTTGAACTAAAGGATCAGGTATGTCATCTCAGAGATCGTAGCAGACTTCAACCTCTGTATCTTCTAGTAGCTAGACCAAGTAAAGAACTACACTGTGTCAGTTAGTACAAGTTACACCGTTATGGCCTTTAGAAGAGGAAGGATACCCACTATGGCCTTATCTACACTAGGAAATTTAGGGTCCCTAAGTTACTGCTGGTGCGACTCTTGGTGGTAGTAACAGTGGAAAGTGGAATGTAAATGGATCTGTAGTGTTCTTACCACTGTAGTCAACCAGTCCTGCACAGAAGAAGGAAACACCAGAAAGAAGAGGACAACAGGCAACACAAGCATATGTTATCACAGCAGAGTACTAATGCTACTGGGATGGCTGCCATCTTGGTCAGACCAAGGAGTGACCCCAGGATTTCTGGAGCTAGGAACATGAACCCCCATAACGTGAGTCAAAGAGTACATGTCCTGGATCCAGAAACTGTAACAGGCTCATAACCTCTGCGGGTCAGGTACAAACAGGACACTAAACACTGAGTTATGCTATCTTCACCACCCCCACAGTACAGGACCAAGTCTCTTGCTACTGTGTTTATCAGCAATCTGAATGAATGCCAGGAGGACAAGTTAAGAGTCACATCAGGAGTTGTACTTAGGTCAAGTGGTTTCCTGTATGTAAGAACATGGGACCTACCATATCAGAGCAGACCAGTGGTCTCTTGAGCTTAATAACAACATCTCTCCAACAGTGACTAATATCCAATACTTCAGAGAAAGTTATTCTTAAAAAAAAGAATCCCTTGCACTTAGTTGTGCAACACTGTACCATCTCTTCCACCGCAGCTAGCAATCAACTTATACCCTGAGGCACGAAGGCTAATAACCCAGCCAGAATAAAAAGGGCTATTCTTCTTCATAGGAACATCTAGTCTTTTTTTTTTTTTTTTTTTTTTTTTTTTAAAAAGAACCTTACATGCAGCTCTTTCCTGTTCATTTAGTCACAGTTTCCTTTCATAGAAGTTTAAAGGTCCTCCCAGGTCACTCCAATCCATCCCTCTGCAAGGCAGTACAGTCCCTATAATGTGCTTTATCTAGCTTTCAAAGACCCATGAGGTTTTCACCACTTCCCTCAGGACACTATTGCACAATCTAACAGAGCTTTCTGGAGCAGCCTGACATTTCACAGAATCCCCTTAGTCCAAACATGCAGCCACTGCGAACAGCTGAAGAGAACTTCTCGCCCTTCGGTCCCACACACATTGATGGAGACGTTGTGTTTTCCATCTCACGAAATGCATGGGCTGTCCTACCGGATGCTGCTTCTGGATGCTCCCCAAGCAGAAAGCCCCCTGCCACAGCTCCAGTTCCCACTCTAGTTCAAATACATGCAGTTTTAACAAATGTTATCAGATCAATTTTAACAATTCTATGTTAGGCTATAAATTGAAGCCAGGGCTGGGTGTGATTCAGGAGAAATGTGAAGATCATGTTAATGAGGCTTGTAATAGTCATGCCATTTCCTTAAATATTGGATTCTCAGGGCTGGTGCGAGAGCCGTAAATAGGGGATTTAGGCACTTGGGGTGAGCAACCATATTTGTGCCCCCTACCATTTTTTCCCTTCATTTCTCCGCTCCCTTTTTCCGCCCTCATGGCTTTGCGTCCTGGGTGGCTGTCCTGCTCATGCCGGTTATGGCTGTGGCTAAAAGGGAAGTGGGCAGCTGGGCACCCCAGCAAGCCTGGGAGGCAGTCAGCTTACTAGGTGGGCTGCTGGAGAACTTTCCCAGTGAGCCGGAAACCACACAGGCCAGTTGGCCAACCTGCCTGCTTTCCATCAAAACTTACAATAGAATTCAGTAAAACTTTCACCGAGTGCCTGCAGAACATTTTGATCCTGATGAATCAACATGTTCCGTCGGAAAATTTTCCACTAGCTCTAGTCATCACCTGAAACCCCAGTGAAACAAAGGTCGGAATATATCTATTTTAATATAAATATTTTATAAAAGTGTCTTCAGCCAAGCTTCTTCCAAGCACTTTCCATGTTCTTTGTGAAGGCATCACCATTTAGATGCTGTATGGTCCAACAGGCAGGGCACTGCCCTAGGGACTAGGACATCTGGGTTCTATTCCTCGCTGCCAATTACTGGCTGTGTGACCCTGGGTAAGCTACTTTGTCTCCATTTTCCCTCCCATATTTTGTCTGGGACCTCCAAGTACAACTGTAATAAAAACCATTATAGCTGATCCTGGCTCATGGCAATATCCATCAGACCACACACAGTATAAATCAGTGTACCAGAGTATCTTCCACATCCCGTCTGCTCATGGGTACCCTAAACTGGGCTAGTTAGATGTATACGTCACAGTTTCATTGGCCCACGTCCCTTCCTGCATGGGTGTAATCATCTTCCATTTACCCACAGACACTCTGAAGCTCCGTTCGTGGATGCATGCTGCATAGTGGATTGGTTCTACCTTAGCAGGTCAATGATTTCTGTTCGTATATTCAGTAGTGTTAGGTTTAACTGGCGTAAAGCAGCTGGAGTGCTCAGCAGGTGCTATATACGTTGGATTAAGTAACAATTTTAAGAATTGCTCTAAACCTATGAACATCTCTGCTTGCTGCACTCCGGCGTAGCCTTCATATCCCTCTCTGATAACTGGAACCTTGGCGTCTGTGCATAAGCAAGCCACTGCAGATGGTAACCTCCACATATCCATCTGCCTACAGGCAACAATAACTAGTAAGCAGTATGTAGCGCCCAGCCCCCATCATGTAGAAAATGCTGCTCCTCACCTGCCAGAGAGATGAAAGAGCAGCACATAACCGCCTTTGCTCAAACGTCTCCCAGGAACTCCTTCGTTCATTGCCAGATCTACTTCAGAGTTGTCATTAAAACCAAAGAGGACCTCTATAGATCTTCTCCAGTCTTTCCCCTCAACCTCATCTCTCTTTGCTCTGGATTTTGGAGAGATCTGGGGCTAGAGTCACCCATAAATAGCTGTTTCATGCTGCTTCCAATTATGACAAGCAGCCATAGTATCTGAGCTCCTCACTGTGACAGGTTGGATCACAGAAACCCCCTTGGGCCGCCAACTGATGTGCCAAGACTACTTCTGCCTCTGCTTTCCCTGCCAGCTTGGGACTCCAGCACCCTGCCTGATTTGAGCCAGATCCGCTAGCCTGCTGCAAACCCAGACACAGGTCTGAATCATGTCCTCTAACAGCTGTAGGCTTAATTGAAAGCAGCTTAAGAAGTGTTCCTGTCTTTAACACTCAGATGCCCAACTCCCAATGGGATCCAAACCCCAGATAAATCAGTTTTACCCTGTATAAAGCTTATACAGGGTAAACTCAAACTGTTCACCCTCTATAAAACTGATAGAGAGATGTGCACAGCTGTTTGTCCCCCCAGGTATTAATACATACTCTGGGTTAATTAATAAGTAAAAAGTGATTTTATTAAATACAGAAAGTAGGATTTAAGTGGTTCCAGGTAATAGCAGACAGAACAAAGTGAATTACCAAGTAAAATAAAATAAAACATGCAAGTCTAAGCCTAATACAGTAATAAAACTGAATACAGATAAAAATCTCACCCTCAGAGATGTTTCAATAAGCTTCTTTTTACAGACTAGTCTCATTCTAGTCTGGGTCCAGCAATCACTCACACCCCCTGTAGTTACTGTCCTTTGTTCCAGTTTCTCTCAGATATCCTTGGGGGTGGTGAGGCTCTCTCTTAAGCCAGCTGAAGACAAAATGGAGGGGTTTCCCAGTGGTTTAAATAGACTCTCTTTGGGATGGATACCCCCCCAGACCCCAATGTAGAATTCCAGCTACAAGATGGAGTTTTGGAGTCACATGTCCATTGCATGACTCAGAACTTACAGGTAGCAGCCATGGTTCACATGCTACCTTGAACGTCCTCATGTAGACTTCTTATGTGGATTGGAGCCTTCCAAGATCCATTGTCCGTTAAGTGCTTCTTGACTGGGCACTTAACTTGCATGTTCCTTTCTCAAGAAGCTGACCAAATGCTTTACTAAGGCTACTTAGAAATCAAGCAAGTATACAGCCAATATTTAGAACTTCAAGTACAAAAATGATACATGCATACAAAAAGGAGGAATGTATTCAGTAGATCAGAACCTTTACAGAGATATGTTACATGGCATATGTAGCATCAAACATATTCCAGTTATGTCCTATGTACATTCATATGCATATTTCCATAAAGCCTCATGGGGTGCAATGCCACACTCACAAATGTTTAATTTCCCCTCACAACCACCCCCTGAGGCAGGGCAGTGCTATTATCCCCTTATTAGGGACTGAGGCCCTGAGAGAGAGACAGGGCACATCTATACAGCAAAAAACCAAAAGCCCTGCAGCAGCGCGTCTCAGAGCCCAGGTCCATTGATTCAGGCTCACGCTACGGAGCTAAAAATAGCAGAAACCAGACCCACCCCGGGTTTCGGAGTCTGGGCTCCAGCCTGAGCAGGAACATTTACACTGCTATTTTTAGTCCCATAGTGTGAGCTCGAGTCAATTGACCTGGGCTCTGAGACTCTGCCATGGTTTGGTAGTAGTGGTGAGGGGTATTTGGTTTTTTGCTGTGTAGACGTACCTTAAGTGACTTGCCACGGTCAAACAAAGTCAACGCTGGAACAGGGAATTGAGCCCAGGGCCAAGCTAGCATGCTGCCTCCTGGACCCTCCTTCCTTGTGCTTAAGGCACTACACTGTTATAAGGTGCTGCAAGGTGGCTAAGAAGCTAGAGAGGAAACACCAGCAGCACAAATATCCTCTCCTCCTCTTTATTTTGGACCCGGAGGCTCAGAGATTGAGTTCATTTTCCAGAAGGGACAAAGCACTTAGTTCTGATGGGCAGGGCCAGGAGTTATCTCCTCGTGGAGAACATTTTTTAAACTCCCTGCCACATGGTGAACTCCATAGGAAAAAGAATGCTCTCTAGCAAAACCTTTTATGAGCCAGGGACAAAAGCCACCTCTGGAAGGGAGATGTGAGCATTATCTTGGGAAGATGATCATCAGAAGTAGGGAATTCTCCCCCTTCCTCCCCCACTCCTTCCATCTGAACAGTGTAGGCTAAGATGAAAGGGACCTTTGTCCATGAGCTACATTGCACAAAGATTCCAAACTCCAGACCCAGTTAGTTAGAAAACTGCTGCCCATTACACAATGGATGGAGTCACCCAGTCAAAATGCTAATGTGACTGCATCACAGATCATAACTGCCCTTGGATCATCTCATTGATTATACCTGTGAATGGGCAGCACTCTCTTAAAAAGACAGTGTTTACCCAGAACCATAGGAAATAAGACCAATTCCTGCAACTCTGATTGTCACTAAAATTGAAACCCTGTTAGCTTTCAGGATAAAACAGTTACTCACCTTCTTGTAACTGTTCTTCGAGATGTGTTGTTCATGTCCATTCCAATCAGGTGTGTGCGCGCCACGTGCAGGCCAGCCAGAAAATTTCCCCCTTAGCAGCGTCCATATGGTCGGCTTGGGCATCACCTGGAGTCGCACCTTAATGGCGCCCAATATAGCGCCCTGCCGACCCCCCCACCCCCTCAGTTCCTTCTTGCCGGCTGCTCCAACAGAGGGGTAGGAGGGAAGGTATTGGAATGGACATGAACAACACATCTCAAAGAACAACAGTTATGAGAAGGTGAGTATCTGTTTTTTATTCTTCGAGTGCTTGTTCAGGTCCATTCCAATCAGGTGACTCACAAGCCGAAGTTCAGGAGGTGGAGTCGGAATCATCCACTGTTTAGAGCACAGCTCGTCTGAAGGTTGCATCATCTCTGGCTTGTAGCGTGATCGCATAGTGCATCGTGAAAGTGTGCAACATGAAAGGACCACGTTGCCGCTCTGCAGATTTCCTGTGTGGTGACATGTGCCAGGAATGCTGCTGAGGAGGCCTGAGCCCTGGTGGAGTGCACGATGATTGGCTGAGCGGGCACTTTTGCCAAGTCGCACCACTCACGAATGCATGATGTGATCCATGACGAGATGCATTGTGATGGGACAGGGAGGCTTTTCATCCTGTCCGCCACAAATAACCAGACGGACTTTCGGAACGGCTTCGTTCTCTCTATATAGAAGGCCAGCATTCTGCGGACATCCAATGCGTGAAGCCTTTGCTCCCTGCCGCAGGAATGTGGCTTAGGATAAAACACTGGGAGGAAGATGGCCTGGTTGATGTGAAACTGGGAGACAACCTTAGGGACAAAATCCGGGTGAGGCCTGAGCTGAACCTTGTCCTTATGGAATACCGTGTAAGGGGGCTCTGATGTAAGGGCCCTGAGCGCCGACATTCTCCTAGCTGAGGTTATCGCCACCAGAAACGCCACCTTGTATGAGAGAGAAAGCAGGGAGCACGTTGACAGTGGCTCAAATGGTAGACTTGTAAGTCTGGAAAGGACCAGATTAAGGTCCCAAGATGGGATAGGCTGTTATGTTTGCGGGTAAAGTCTGTCGAGACCTTTAAGGAAACAGCTGACCATTGGGTTCACAAATACTGAGAGTGGCTGTCTGCGCCTGGATGGAAGGCGGAGATGGCGGCCAAGTGGACCCTTATTGACGACATAGACAGAGCCTGTTGCTTAAAATGGAGGAGGCAGTCCAGTATGAGTGTCACCAAGGTGAGAGTTGGCAACTGATGGAGCTGCTCCGACCAGATGGAGAACCTCTTCCACTTGGCAAGGTACGTCGCCCTTGTGGAGGGCTTTCTACTGCCAAGGAGAACTTGCCTGACTTGATCAGAACAGGACAGCTCCACGGCGTTTAGCCATGGAGCATCCATGCTGTGAGGTGGAGCGACTCGAGGTTCAGGTGCTGTAGGCGGCTGTGATCCTGCGTGATCAGGTCCGGGATAAGTGGTAGGGTGATCGGAGTCGCCATGGACATTTCCAGGAGCAATGTGAATCAGTGCTGGTGTGGCCAGGCCGGAGCTATCAATATCACTAGGACTCGGTCCCTGTGGATCTTGAGGAGCACCTGGTGGACTAACAGAACTGGCGGGAACCCGTATAGGAGATGGCCCCCCCCCAGAGAAGAAGGAAGGCATCCGCGATGGAGCCTGGGCTGTGATTCAGGAAGAAGCAGAATAGTTGACACTTCCTGTTGCATTGTGTGGTGAACAGGTCTATTTGGGGAAAGCCCCAGTGATGGAAGATTGAGCTCACTATGTTCGGCCGGAGGGACCACTTGTGGCCATGAAAAAAAATCGGCTGAGACTGTCCGCCAGCTCGTTCTATAACCCAGGGGAGATACGATTCCTGTAGGTGTATTGAGTGCTCTACACAGAAATCCCACAGCATGAGGGCTTCCTGGCATAGGGGAGAGGAGCGTGCATCCCCGTTTGGTGATATAAAACATGCCGTGGTGTTGTCCGTAAGAACTGATACACATCCGTCTGATGCGGGCTCTGAAAACCTGGCCCACCAGGCACATCACTCTCAGTTCTCGGACATTGATGTGCTGAGCTAGGTCCACCTGAGACCAGAGGCTCTGTGTCCTGAGGTCTCCCAAATGTGCCCCCCCATCCCAGATCTGAGGCATCTGTCACCAATGAGAGGGATGGCGGGGGGTTAGTGAAGGGGACTCCTGCAAAAACTACCTGTGGGTCGAGCCACCACAGGAGAGCATCTAGTATTGGGCGAGGCAGGTTACAATGCTGTCCAAAGCGTCTCGAGCCGGTCAATAAACTGACACTAGCCATGACTGGAGCAGGCGAAGTCTAAGTCTGGCATGCTGTATTACGTAGGTACAAGTGGCCATATGCCCCAGAAGTTTCAGGCAGATCCTTGCTGTGGTCATGGGAACTGCCTGAGGCCCCTTATGATGTTGCCCAAAGACCGAAATCTGGCTTCTGGGAGGTATGCCCTGGCTTGAGTCTAGTCTAGCACTGCCCCTATAAAACTCTATCCTCTGAACAGGGGACAGTGTGGATTTGGCCTCGTTGAGGAAGAAACCCAGTTCGACGAACGTCCTTCTTATGAAGCTGACCTGCTCCTCCACTTGAGATCTGGAGTGGCCTTTGATCAGCCAGTTGTCGAGGTAAGGGAAAACCTGAAGCCTATGGTGCCAGGCCCGCTGGAGGCAGAAATATTGGTACCGGGGCAAGTGCTGAAGGTGCTGGTTCTGGCGGTGCCGATATCGTCGATGTCTGTGGAATCGATGCATCCAGGGTGTCCAAAAGGGCCATTGTGATGAAGGTTGCCACTGAGGAGGCCACGGTACGGGCTAGGGCTGGGGTCGTGGCAGGATCTGGGCCTCCTGCTCCTGGTCCTATCGGAGAGACAGAAGTCCGCTTCCGACTCCAAGGTCTCCGAGTAGGAGGACCATGGGGGAGTGGTGCCCTGGGCTGCTGGAGAGCGGCGCAGAGAGGCCGGCGATCAGTGCGGCTCCCGAGTGGGTGGGCCTTGCTGGGGAGAGGTGCATTGGGGATGGGGATCAGCTGCCACCAGCGCTGGTTTGCCCCTTGACCGAAAGTGGGCTCGTGCAGCCACTGGCGACTTGTCTCTCCCCTGCGGGGAGGATGGCATCATGAGGCACAATAGGTCCTTAGCTGCCTCAAATACCTGCAGTGTAGAAGGAAGCAGGAGGTGATCACCTTGACGTTCCGGGGATCGTGGGGGGTTCGGACTTAACTGAACCCCAGCCGAGGCAGCAGTCATCAAGACCCTAGAGGGCTGGAGGGACAAGGTAGCCTGGCTTGAGATGCTTGTCGATGCTGCAGGTCCCTTGGTCTTTAGAGGGGGAGACCGACCCCTCTCCGGCCTTTTCTTCTTTTGTGGCACTGGGGACTAAGAGTGGTGCTGCACCAAAGCGGGCTTTTTATGGGCAGAGCCATGCTGGTGCCGTGAGACCTCAGTGCCAGCTCACACACCATGGGTGCCGGAGCACTGCAGACCGAGAGGAAGTACTCGGCACGGGTTCTGCGGACCCGGGGTCGGAATGTGGCTGGAGTGCCGCTTTCATCAGCAGGATTTTAAGTCTTTGCTCCCAGTCTTTAAGGGCCTTACGTCGAAAACCCTTGCAGATCCTGCACTTGTCCTTTTGGTGGCTCTCCCCAAGGCACCACAGACAAAAAGAATGTGGGTCACTCTTGGGCATAAACTTGCCACAGTCTTCACAGAGTTTGAACCCTGGGGACCTGGGTATACCCCAGAGTCGGGGAAGATGTTGGGGGTGGAAACCCCCCAAAAACACAACTACTACAATAACTAACTACGATTTCTAACTCACTAACTATTTACACTATTTAACAATTAAACTGAAAAGGACACTGCCAAAGCACTTGTCACAAGAGTGAGCGATGTTCCAGCTAGCCGTCACCAGTGGTAAGAAGGAACTGAGGGGGGGGGGGGGGGTCGGCAGGGGGTTATATTGGGTGCCATGAAGGCACGACTCCAGGGGGCGCCCGGGCCACCCCTACAGGTGCTGCTAAGGGGAAAATCTTCTGGCTGGCGTGCACGCAGTGCACATACCTGATTGGAACAGACATGAACAAGCACTCGAAGAAGAACCACCCTTCCACATCTCTTTCTGATTTATTCCCTACCATTCTCTGGGCCCCACGTTGTGACACCTGTCATACCAGCTGAAGAGGCTGGGGGAAATCTTACCCAGGAGACTGTTAAGCCTCTTCCGCATCAAGCAGAGAGGTCACTATGCTGCAAATGACTATGCTGGTGGTAGCTGCGTTCCAAGCCCGAGCTTAGGATGCCCAATACAGGAGCACTGTCACCTGTCCAGGCCACTTTCTTCACCTGTATGTTCTCACAGCTTTATCACCCATGGCATCCTGTTTGCATATTTGCAACGGTTGCTGTGAGCCCTCTGATATTTCTAAGATATCTATCATCATGGTATCGAGGCCTCTGGTACAAACCAGCACATTAATTACCTAGACTAATTGCAGGATTTTCAGTGTCTTCTACATTTCATAGAGATAGAAGAACCTGGGATGGTTACAGGACCAAGATCTCTCAGGCCACCGTCCAACCTACACCCTTGTGCAAACAGAAGAAATTCTGCTACGGTAATGCTGTAGAGATTTTACATGCAGATGGGTCTGTTTCCTGAACAGAACTTCCAGAGAGCAGAAGCTCCAGGGCAGAGTTCTGGTTTGTCCCACTGTAGCAGGGTGGTCACCCACTCCTGCCTTAAAAGGCTTAAAACAGCCCGGGGAGAGGGCTGTGGCAAGGAAGGAAAAGCGGGGCTGATTGGGGAAAGCAGTCTCAGCTGGGGGCCACAGCACAATCAGGCTAAGGCTGGCTTAATGAGGGCCCAGCTGGCCTTTATAAGAGGGCTGGGGCCAGAAGCCAGAGACAGACAGACTCTCACCTTTTGAGAGGGAGAGACCTGGCTGCAGGGAACTGAGAGAAGGTACCTGGAGTGGAGCAGGATTGGGGGAAGGCCAAGGGAGCTGGGGAGCTCTGGCCTGGAAACCCCTCAGGCTGCGGCCTAGTGGAAGGCCAATTAGGTACTGGAGTTGCCAGGGGCAGCCCACGGGTAAGCAGAGGCAGCAGGTCCAAACCCCCCTTGCCTATGATGAGTGGCTTTTACACTGCAGTCACCCCAGGAGCGGGGGCTAGATGGTGACTGGCAGTAGCCCATGACTGAGGCAAGGTGGGGATAGAGGGTTGGGGGTTCCCCTGGGCGGGGAGACCTTGAGACTGCAGGGGTATTGCCAGGGGGCAGCACCCCAAAGACAAGGGGCACCGGGTCCTGGAAGGGACATGGGGGGCCAGCGGCAGTGGGACACCAGCCTGCAGAGGGCGCTCTGGAGGCTAGAAACGCTAATTCCCAGAGACAACAAGCAGGAGGCGCCGCAGGGGAGAGTCCCGCACCGCATTACACCCACTAAAAAGACAGGGCCCAAGACACTAAGTTTGCATTTGGATCTAAACTTCACAAAGTTAAAGGGTGTTTGCAGAGCAAGGTGGTTAACTCAGGCATCTCTCCAATTGCCTCTATCCTATTCCAGACCATGCTTCTACTGAAGACTATTACATTACACAGTTTACTATTTACTATTGCCTTCCAATTTCCTGGACAGTTACAAAGCATTTTCTTCGGTCTAGCTCAACTTTTCTCAATGTTTAGCTTGAAGTCATTGCCTTTGGCTTCACCCCCTTTAGCTACAGATTTTGACTAGAGTGCTCCCATTCATACCATGAAACTGACCTGTGTGATGGGCTGAGGAGACAGCGATCTTCCCTCATCTGTTAGCAACAGCCATCCTCACTGGGTCTCATCCTCCAGCCTCTTCTCCAGAGCCAGTATCAGCCTTGCTAAGGGTTCCAGGGACAGCCAGTTAAAGGTGGCACATTCAGTTACAATAAGGTATGGAGGTTCCTGAGTCTCTTCCAACCTTAGCTGCCAGGCTTTCAAGTCAACAAGCCCATTGCTACTTTGCTTCCAGCTAAACACAGTTACTGGAGCACTGGAACCCCAAGCGCTGTCAGACCTGAGGTCTGTCCCGGCTACATACTAATTCTTCTGCTTAAGTCTCTATTGTTTCTTGGGCTGAAAAACACAAATGGAAAGGAATGGAAATGGCAACCAAGCAGTGGGGAAAAAAACCCAAATTAGTTAGAGACCATATTTCCCTTCCAGTCTGTCTTGTAGGTACTTTATGAGACAGGATTTACTACATGGTGGAGACTGTTTAAGGTCCAGATCCCATACACATTTTTGTGCACATGAGATGTTCCATTGAATTCAGCAAGACTGTTGGGGTGAATGAAGTTACTCACATGCATACCTGCAGGATGGGGGTTTACGGATGAGACTTTCCCATGGGTGCCTACGTGATTTAGGAGGATAAGATCCCTTAGCCATTTTGGAAAATCCCACCCCAAATCAGCAACATGGTAGAGCACCAAGGTTCATGGAATGAGTGAAAGAATTCACTGTTAACAAACCCTCTAACTTGGTTACCAAGCCTGAGTCATTTTGTTTAATAGGGTTTGACAATTACTCGGCAGCTTAAATGTGAACTTTGCCATATTAGTTTGAACAATACTAATTTCCCCTACTCAGACTTCAGTGATCTGTACTCCTAACCTCATACACTTTTCTTGGGCTCTTGCCATCACTTGCATATCAGGGTATTTACGTGCACAGGCCCCAATCCTGCAATCTCATTGGGACTCCATGTGGGGGAAAGGGTCCCCTGCACGGATGAGGGTGCAGGAGCAGAGCCCTTAATTTACTATTTCATCATTCCTTTCTCCCAGCATGCTGAAGTTAAAACATTTAGACACTGTGCATGAAGCACAAAGACAAGCTAATTTTTTTAAAAAAGTTGTACGTTCCTGGCCAAGTGGTTTTCTTCTTTTTAATTGGGGTCAGCAGGATGTTGGATAAACTCCAGCCACCAGCAAAAGATCCTTCATTTAAACATACTTCATAACAAATATAATTCCAGCCAAGGGCCGAGAGGAGAGTCACACTGGGCCAAATGGGAAATCCAAGGTCAGGAACAGACTCCTGCTTCCCAGAACCTCCGGGGCTACTTGTTGCTGGATGGAGTCTGAACAGCATGTTTAGCTATAGCTGCACCACAGCACACCCTGCTGGCTCATCTCTGCAGAAGCAGCAAAATTGTTAAAACTATTGTCTCAGCCACAGCAACAGCTCACTTGACTAAAGAAAAAAGGATTTAAAAAAACTAACATTTTTCTGTTTACTATTTTTTCCAGTGTCAAGGAGAATTTGCTATAGCGTGTTTAAACCAGAGTGAATTTATGACATTATGGTAGAGGACAGTCAGTTGGGCTGCATAAGAGCATAGGAATGGCAATATCTGATCAGAGAGACGCGGGTGAGGTAATGTCTTTTACTGGATCAACTTCTACTGGTGAGAGAGACAAGCTTAAGATATTATCTCACCCACCTTCTTTCTAGAATATTCTGGGACTGACAAAAAGGGGTAAACAGTGAGGGCCAAATTTGCAGATGATATAAAACTACTCAAGATAGTTAAGGCCCAGGCAGACTGCAAAGAACTACAATAGGGTCTCTCAAAACTAGGTGACTGGGCAACAAAATGGCAGATAAAATTCAATGTTGATAAATGTAAAGTAATGCACATTGGCAAACATAATCCCAGCTATACATATAAAATGATGGGGTCTAAATTAGCTTGTACCACTCAAGAAAGATCTTGGAGTCATCGTGGATAGTTCTCTGAAAAAACATCCAATGTGCAGCAACAGTCAAAAAAGCAAGCAATGTTGGGCATCATTTAGAAAGGGATAGATAAGACAGAAAATATCATATTGCCTCTATATAAATCCATGGAATGCCCACATCTTGAATACTGTATGCAGATGTGGTCGCCCCATCTCAAAAAAGATATATTGGAATTGGAAAAGGTTCAGAAAAGGGTAACAAAAATGATTAGGGGTATGGAACAGCTTCCCTATGAGAAGAGATTAATAAGACAGGGACTTTTCAGTTTGGAAAAGAGACGACTAAGGGGGGATATGATTGAGGTCTATAAAATCATGACTGGTGTGGAGTAAGTAATACGTAAAAAAAGTAAATAAGGAAGTGTTTACGCCTTCTCATAACACAAGAACTAGGGGGTAATTAAATGAAATTAATAGGCAGCAGGTTTAAAACAAACAAAAGGAAGTATTTCTTCACAACCTCAGTCAACCTGTGGAACTCTCTGCCAGAGGATGTTGCGAAGGCCAAGACTATAACAGGGTTCAAAAAAGAACTAGATAAATTCATGGAGGATAGGTCCATCAATGGCTATTAGCCAGGATGGGCAAGAATGGTGTACCTAGCCTCCGTTTGCCAGAGGCTGGGAATGAGCGACAGGTGATGTATCACTTGATGATTTCCTGTTCTGTTCATTCTCTCTGGGGCACCTGGCATTGGCCACTGTCGGAAGACAGGATACTGGGCTAGATGGACCTTTGGTCTGACCTAGTATGGCCGTTTTTATATTCTTATGACACGGCTACACCACCACTGCATTACAACATCTGATCAGATCAGTGGTCCAAATAGTCAGTATCTTGTTCTCATCAGTGGCCTACACTTGATACTCCAGAGGAAAGCGGGGGAACTTTGCAGTAGACAGTTATTAGACTACTAGCCTAAATTGTCGAAGAGGAGTCCAAGCTAATCTTGAACTTGATAAGCTGATCATCTCTCAAAAACAAAACAAAACAAAAAATTTCTAAGTCCAGGTTTTGCTTCTCTTTTTTCCCTCCCCCTCATTTAAAAGGGAGGAATGCTCTTCATTCTACATCCTGCTGCTTTATAAGGGCTCACGTCTGAGGTTCTACATATGCTTCCTGCATCCTATGGCAGCACACAGCAAACTTACTTTTCATTCTAAGAGCTCTTCCCCCTATTCCAGATGGCAGAGGGGAGCAGGGAAAGCAAATAAAAAGACAATGAATGAAGACATGAAAAGAAAACCATGGGAAAGCTGGGTGGAGGGAATTTCTAATTTAGGGAGTAGGGGTGTGTATCAGTCAGCTTTCATTGTAACTCAACTGGCAGCAACCACCAATGCAGGCAATTCAGAAGACTGTGGTGGTGGCATCTAGGACTCATCGCTGCCAAATTAAATTCCAGGATGTTACTATTTTTCCATTTAGAAAGATGTTTGGAGACTGGCTAAAGTCAGATGTGAGTCAGATGTTCTCTGCTTCCCAGCAGCGGTGTTTCTGGCACTCGTAAGCAGTTAATTTCCCAGACAACTTGATAGGAGACAGTCACATTGTTCTATTGCGCAATTACTAGACGTGAGCTTGCAAATAAAACTGTTCAATTTCCCCCTTAATGTCCTTAGCTCGCCACTGGAACAACTTACCTAGGAGGCGTAGTCAATTTGCCATTGCTTTAAATCAAGACTGGATGTCCAAGAGATATACTATAGCTGAAACAGAAGTTATAGACTCCATGCAGAAATTACCCAATGTTTTGGGCTGTGTGTGTGTGCGCTCTTGTGTTTCACAGTAGGTCAGACTAGATCCTCATAACGATCCCTCTAGCCTTAAAAAAAGAAAATCTATGCAAACTTTTTGATGGAGACAAGAGGAGAAAGCAGCAGCATAGGAGTCAGTCACTTGGGAAGTGACTAGTCTCTGCTTCCTGGAGGAGAAATTCCAGCGAACCCAGCTTCGTGGCTAATGGCAAACATATGGTCTATTCAGAGGTGAGCAAGAGGAAAGGTTAGCAATGATTTACATATTAGGATTTTCCATATTGAGATTGAGCAATAGAGCATTATTAGTACTATTGTAGTACCAAGTGGTATTAGGAATTTGTATTACAGAAGCACAAATCAAGATCAGGGCCCAGTTGTGTTAGGTGCTGCGCACACACATAGTAAGAGCCTACAATCTAAACAGACAAGAGAGTACTACCCTCCCCAGATTTCAGATGGGGAAGTGAGACACAGAGATTAAGTAACTCGCCCAGGGTCACCCGGAGCATGCGACAGTCCAGTGCCTTTACCGCAAAGTGGCCATCCTTCCTCCTCAAGCCACAAATAGATGAGATACCAAATTCAACCTTCTAGGAGTCAAAGAGCAAGCACACACCCTCTTCAGAGATTCTGACGCAATTAGAAACAGACAAGCCCAGGCGCATGGGAGGCCTGATTTATTTGGGCTTTTGATAATTGTAGTTCAGGAAGGACCTTAAGAAAAACGATCCTTCCTATAGGTGAAAAAACTAGCTGAAAAAGAGGACTCAAAGAGCCCTAGTGAAAGGCAGCTCCGCAGGGTGGACAGCAGTGAATACTGGGGTGTGCCCCTGGGGCGGGGAAGGTGTTTGTGTTAAGTGTATTGAGAGTTATGATTCAAAGGGAGAAGTGGGCAGCGAGTTGGGGAAATGATGGTCGATATTACGGCTTGTTAAAAAGAGCAAGTTATGAAGATGGTAGGACAATCCAGACAGATCTAAGAACACTGGTAGGTGAAGTTCACTTTGGATCACTATAAAAAACATTACCATCTTGGCCAAAAAAATGGCTCACCTGATTGATGTGTTTTGAACCTGAAGGATCTGCTGAGGAAAAAGACAAGAGGATTACATCCCTGGTGCTACTATATCCCCTTTACGCTGCCACAAAGGGACTTGGACTTGCCTTCAGCAGACAGCTAAGGACTCACCCAGCATGGAGAATCCATTTTCTATGCTGGTTCCATGACACCCAGTGCATCAGAGCAGCCCCCCGGGGTACTTTTAAATTGTGCCAGGGCCAACATGACCCAGTTACCCCCAGAATCAGGCTGCAGCTGTTGCAAAGTCAGTTTTTCCCCCTCTGTCCCCAAGGTGTGCTGAGGGCTACTTTGGCCTCAGAGGTTTGTGGAAGTTTCCTCTGACAGATAACTCAGAACAGAGACGCTCATACAGCAGATCTCCTTCGCAGGCATAGAGTCAGAACCAAATACTTTAGATGACAGAAGTGAGATCACACTACTAGTGGCTCTATAGCACCAAGATAGCTGTAGGAGAGTGAGACATTCTTTTCTGACTGGTACATCAACACCTCAATTGTTAACGTAGGTCCCCTTTGCAGGATCACAGGTCTGTGATGTTGCCCTCCATATGATTTTATGAAAATATACTAATGTGTGTGAATATAATGTAACTGGAAGATGCTTCATGCAAAAGGTTTCTTGTAAGGTATCATTACAAAGCTTATAATCTGAGTGTGTTCATCCTATTTATATGAATGTATCATTCTTGTATCTGAAACTAGAAATATGAAATATAACTCTGAGGTCCTATTGTAATTATGCAAAGTATGGGCCATTAATGGTAGTTTGGAATCTTGATGGCTCCCACCAACTAGGACAATTGACTGTAGATGGCTCTGTTTATTTGTAAGCCTTCCTGTGAGTCAGGCTGGGAAGAATGAAGGCTTGGGGTCTCACAGGACAGGTGACCATGTCACCTGGTACTGGAATCCACCTTAAACCTGATGCTTTTCCATTTAGAAGGAGAGATGGGGACCCAGAGACAAAAGATTCCCACTTTGTGCCAAAGCTATAAAAAGGGGGGTGGAACAGACCAAAGGAGGTGGCAATCATGACAAATCCCCTAGCTACCACCTGAGCTGGAACAAGGACTGTACCAGGGAAAAGGATTGGGCCCGACTAGGAAGGAGTTCAGTCTGTGAAAGAAGCTTATTGGAACATCTCTGAGGGTGAGATTTTATCTGTATTCAGTTTCCTACTGTATTAGGCATAGACTTGCGTGTTTTATTTTATTTTGCTTGGTAGCTTACTTTGTTCTGTCTGTTATTACTTGGAACCACTTAAATCCTATTTTTTATATTTAATAAAATCACTTTTTGCTTATAAATTAACCGTAATTAATTCCTGGGGGAGCAAACAGCTGTGCATCTCTCTTTATCAGTGTTATAGAGGGTGGACAATTTATTAGTTTACCCTGTATAAGCTTTATACGGAGTAAAACTGATTTATTTGGGGTTTGGATCCCATTGGGAACTGGGTATCTGGGTGCTAAAGACAGGAGCACTTCTTAAGCTGTTTTCAGTTAAGTCTGCAGCTTTTGGGGGATTTGGTTCAGATCCTGGGTCTGTGCTGGAGCAGACTGGTGTGTCTGGCTCAACAAGGCAGGGTTCTGAAGTCCCAAGCTGCCAGGGAAAACAGGCTCAGAGGTAGTCTCAGCACATCAAGTGGCAGTCCCAAGGGGGTTTCTATGACCCAACCCATCACAGGGTCAACCTTTGGTCTGTCTTCAAATTACGCCCTGGAATCCTCCTGTATAACCCCCATGAAGGCAAGAGAGGCAGATGCAGGAGGGTAACGGAGACCAAATGTTATCTTCACTGTAGTGGTCAGTGATTCAGTAAGTTTGGTAAAAGAAAATTAGCTGTTGCCCTAGGAGGCAAGTTATCCTGTCTGGCTAATGTGTGTATGTTCAAATTACTTATACAGTGCCCAAAACTGAGCTAGGTGCTTTACAGATATATAGCAAGACAAAGCTGTACCCTGGCGAGTTCTCTGAATTGAGATGAGAGAGAACCGTTTTTATTAGTGATAACGGAGGATTCAGAAAGAACACAGCTCAACTTTCAGTGAGCCAGGCTGAGATTTTGTAGCTTATTATTTTTAAACTGAGCTAACCTGCTATGGAACCACTGACGTACAATCAACATAGCCAAGTGGCACTGGGCAATTCTAAGTAGGACCACACTTGGTTAAATTATCCATAATGATTGACAAAGATCTCTGGCTTGTGTGCGGCAACACATACAAAAGCAAAACATGCTGGGGGCACATTGCAGTATAGTAAAAAAAATTTCAGGACAATAATGCCAGTTCCACCTCTGGTCTCCTCAACTCTAAATAAACTAAACAAGGTCAGGCCAAGTCAGTCGTTGGATGGATGGGAGACCTATGTGGAAAACACAGGGCTGCCGAAACTGCGGAGTGCCTGTGATTAGCACACATTTCACTCTGAGTCAATACCAAGTCTTATGGTGGTGGTTTCTTTCAGCTGTGACGCAAAAGCAGCATTCTGGACTGTGTCCATTAGAAATCCCATAGGACTGTTGAAACAACAGGGTCATGGCCAAATTCCAGCTCAGGTTTTACATCATACTGAGCTTAACGCCCCCCGCATTTTCAGTTTGGAAAAAAGTTCTCTTCCCTTCCTCCCTAAAATACACCATTTTAAAAATGTTTTTTATGGCTCATCCCATCCAAAAATCAGTACAGCACTGGTGTGTGTTCACACAAAAGGGCAGTAAATCAATGCCTCATCATAAAATGGTGTACGGCCCCAGAGAGTGTGGTGTGTCCAGTGTTAGTCTTCTTCTGTCAAAGCCGTCCACAGAAGACCAAGGGATACGGTTAGATGTAAGGTAGCATTCGCTGCAGAAATAAAGGTTTTGCAAACATTTTCTTGATAAACAGAATTAGAGGAGATTGGACAGTCATATTTGAACATATGGAGAACACAGTGAAAATAGATCAGCTCTTACTTTTAAAATTGTTGCCCAATACCAGAAACAAGTGTCATTTGAGGGCATTAAAGGGCAGCACTGATATTATTTCAAAGAAACAAGTAGATGTACATCCTGCAGCAAAGAATTTGCTGCCACAGGCAGGGCTGGACTGAGGCAGAGGCACTACAGGCCCATGCAGAGGGCCCTACCTGCAGGAGTCACATGATTACATCAGAATCTCAGGTTTCACCTTCAAAATAAATTTCTAGACCTCACGGTTGAAGATTGAAATGTGACTCAAGTGTAATCAAATCAATGCTGTGATATCTGCAGGCAGCTTGAAACAATAGCTTAAGGAGGGATGAATTGCCTAATGCATCTCAGTGGGATGTTAACAGCAGAACCACTCGGGGGTGGGGAGAAGAGGAGGACCTTGCCAACACCATTCCAGCAACAGACTGTATGTGGTGGGAGGAGAAAAATTCTGGGTCAGTGCCTGGAGCTGGGAGGAAAGGGAAGGGTGGGTTGCAGTTCCTGCCCACCATGAGGAACGGCCATCCGAAGTTAAACTATCTCAAAACCCCATACTGAAGAATTACAGGTGTTTGAGGAAATGACGTGTATCCATCTACAAGGAAATCCTGATCTGCATGGGGATTGCACCCATGCAAATGGAGATCATGTTGAGTTTTGTGCCCTACATTGACCTTAAGTGAGCAGCAGGAAAGAAAAAACCCCAAATAACCTGAAATGTGCTGTATTCACTTGGCATGCAGCACATCCAATGCATGTGTGTTTTAATTTCAAACTTATCAGGAGACAGGCAAACCAGTTCAGTTACAAGACATATAGCCCCATCCTCTGAACATTTGCCCAGCAGAAATGGAACTGAAAACAAACCTTTTAGGTTTGAAAAAGTTTAGTTAACTTCACCACCCACCCAATTCACTCTCATTAATCGCACACCTCTGCATTTTGATTCTGGCCACAAAGCAGCAAAATGCCATAAGAAAGGCTGGAAATGCCACAAGAAAAACCTGACTAGAAACAGGAAATACTGGAAATCTTACAAGAAAAGGCCTGCTCTTGTGGGAAAGTTTCATCCAAATTTTGTGGAGTCAAGAAGTTTGGATGAACAACTAGACCAAGTCCAGGCGTTCGGAGGTTCGCCTGTCACTAAGCCCTAGAGCATGTGGGAAAGAAACTGATTCTAGTCAAAGGTGGGCTGCCACAGCTAGTAAAAATGGCAAGCACGTGTTGGTGCAGTTTTCTATTAATGTTAACATTGCAGGCAAAGGAGATTTTAGTCAGCTCAGAACATTCGCAGAGGATCATTATATGTATTTACTGTACCCCCTTGACTATGGTCCTGATGTAGGGTACCTCAGGAAGAGGCCAATTACTTTTCAGAAGGCAGTGGAAAGCAAGCCTTCGTGCTTGCCAACATCCCAACCTTGCACTGGTTTTGTGGCTAGGACAATGTGGCGAGCGCATGCTTTCTTTGGCTAATGGGCAGGAGGCCACACTCCCGTGGGCTGGTTGCAGGATGAGGTACCCAGTTGGAAACGACAGTGAGGATCAGATCCATGTTAGCTTTCACCCCAAATCTGAACTGAATGCAAATGCAGACTCCAATCCTGCATTGAAGTCAACATGCTCTGTGCAGGTGAACAGGACTGTGCACGTATGGCTCATTTGCAGGATCAGGGCCTCAGAGAACGAAGGCCTTATCCTGAAAGATTAGCATTTCTGGTGAGCTGCTGCATGCCATCAATGGGCTTGAGGGCTTTCAACCCTATGCATGGGATTGGGCCCTAAGCTTGGACTTGTCCTGCTGAGCTAGTTCTATAAGCCGCGAAGAAATACCAGCTTGCTTGCAAGATGCGTTTTGAGGGCAGGATGGGGAGGGGAATATAGACAAATACAACATTGCATGCCCTCCAGGTCCCCTTTTATTGAGTGAGTGAATACAAAAATAAGATCATATAGGTGCACAAACACAATGATCTGCACCTTGGGAAGAACTATCTTAAAATCAGCGGTAAGCAGAGTGTTAATAGCATCTTGTAAACCATTCTCTTTACAAGCAGGAAGCTTCCTGAAACATGATGCTCACTTGATTAAAAACTCCCCAACACAGTCAGAGTAATACTTAGTAGTTCTCATCCCGTGAGCCCAAAGTGCTTCATAGAAGGTGGGCAAGCATCATCATTATCCCCATTTTACAAATGGGAATGTGCTTGAAATTAACAAAACCCAAGGAACTTAAATCAAAAGTAAACACAGAGCTTAGGAAGCACATACCATTCTTAGAGGGCGATGGCTCACCCTGGTAGTTTCATTTTGCTATGCAAAAATCATTGGCAGAAGCACAGTTGGAAGAGTTCTAGAAATGACTACCGCTCTTATAGCAACCTGTTACAGTTGATAAAAAATAAAAATTTATATCCTACATGGCATTTCTCCTAAATTGCACCAGAAGTAATTTGGAAGCACTTTCAGTTTGTCTTGTATGCAAACAGGGGAAAGAGCAAGTCACAGGCTTTCCATCTCCTTGATACATATTTAAGCCTCTCTCGGCACCCCTGCTCCTGCCTGTCACATTTCTGAGTCCGCATACATGCCATTGATTAAGTAGTCCACTTGTGTATAGTCCTTTTTCTTGTAGCTTTCATAGGCCTGCATGGCAAATAGAACTAAGACTGTTATGAAAAATATGATCCCAAATAGAAGTACTGCCAGGAGTGAACCGGTGTCCACCAAGTACTGAGTCAGAGGCCCAGTGGCAATCAGCAGATTGTCATAGTCTGTGTTTTGCTCATCTCTGCCAACGCCCAAGGCTGTTGTTTTGGGTGCATTTGTTGGACCCATGGTGGTAAGCTTAGTCAAGAAAGTACTATATGTTGTTATCACCCCAGGTCCAGTGGTGGCCTTTGTTGATGGCTGGTTAGTTGCTGAAGTCTTTGTTCGGACTGGGATAGTAGGAGATAGCTTACTCGTGATATTCTGGGGCCTTTCCACTGTAGTTGTCAGGGGCTCAAGAGTTGATGAAGTAGCTTTGATTGTTGGCACTGTGGGACTGGCACTCTTTGAAAATGGATTGGTGACTGCAGAATCTGGGGAATGCGTTTTCAAGTCCTGTAGGCTGTCGGTGGTGGTCACTATAGATAAACTTGTTGTCAATGGGCCAACCCCCACAGTAATAACTGTGCTAGGCGTGGGAGTGCTGCGTGTGGCAATGGTTGCATTGTGATACTTTGTTTGGGACACTGCAGTCCTCACTTTCGATTCAAAAGTAGCAATAGTAGTTTGAGACAAGGGTGCTGGTGCCTTTGTAGTTCCTGAAGTGAACATCTTATTACTTGTCTTTTCAAAGGTGGCTGTGGGTGTGGAGCTAGAAGTATCGTTATTTGAAGTGAGAGAAAAGGCAGCTGGAGATGTGGTGCCAGTAGGGATAGTGGTATTAGCTGTCAGAACCCCAAGCATCTCTGCAGTTGCATTACCTTTGGCTGATGGAGTAGCTGTACTTATCTCACCTGGGGTTCCCTTGGTGGATTGGGTGGTTGTGGCTTTAGTGATGGTGGTGGTTGTGACAGTAGTTGTAATTACTGCTGGTGGGATCGTTCTGGTACCTGTCATTACAGTCCTTACTTGAGCTGATGGTGAAGGTGGTACCGTTGCTTGACTTTCTGTCTGGTTCTCTTGGCTTGTGTTAGAGTCTACTTGCCTGCTGGTTCGGCCAAGTGGCTGTGCTTCTCTTTTCTTAAGGACAAGTTCTTTGAAAACAAAAACAAAAGTTCAAAAACCAATGGGCCTAATTCTGATCTCATTCACACTGAAGTCAGTCAGGAGTATCTCCTGAAGCAGATGATGTGCAGCTTACTTCAATGGAGTTACGCCCTATTTCAGGGGTTCTCAAACTGGGGGTCATGACCTCTCAGGGGGAGTCACAAGGTTATTACGTGGGGGTCGCAAACTGTCAGTCTCCACCCCAAAACCTGTTTCGCCTCCAGCATTTATAGTAGTGTTAAATATAAAAAATGTGTTTTTAATTTGTAAGGGGGGAGTGCACTCATAGGTTTGCTGTGTGAAAGGGGTCACCAATACAAAAGTCTGAGAACTACTGCCCTATTTACTCCAGTGTAAATAAGATCAGTGTCAAACCTAGCATATCCTCTATTATTTGCATAAAGCCCTCTCATAAGCTGAATCTTTTCCTGGGTTACCCTCTATGCCAGACACCTCTGTCATTTGTCTCTCCAGGACTGGAACCCTCTGAATCGCTCAAAGGAAGGTAACACTTCACCGCTCAAACGGTTCTCAAAAGCAGAGCAGCAGTACCCTTCACTCTGACCTAACCAGTGACAGAACCCAAAGGCCTGTGCTCTTACACATTAAAAGGCACATTCACGGCCTTTATTTAGCTCCATAATTTTACCCCTCTTAAAACTTTTTGAAAATTTCCCCTTAAATACATAAGGTGCCTCAGCTAATGATCAGGCTTTTAGCAGCATGAATCCTAAAAGCATTAAAAGAGCTAAGCCGTTAAATCCTCAAGCAACCTTTCACAACACAAAATGAACCATGGATGAGCTCGAGGGAGTTTTTTGTTGTTTTTTAAAAACTTGTCTACAGAGGAATTTTTAAACACGTTTCAAGATTGGTTCCCCAATTGCCAACAAGCTCCATTTCGTTATGGTGTCACTTTTAATTAAAATTGAAGCCCCTGCTGTTGTAAAACCATGGCTAGCAATTGCTACTAATGCCTTTCTGATTACCCATGCAGCCTGCCGCTTCTGGCATGACATCCTGGCAGTCAAAGGAAATCCAATCCCAAGATGTTCTCCTTTCAGGGTTTGTTTTTTTTTTAAATTATTATTAATTATTATTAAAGTCCCCAGGTCCAAAAGGACAGAGTATAGGGTGCGATAGGTGTGCCTAGTGAGCCCTTTCACAGGGACACGCTAAAAATCATGTTTCTTTAAAAACCACACTATGTTCTTTCAATATTACAACTACCAGAAGACACAATGGGACAAATCTTCCAATGGACAGATTCTAAAGTACAAACATATCCTGTGCTCCCCCTTCTCAGCCAGAGATGCAGCAAAGCACTGAGTGTACAGTATTTAGTATGATGCAATCTTTTTATCGTAAAGGTGACTGGGCTATCTGGTTTTACCAGGAGCCCTACAGTGTAGAATTACCTCCAAGTAGATTTTTAATGTCCTGAGCGCTGGCATTCTGACACACATACAGATGGCGACAGTGTAAAAGGACACAGCGATTCTGATAGAACACTGACCAGTTGCAGTAACGATTACCTAAAACACAAGACAAGAGGTTACATAAATGGAAGGAAGTCCTGATTTTAAAAAAACATCAGACCCAGTGTGGTCCTGGGATTTTACCGTTAGCAAAGCTATTTAAAAAATAAAATCTCATTGTGCCGTGAGTTTTCCTTTACACACAACAGAAAAATGGACCAAAATGTGCTATATGCAAAGCTCTTTACTTTGTGGTTTCAATTCCACGTTAACTTGAACGTCCTACAAACTTGGTAACAGGAACCTCTGTTATGAAACCAATAACAATCAGCATTCCAGCAGGATCACATTCAGACTTGGTCCACGTGGCTAGAATTCCAGTGAAACCAATGGAGCTGCTCTAGATGTGAATTTGGCCCAGGTAGATCAGTTCACAGAGCTCCCCACTTGAGTCCACTGGAACCAAATATATCACCTTGAGTAGCCCAACAGCACTGCTACTGGCCAATTAAGAAAAGCATTAGAGGAGTCCTACCTGACCTTATCTGCTGGAAAGTCACATCATGACTAAAATTCTTACCCCTTTTAAGACAGTGCTGAGAGAGAGAGAAAGCACACACTCTTTATTGGTGTCCTTCCCCCACACCACAAACTAATGCACTCTGGGGTGTGAAGTCCCAGAGTCTGTGAAGTGAGAGTGACCCTAAGAGTATGTCTACACTGCAATAAAAGACCCACAGCATAACTGTGGCTGGCCAGGCTCAGGCTGGAGTCCAGGCTCAGACTCTCTGAGGGGACAGGACCTCAGAGCGCAGGCTCCAGCTGGAGTCCGAATATCTACATTGCATTTTTTAGCCCCACAGTCCAACCCCAGAACAGCTGACCCAGGCTCTGAGACTTGGTGCCACGGGTTTTTTAACTGAAGTGTAGAATGTACCTATAAGAGCCTTTCAATGCCCACTGGCAAAGGGTTCACTGCCATGTAAGAGGAACTCTTATCAGGCCTGAAACTCTCTACACCTAACACATGGCCATCATATTTACCTATAAAACACATGTAAGATATCAAAGGAAAACCGGTGACATACTGGCCATTAATATCACTGTGAAATGTATATATCAACAAAGAATTATGGATACTTACTGATATTATGCTTTAAAGTCTGTAACCAAATAAAGGGAGAAATAGATTTCCTTTCAGAAAGAGGGAGGACTAGTTATCTCCCTGTCTCTAATGCAAACTGAGTGTGGCGATGCCAGAGGCAATGGACAGTTCACTTGCATTGGAGATAAACAGGAGAGCAAATTAACATGAAGATGTGGAATCACAGGAAGACAGGTTCATCCTGACTCTAGGGACAAAGACAAACTCTGGGGAAAATAGGCAGAAGCAAGAAAACATTTTGTTATTCTAATGGGAGGACAAAGAGTTCAGCGCTATTAGCATTCTGTGAATGGGGTGGGTGATGCTGAAAGGTTTCTTTAGGTAAAAAGCTTCTCTTAGACAAGGATTGTAACCCGTTGAATTAAGTTTTAGTCTCCAGAAAGTGTGATTATACTTTTATTTGTAACCATTTTCCTGTTTCTATTATCTCTGCTGAGTATCACTTAAAGAACAGATTAATAAATTTATTCTGGTTTTATCATAAATTCATCTCAGTTTGGTGTATTTCAGTTCCTGGACCCTCCAGAAGCTAATATAATATTAGATGGACGTGTGCACCCTAAGCTGAGCCAAGTGTGTATTCTGTCTTTTCTGAGACAGCAGGCTTGGTATTTCTGTCAGCATCCAGTGACAGGGGCTGGATGCTGCAAGGAGTTGCTTCTGGAGGGTCCAGGAACTGAAATACTCCAAGCGTTAACCTGTAAGGCAAAGTGAGGACTGGCAGAGTCCTAAGGAGCTTGTTTGGCTGACTAACAGCCTAAGGTGGCAAGGAGCTGTAACACAGCATAGCAAAAGAAGAATTTGTTGGTGCTAAGGCAGAAGGGTAAGAGTGTGATTTACAGTTTTAGACCCTGAAGAGAGTGCGTCAGTAACCTAATGAAAATATAGTCAAGTGAACATGGGAGGAGACTGTACAGGATGGCTGGCCAGAAAATGGGGAGTGCTTGGAACAAAGTCGTGAGGGACCAGTCAGGCAGTGTCCAATTGGTCAGTCAGAAGCCAATTACAGTGTACTCATTACTCCTGACAGAATTCCGCACCCCTATAGGGGTGCAGAATTCATAAGGCCTGCATTTTTCTTTGCCCCCCCCCCCCCCCGAAAAAATGCAAAAAAGTCTGTTAGGGGACACGCGCCTCTTCCCCAGCAGCACATCTGTTCCAGCGTGCCTGGAGCAGCTTCAGAGATGGGAGGGAGAGGCTGGGCATGCATGCCTGATCACTGTGGGGAGGGGGGGTGACGGGGGAGCTGGGCAGGGCATACGTGCATGTGTGCCAACAAGCGAGAGAGAGAGAGAGCGCGCGCCTCTGTCCTTCCCACTTGCTACTGTAGCTCGCTGGCATGGAAGGGTAGGGCTTTTTATTATGCACGAGGCAAGCTAGAGACAGAAATGTAGCAGCCTGCCTGAGTTAACTGATCTCATTGTCTGAGGCAGAAATGTAGCAGCCTGTCTACGTAGTAACACTGTTAATGTTCCTATTGTTAGCTAACGGTTTCCATTCTCAGTCAATTCCCCCAGGAGCATAAAACCGGTGAAAGTTTTGAGGTCCCTGCATTGCCAGAATGATGTAAAGGAGCCTTATTATAAAGGACAGTAAGGGAATCCTCAGCTAGGAAGGTCTATGTGCTTTCTCACTTTTTTCCTGTGCCAAAGTGGCACAATGGGGTTAGATTACAGCTCAGGATTTATTTTACTTACCCATTTGGGAAAAAACAAAAAAGAAAGACAGACAGACAGAAAGAAAGACGAGAGCAAATAAAACATTTGCCAAGCAGTCAATAAAATGTCAGGACAATCAGAACCAAGCACTTCCCAAAGTACCCAGCCAGGTCCAGGACAACGATTAGAAAAAACTGTATGACTTTCATGTGTGAAAGTCTGAGCAATTTAAAATGACTTTAAAATTATTTGCTGTTTGGTGTTCTGTAATGTAATTTAAATGAAAATCCAGGATTACAACTGGAATGCAGGATATTAGTTACCAAGTGTTTGTAACTTAACTTTCATGTGTTTAGGAAATGTTGAATAGTTACTGTGACTTTTTTCTGTATTGTAGTTTAAACTAATTACCAAAACAATTGAAATTGGTGTGATTATATTGCATTATTTTGACAAATATGCAGAATTTTGAATCTTTTTGGCGCAAAATCCAGTCAGGAGTAACTCATACATACTGCTATACGGAGTGATTCACCTTCATACACTCTTAAAAACATTAAGTGTGAACAGGGGGAAGAGCAATCATATGCTGCATGTAGTGTGTTTTTTGTTTAAAGTTATCTCCAAAGCCACTGGTCTTCACCAAGGATTAAGACCATGGCAAGCCTGAAAGTATAAAAATAAGCCATTTAGGTTACCTGAGAATAAAAAAGCATCTAGAAAATTTCTTAACTTGTGGGGAGGGTGAATAAAAGCCTTTACATTCTTTGGCAGCTCAGAAAACATCCCAGTGGAATTTCACTGAGTTGCTTGGAGGTTGGGGCATTCAGCATTTCTCAGAGTCAGGCCCTTAAGACTCTAAGCCCCGCTTGGGCCAGAAACGACATCTTCAATTCAGTTGTCTAGGACAGAACACACCTCAGTGCATGGCAAATTATAACCAAATCGTATGTGTCAGGGCAGAAGCTGATCGTGGCAGGGGTTAAGAAGAAATTTTTCACACCATACATTACGTGCACAATTGGTCAGGTGTGTAAGTTTCCCAGTCCTACCCTATCACAGAAAACCAGGCTAATTGGACTGAACTGGTATCACAAATCCTGTAATACCTGTGTTTGGGGGAGGAAAAAGCCCCAAATACCCAACAACATATTTTCTATCTTGTCTGTACACTCAGTCAGTTACTGGAGATAAAAAAACGGGACACTCAGAGATATTTTAAAGGGACAGGGGCAGGACCCAAGATCTGGCCCTCCACAGGACGGACTTTTTTTTTTTTTTTTAAACACTATATTAAAAAAAAATTCAGCCTCTGAGACAAGGGACAGAACTGTGAAGATCTCTGCAGACAAGGAGTAACAAAGCCCGCAGGTGTGCAATGTACACTGAGAACAAGGATGCTGGCTTGTGTGGACATGCTACACTGTCCCTCCATTCTCTTGTACTGGGTAGAATGTCCCATAATTACGACACATTAGCTCTGCTCTTCTGAGCCAGCTGGGAATTGAAATTCCGTGCTCCAAAACACAAATATTCCCCGTTTCAGCCTCCCCAGCTGGATAAAAAACTCCAGAACTGTGCAACATACACAAGCCAATCCCCTCCCAATACCAATCCCTCCCACTAGAGTCATTGGTTTTGCTTGTCCAGTACCTGGGAATTCCAGGCCCCAGCCTCCTTGCCAAAAGATGAGATTTCTCCATCATTATTTCCATCATGGTAGCATCGTGAGGCATTAGCCTAAACCCCCTTGTGCTAGGCATGTACAAGCATATAACAGACTGCCCCTGCCCCAAAGAGTTTACAGTCCAGTGACAACTCTTCCCCAATGAAGATGCAGGTGTATTGGTTTAAAGTGCTTGATCAGTATAGTTTATTCCCACACGGGAAGGGGAATAAGGTATACGAGTATAAATCACTTTCATACCAGTCTAACTGCTTCCACAGTAGGGCTTAGAACAATAGAACTATATAGGTAAAAAAATCACCCCTGAACTGGCATAGTTATAGTGGTATAACTTTTTTAGTTTAGAACAGGCCTAACAATACAGACTGATACCTGCATGCTGCTAAAATCTCATGCTTTGGGGATTAAGTAGGGGTCAGGAAAGGAATCCACTCCCTCCTCCAATGTATTTTGGATTTGGGGTTTTTGGTCTTCCTCTGAAGCATCAGAGACGACCACAGCTGGAGATGAGACACACTGGGCGGAGTGGGACGGTGCTTTAAGAAGGTACTGAGAATGCTCAGGATCTAATTGATCGTTATTTTCTGGGTCAGAAAGGAATTTCCCCCCGTCAGACTAGTGGTGACCAGAGTTTTTTTTCCCCCACCTTCCTCTGCAGCATGTGAGTGAGGCTGACTTACCAGAATTATCTAGGTCTCTCTCACTAAATCAATTCCCTGCCATTACAGGGGCCTCGGGCACTGGTGCGCCTTGGCCCCTCCTATTCTCTGCCTGTGGCACACAATAGTTTAGTCTTCGGAGGTCTGTAACACTTTGGGCCCAATTTTAGTTGTTGGGGTTGGTGGGGAGGGGGGTTGCTGGCTTGTGATATACAGGAGATCAGCCTAGATGATCGGGTAGTCCCTTCTGGTCTTAAACTCTATGACCTTGTGCTCCCCTCATCCATTTGTAACAATGAGATATCGGAGGGAGGGGGAGGGTTAAAAAAATAAAAAGTTGGGGAGGGTAGAAGCATGGAACAAAAAGATGTATTTTTGGATATGTAGCTCTAGTAATATCCTTAAAAATAACCAGTGAAAAAGGAAGGGGGATTCATTCCTTTCTTTCCAGATCATCTTTCAGCACATAGTACATTCTTGCAGGAGCAGAGGTGACTGAGAAATCTGGAGAGAGTACACCATCCATCCTGCATCTACCATGACCAGGGTCAAACTGTGCCAGTCTCGTATGAGATACCAAACCAGCACATCTCTGATGGCACCATTGGTTTCTACAAAATTGGACAGATTAACCCTTCCCCAAAGCTCTGATTCAAAGAAGCATTTAAACACATGAAAGTACTGTAAATTCCAAGCATTCAAAAAAATCAGAAAGGCCCCCCAAAATCAGGAGACTGGCTTAAAAAAAAAAATCATGTTTTCAAAAATAAAGAGATCCAAAATTTAGTATTTTCCTTACAGTTCACATGCACCAGCTTTTCTCTGAAGCCATGAGGGACAAACATTTCTTTAAATGAAACTGGGATTCTCATACAATCACATGACTCCAGGAGCAACAGGTGCTCTGTAAATCAATAAAATCAGCATGTAGGTGCAGTGTCCCCCCAAGTTGACAGCTGGAAGGGCCGAGGCCAAATTTTTCCAACTTTAGGGTTTAAGTTCAGAACCTTGTAAGTGATTGCTCTTAGTGCCATAGCTCCTCCTGGTGTTAGGGTGTCGCAGGAACTTCGCCTCTAGAACCTCCCACCCAGCCCAGCCAGTGGCCACTTCCTGGGCCCTGTGATGTTCTGTCTCTCTCCAAATCTTCCATGGTCTGGCCTGGCGTCTAGCCAGGTCCATTAGAAGTTCAATCCCCTTGCCGTTGGACATTTGGTTACCCTGGAAGTTCAAATAAATATCTAAACTAACAGTTCCTCTGCCCCCCTTTAGCTACACCGAAGTTCTCTGCTTCTTGGCCCCTACTCCTGGGCCCTGCAGAGCTTCTCCTACGTGGCTTCTTCCCAGCAGGTTCTCCCACCCACCCCCCACTTCCCAGGAACTCCAACAGCTTCCATCAGGGACTTCCTTACAGGTCCTATCTCAGTTCTTCTCTCCTCACCCCCCAAACATGAGCCTGACCTGCTTCCTGTGGGTCTCCTCCAGCTTGACTTGCCCAAACCCTTCCCAGAGACGGAAATCTCTTGGCTCCCCTCTAGACTGAGTTCACAGTAGTTGGCCTCTCTCTGATACCCTGCAATTGGGGTCACTCATCAAGTCTCCATGATTCTCAGCTGGGGGATAGCTATCCAGTCGCACGCAAGGCTGAGCCCAGCTTGCTGGAAAGGGCCGGCCAGCCAGCCTGTGACATGCCTCAATAAATGGCCTGATTTTCAGATTTACCTGACACCTTTGAGGGAGGAAAAAAAAAAAAAAAAAAAAAAAGTCAAGCTACATACAGTATTTAGGTATCCATATTTGCAAATTTCTGGACATAAAATGCATTTTCGTGTTCCCCAAGGGCCTAACACCCCAGGGAATCCAGGCATTACGGAAGCTGAACTAGACCCTCTAAGGAACACGTGAATATCTCACACACTGCAGCACTGCTCTGATACTTTACAAAGACCAAAATTTTCAAAAGTCATTTTTTGGGCCCA
The DNA here is from genome assembly GCF_013100865.1 of Trachemys scripta elegans. Lineage (NCBI taxonomy): Eukaryota > Metazoa > Chordata > Testudines > Emydidae > Trachemys > Trachemys scripta. Next base: position 110,589,749 of record NC_048301.1, read on the forward strand.
AATGGAGACACTTCAAAAGGGATTGATCAGAAAATGCTGAACACCCATCCTCTGAAAACCAGGGCCCTTTACGGCATCTCAAGTTATGTACCCAAAATATCACTAGTCAGTCACTTTAAATTGTCAATTCTCTGCCAAGCTAGTGCAGGGTTAAGCAACTAGCTTCTTTCAAGACAGAAAACATGCAAGTGCGAATATTAGCGAGCAAAGATTGCTCAACCAGCACAGCTGTCTGCTGTAGCAATGTTCGCTTACAAACATCTGGCTGCATGGTACGTTGATAGAGTTAAGTGACCTCACACCAGTCACACGCACACTATCAGCGCATATGCCCACTGCTTCTTATGGAAGCTAGAAAGGCCCTGGGAAATGGCTGCTCTGTTTTCAATTTAAAACAAAGCTGTCAGAAATAATTGAGCCACCACAGAACTGCACACAGAAGCTATAATTATAAATGCTTGTAAACAAATGGAGTAAAAGAAGAGAAATGTGGGGAGAGGGGAAGAGCCCTTTAAGAACATGGAAACCCAGACAGTTTTTATGCTAAAGGAAGACCAGCTCACCTGAAGGCGATAGGCCTCTACAAGCGCGTCTGCAATGCTTTTCACTGCTCAGCCAGTTTATTCGTATCACCCGAGTGCCTCTCTCCTTTAAGGTGGAAATTTTGTTTTCAGATATGCACAGGGAAATCAACAGGAAAAATACAACAGCAGTCCACATCTTGAAGGCTGGCCTTGGAATCACGCAATTCTTCCCTAGATCCTGTTGTGCAGGAGAAGCATTTGCCAATTACCTTCAGGTCCTAAGCGACATATCTGTCAAATGGAAATATTAAAAAAAAAATATATATATAGATCAAGAGGATGCATTAAAGATTTAAATCGTTCTAAATCCTTTTCATCTGTAGATCTCACAGCACTTTACAAAGGAAGGTAAGCATCATTATCTCCATTACACAGATAAAGAAACACGCAGAGAGAGCGTAAGAAGTGACTTGCCCAAGGTCACACAGGTCAGCGGCAGAGCGAGGACTAGAATTCTGATCTCCTTAGTCCAGCACTTTACACACTAGATCATGCTGAAAACTGCAGGAGACAGAAGCTGCAGCTCCTAGCTCATAGTTTAGGAATGAATTTTCCAAAGGTCCCAAGCCAAGAAGTTTTAAGGCCTACACATGCAAAACGTATTCTCCACACAGACATGAAAGAGCTATTGAAAATGTAGCAGATTCCTCCCTATGTCATTCTGATCATGTCTAGGGGAGCTTGTCTAACCACTGTTGAAGCAGGTCACGCAAAGGCTGGAATAGCACAACGGGAGTCAATCACAAACCATGTGAAAAAGGTGATGCGATGAAAACATGTGAACTAATTCCAGCAGATGTAGCAAGATGTTAACTGATACCCCAAACCAACATCAAACCCATGGAAGCAGGCTAATCCAGGTACAAAACTGCACATTGCTAAATTGGGGCTTTAGAGTCAGACAGGCTGGCGGGCAGTGTTCAAAACAGTGAAATTAAAAAAAAATATATATATTACACACATAGCAAAGAGGCTGAGCTCCACAGTTCAGATCAGGTATCAGAACCCACCCAAGGAGTGTGTGGAGAGTGGGTATACCATAGAGAAGGATTATCTGACCATCTTTCTTTCCAGTCAAAAGGGAGGTTTCCTCGGGATCCTGTTATAGTTACTGACATGACGAGTCTCTCCAATCAGTGCCATCCTTGCCATTTGAGAATCTCTGAAGTTGAGGATTCTGAGAAAGCACTGACCAGTGCTTACCAGCTCATTGAACCTATCCATATATTGCTACAGTGCACCTGTGGCTGTGGAATCTGGGTGCTAATTTTTCTTGGCCATTTACATTTTCAGAATCTTGCACAAGGGATTAGATTCACCGAAACATAGGACTGGAAGGGACCTCGATAAGTCATCTAGTCAAGTCCCCTGCACTGGGGCAGGACTAAGTATTATCTAGACCATCTCGGACAGGTGTTTGTCTAACCTGTTCTTAAAAACCTTCAATGATGGAGCCTCTAAAACATCCTTAGGTGATTTGTTTCAGTACTCAACAACCCTTACAGTTTGGAAGATTTCCTAATGTCTAACCTAAATCTCCTTTGTGAAAATGTAAGCCCATTACTTCTTGTCCTGTCCTCAGTGGATGAGGAGAACCATTTATCACCCTCCTCTTTATAACAACCTTTTATGTATTTAAAGACTGTTGTATCTCGCCTCAGTCTGCTCTTTTTCAAACTAATCCCCCTCCCTCTTTTCCCCCCCCATCTTTCCTCATATGGCACATTTTCTAGACCTTTATAATTTTTGTTACTCTCCTTTGGACTTCCTCCAATTTGTCCACGTCTTTCCCAAAGTGCAGTGCCCAGGACTGGACACAACACTCCCAGTTGAGGCCTTATCAGTGCTGAGTAGCATGGAAGAATTACTTCTCACATCTTGCTTACAATACTCCTGTTAATACATCCCAGAATGACGTTCACCGTTTTTGCAACAATATTACATTGATGACTCATTTAGTTGGCGATGCACTATAACCCCCCCCCCTCCTTTTCTGCAGTACTCCTTCCTAGCCAGTTATTTGCCATTTTGCATCTGTGCAATTAATTATTCCTTCCTAAGTGGAGTACTTTGTATTTGTCCTTATTGAATTTCATCCTATTTATTTCAGGCTATTTCTCCAGTTTGTCAAGATCATTTTAAAATCTCATCCTTATCCTCCAAAGCACTTGCAACTCCTCCCAGGGTGGCATCCTCCATGAACTTTATAAGTGTACTTTGTATGCCATTATCCAAATCATTTATGAAGATACGGAATAGAACTGGTCCCAGGAGAGATCCCTGCAGGACTCCATTCAATATGCTCTTCCAGCTTGACTGTGAACCATGACTACTAAGTATGGTATGGTTTTCCAACCAGCTATGCACACACCTTGTGGTAGGTTCGCCTAGGCTATATTTCCCTAGTATGTTCATGAAAAGGTCATGTGAAAGAGTATCAGAGCCTTACTAAAGTCAATAGCTAAACAAATCCCCACAACAACCTATGAGGATGTAGGTCAGTAATTCTGATTATCCCCATTTTACAGTGGAAGAAGCTGAGGCAGACATGATGCCAATTGCTCAAGCCCACAGAGCAGTAGTCCAGTGACAAACAGTAAGTGACTGAAGCAGGAACAGACTGTCACAGGGCATACAGGCCTAGTCCTAAACCCAAGCTTTGTCTCTAACGTAGCTAAACCGACCTAAGCCTGGTGTAGACACCGGTAGGTTGATGGGAGAATTCTTCTGTTGACCTAGCTATTGCCTCCTGAGGGGATGGATTTACAGTGACAGAAAAACCCCTTTCGTTGCTGCAACTGTCTACACTACAGCGGTGCAGTACTTGCAGTGCTGATAGACATATCCAAAGTCACAATGCCTTAAAATTCAGCACATATCAACATCGACCCCAGTTATACTGTGAGGGTATGTCTACGCTACAGGATTAATCCGAATTTAGGAAACAGATTGTATAAAGTCGAATGTATGCGGCCACACTAAGCACATTAATTCGGCGGTGTGCATCCATGTACTGGGGCTATCGTCGATTTCTGGAGAGTTGCACTGTGGGTAGTTATCCCATAGCTATCCCATAGTTCCCGCAGTCTCCCCCGCCCATTGGAATTCTGGGTTGAGATCCCAGTGCCTGATGGGACAAAAAACATTGTCGCAGGTGGTTCTGGGTACAGCCTCACCCCTCCCTCCCTCCATGAAAGCAACGGACAGCAGACAACCATTTCGTGCCTTTTTTCCTAGGTGAACACTGCAGACTCCATACCACGGCAAGCATGGAGCCCGCTCAGCTCAAGACAGCAGTCATGAAAATTGTAAACACCTCGCGCGTTCTCGTGGAGTTTATGCTGAGCCAGGACCAGAAAAACGAGGCAAGGAGGCAGCGGCGGCGGCAGCGCAGCGACAAGCATGAGGAGGACATGGACACAGAATTCTGTCAAACCCCGGTGCTTTGGAGATCATGTTGTTAATGGGGCAGGTTCTATCCATGGAACACCGATTCTGGGCAAGGGAAACAAGCACAGACTGGTGGGACCGCATAGTGTTGCAGGTGTGGGATGATTCCCAGTGGCTGCGGAACTTTTGCATGCGTAAGGGCACTTTCATGGAACTTTGTGACTTGCTGTCCCCTGCCCTGAAACGCCAGAATACCAAGATGAGAGCAGCCCTCACAGTTGAGAAGCGAGGGGCGATAGCCCTGTGGAAGCTTGCAACGCCAGACAGCTACCGGTCAGTTGGGAATCAATTTGGAATGGGCAAATCTACTGTGGGGGCTGCTGTGATGCAAGTAGCCAAAGCAATCACTCAGGTGCTGCTACGAAAGGTAGTGACTTTGGGAAATGTGCAGGTCATAGTGGATGGCTTTGCTGCCATGGGATTCCCTAACTGTGGTGGGGCGATAGATGGAACCCATATCCCTATCTTGGGACCAGAGCACCAGGGTACCCAGTACATAAACCACAAGGGGTACTTTTCAATGGTGCTGCAAGCACTTGTGGATCACAAGGGACGTTTCACCAACATCAACGTGGGCTGGCCGGGAAGGGTTCATGACGCTCGCGTCTTCAGGAACACTACTCTGTTTAAAGGGCTGCAGCAAGGGACTTACTTTCTGGACCAGAAAATAACCGTTGGGGATGTTGAAATGCCAATAGTTATTCTTGGGGACCCAGCCTACCCCTTAATGCCATGGCTCATGAAGCCATACACCGGCAACCTGGACAGGAGTCAGGAGCTGTTCAACTACAGGCTGAGCAAGTGCAGAATGGTGGTAGAATATGCATTTGGCTGTTTAAAAGGTCGCTGGCGATCGTTACTGACTCGCTCAGACCTCAGCCAAACCAATCTCCCCATTGTTATTTCTACTTGCTGTGTGCTCCACAGTCTCTGAAAGTAAGGGGGAGACCTTTATGGCGGGGTGGGAGGCTGAGGCAAATCGCCTGGCTGCTGATTACGCACAGCCAGACACCAGGGCGATTAGAAGAGCACACCAGGAAATGCTGTGCATCAGAGAAGCTTTGAAAACCAGTTTCATGACTGGCCAGGCTACACTGTGAAATATCTGTTTGTTTCTCCTTCATGAAAACCCGCCCCCTTTATTGACTCATTCTCTGTAAGGAACCCACCCTCCCCCTTCCCCCAGCTTGCTTTCAAACCAAATAAAGTCATTATTGTTTAAAAATCATTTATTCTTTATTAATAGATTAGAAAAAGAGGGAGGGAACCCGGGTGGGGTTTGGGAGGAGGATCGGTGGGAAGGAAAAGGCCACTAAAAAAAGGTTAAAAAAAAAAGACAGCCTTTTGCTTGGGCTGTCCACTGGGGTGGAATGGGAAGGTGTACGGAGCCTCCCCCACACTTTCTTACACGTCTGGGTGAGGAGGATATGGAACATGGTGAGGGGGGTTATACAGGGGCTGCAGCAGCACTCTGTTATCCTGCTGCCGCTCCTGAAGCTCCACCAGACGTCGGAGCATGTCTGTTTGCTCACGCAACAGCCTCAGCGTTGCATCCTGCCTCCTCTGATCTTCCTGCCGCCACCTCTCACCTCGGGTGTCCCTCCTGTCCTCATGTTCACTGGCTTCTTTCCTACAGTTTGAAACTGTGTCCTTCCACTCATTCAGATGAGCTCTGTCACTGCGGGTGGATTCCATGATTTCTACAAACATCTCGTCTCGCGTCTTCTTTTTCCGACGCCTTATCTGTGATAGCCTTCGGGATGCAGGAGGGAGGTTTGAAGAATTTGCAGCTGCTGGAGGGAGGGAAAAAAGGAGAGAATTTTTTAAAAAGATACATTTTGCAGAACAATGCTTATACTCTTTCACGGTGACCAACACTATTCACATTACATAGCACATGTGATTTCTGTGCAAGGTCGCATTTTGCCTCTTAATATTGAGTGCCTGTGGCTTTGCTGCTAGAGATCACAGACGCAGGTCCGGGCAACAGAATTCGGCCTGCATGCGGCCATGGTAAGCTATTGTCTTTAGGCTTCTGCGCCCTCCTTTCCCACATACCAAGCAAAGCCTGTTGAGTGCTGCGGTTTTCCGGTTAACATTCAGCAGCAGAAAAACTAACCCCCCCCCCCCAATACAATTCTCTGGATGATTGCTTTATCCCTCCCCCCACTGCGTGGCTGGTATCAGGGAAGATCCCTGCGAGCCAAACGCGAAAAGCTCTGGGCCAGTTCCCCGCCCCTCCTTCCTCCCGCGCTTGGCTAACTGCAGGGAAGGATTTCTTTTCAGCCACAGGCAAAACAGTCCAGTAGGAACGGCCACCTCTGTCCCCTTAATTAAATTCCCGTATTTCAACCAGGTTACCATGAGTGATATCACTCTCCTGAGGATTACACAGCAAGATAAAGAACGGATGGTGCTTGAATGCCAGCGAACACCGGGACCATACGCTGCCAGGTTTTGTCATGCAATGATACCAGATTACTTGCTGCAAGCATGGCGCGGTCAAGTGTCCTACCATGGAGGACGGAATAAGGCTGCACTGCCCAGAAACCTTGTGGCAAGGCTTTTGGAGTACCTCCAGGAGAGCTTCATGGAGATGTCCCTGGAGGATTTCCGCTCCATCCCCAGACACGTTAACAGACTTTTCCAGTAGCTGTACTGGCTACAAATGCATCCCAAGTCCTCAGGGCAAAGTAATAATTAAAAACCCTTGCTTTTAAAACAAGTTTTATATTTTAAAAGGTAAACTCACCTGAGGTCCTTTCCATGGGGTCGTGGTCTTGGATACTGGGTTGGGAGGGTACCTCAGTCAGGCTGAGAAAAAGATCCTGGCTGTTGGGGAGAACGGAGTGCTGGGTGCTTTCTGCAAGCTCATCCTCCTCCTCCTCCTCCTCTTTCCCGTCCACAGAATCCTCAGGTGTAGCTGATGAGATTACCCCCACCTTGGAATCCATGGTCAGAGGTGGGGTAGTGATGGCGGCCCCCCCTAGAACTGCATGCAGCTCGTCGTAGAAGCGGTATGTCCGCGGCTCTGACCCGGAGCGACCGTTTGCCTCCTTTGTTTTTTGATAGGCTTGTCTGAGCTCCTTGACTTTCACGCGGCACTGATCTGAGTCCCTATTGTGGCCTCTCTCCATCATGCCCTTGGAGATTTTTTCAAAAGTTTTGGCATTACGTCTTTTTCAACGAAGTTCTGCTAGCACTGAATCCTCTCCCCATATAGCGATCAGATCCAGTTCCTCCCGTACGGTTCATGCTGGTGCTCTTTTTCGATTATCGGCCTGCATGGTTACCTGTGCTGATGAGCTATCTGTGGTCACCTGTGCTCTCCACACTGGGCAAACAGTAAATGAAATTCAAATGTTCGTGGGGCTTTTCCGGTCTACCTGGCCAGTGCATCCGAGTTCAGATTGCTGTCCAGAGCAGTCACTGGTGCACTGTGGGATAGCTCCCGGAGACCAATACCATTGGATTGCGGCCACACTAACCCTAATTCGAAATGACAAAATCTATTTTGGCGCTACTCCGCTCGTCGGGGTGGAGTACAGAAATCGATTTAAAAAGCCCTTTATTTCAAATTAAATGGCTTCGTTGTATGGACGGGTGCAGGGTTAAATTTGATTTAACGCTGCTAAATCCGAATTAAAGTCATAGTGTCAGGCCTGAGCCTGCTCAAGAGATGCAAAAGCTTTGTTCTGGTGAAAGGTGCTATTTTGTGCCCACTACAAACACACTTAGATCGTCTGCAGTCACAAGGGAAAGGGGAGCCTGCACCTCTGATTTTAGCTGCATGCTCTTCTTGAGCTGCAGCCTATAGCAGACAATGTAGCACCACGTTTGCAAGCAGGTATTACTCCTCAGTTAAGAGTTCACACTCTGGCCCGCCCTCCTGCTGGTTGGAAATAGTTCTGGGACTGACTTGGCAAGAGTCGACTTGTTAGAGAAATGCAGCTCATGAGCCCCATCTAGTCTTGTTCCGAGAGAACTGCTCCTGCTTTCTCGTTAGGATTTGCTAAGGCCCTGTTTACATTACGCACTGGTATAAGGACATTGATGGTGCTGCTCATACAGACCCATAACGTAGGTGTGCTGCACGAGTAAGCAGCTGGAGTAAGTGCTGCTTTTTTTGCCCTCTTATTAAATTTTTTAAAACAGGAAAAAAATACATAAACTTTTCATAATATATTCGGCATTTGCTATAACTTTAAACATTGAATTATACAGAAAATGGTTAAAATACAAATCAATTTGTACTCTACAATTTACAAATTTGCTTATAACAGCTTACAACTACAACTAGTTAAAGAAAATTATTAAAATAAGGAAGAACAGAAGCATAATTCAGAGGAGGGGGATAGAGACCGAAAGGGAAGGAAGTGGGTTGAGAAGTGGGGCCAGGCCCACGCACTTAAGATCATTCAGATACTTCCAGGAGAGCACCCTATCTCTCTGAAAATTTTTCTTGGGTATTTCTATTATGGTTTACAATTCTTTCCATGGTGGACAAGCTTATCATGTCTATGCTTCAGCCTTCAATTCTTGGTCGCTTTTTGGATTTCCATTTTTGCAAGTACTAATCTTTTAGCAATGATTAGTTCTCTGCTTAGCCAAAGTTTTTTGGATTTGTTCAGCTTCCTGCGAACATTCATTAGGTTTAAAATTACATATTTAGCTAAAATGCAATTTTATCTGATAGGAAAAAATTAACTCTGCTATTCAGTACTGCCCAAAACCTATGGGTATAGGTGCATTCCTGCAGCATGCCGGCTGAAGTAAGCCCTGCTTTGCATAAATGCAAACCTTAAGAGTTGAGAAGCATCAGAGTAGCTACACTGATGTAGTTATCTGGGTGCAAATTTCTGGAACAGACAGGGTTTAGGTCTCAGCTCTCTCTAGTCCCATCAGCACTGCTCTCTCCCGTCAGCTTAGAGCAGCTACATTAAAGAGCTTACAGAGGTGCAGCTGCATCAGTGCATTAGTCATTTTCCTAGCATGACTAGTGTCTCAGTGCTGAAAGGAGGGAGTGTTCACACTAATCTTGAATCCTCTGACTTATAGCAGTTTTTGTCCCTACCTCAGCACTATAGGAGCATTACAAAGGCAGTTGTAGTTGTACTGAAATGTTCCTCTTACACTGCTCTACAGCCAAAATGCTTCTGAAATAAATATAGTCAAACTGTACTAATTCTGGGTCACTGAGAATGAAAATGATGCTTAAAATTGTTGATTGGCTCTAGTTTTCAAGATATGCTATTGGGTCAGTATATACGACCCTTGACTTGGGAAAGGCGGAGGATAAGTGAGTTATAAAGGGAAGGGATCTCAATTTAAACCAGAAATGGCTAAAATAAATCTTTGACTGGATCTATGAATAAATCTATGACTGGGTTTGGACAGTACTTGCTGTTTAAGTAAAACAATGAATAATGCAATCTGAAGCTGGTATTGCATTATACAGGATATGAATTGCATCATGTTATTCCTAGAAGTCATGGATGATGCAATCATAACGAAGCTTACATCACTCTGCTGAACAAATTGCCCTATATCAGCTCTAGAAATCATACAGTGTCGTGCTCTCATTTGTCAGTGTTTGATTTTGCAAAGGGACACATTTCTGTTTAGCCAAAGTGAGCAGAGATGCCTCATACTTGTGTGAACAGTGCAGATAACGTCTGCTATGTTTGTGGTGAAGTGACTTTTGCATCACAAAAGCGCAGTATAACCACTACGGTTAAGAAAGCCTATCACCTTTATTTTGGCTGCAAAATTGGAGATCAGGACAAGAGGTGGGCCCCACACATATGCTGCAACACTTGTGCAACAAATCTTCGCCAGTGGTTGAACAGGAAAAGGAAATCTATGCCTTTTGCAGTACCAATGATTTGGAGAGAGCCAACAGATCATACCAGCAATTGTTACTTCTGCATGGTGCCTCCAGTTGGGAAAGGTATGTCAAAGAAGAAAAAGTGGACTGTGCATTATCCAAACATTCCATCAGCTATACGCCCTGTACCCCACGGAGAAGGACTGCCGGTTCCTGATGCACCAGAATCATTCTCACTTGAGTCAGATGAAACTTCTGGTCCTGAACCATCAATGTCACAGGACCCACATTTTCTCCCATCTTCCTCCTCTGAACCACACCTCATAACACAAGGTGAACTGAATGACCTTGTCAGGGATTTGGAACTACCCAAGAGTAAGGCAGAGCTGTTGGGCTCCAGACTACAGCAGTGGAATCTCCTGGCAGGTGATGTTAGGGTTTCCATGTTCCGTGACCGTCAAAAGGATCTTGTCCCATTCTTCAACATGGAAGGTGATCTTGTAGCCTGCAACAACATCGATGGTGTGATGGCAGCCCTCAACATCGTTCACGATCCAGATGAGTGGAGACTGTTCATTGACTCATCGAAGACGAGTCTTAAAGCGGTTTTACTGCATAATGGCAATGTTTTGCCATCAATTCCAGTTGGTCATGCAGTCCATATGTAGGAAACCTATGACAACATGAAACAAGTTTTGAGGTGCATAAACTATGACCAACATCAGTGGCAGCTTTGTGGCGCTTTGAAGGTTGTTGCTCTCTTGCTTGGTCTGCAGACTGGATACACAAAGTACTGCTGTTTTCTCTGCGAATGGGATAGTCGTGCAAGAGATTCCCACTACATCAAGAAAGATTGGCCACTCCGACAGTCATTGGAGCCTGGGAGGAAAAGTGTTCAGCATCCACCACTTGTTGAATCAAGGAAGATTTTGTTACCACCCTTACACATCAAGCTGGGTCTGATGAAGAACTTTGTCAAGGCCATTGACAAAACACAAGCAGCTTTCAAGTACCTCCGTGGAAAATTTCCAAGGTTAAGTGAAGCTAAGATAAAGAAAGGTGTCTTTGTTGGTCCTCAGATTCGTGAACTTCGAGATGATGCATTTGACCAGGCACTGCGTGGCAAGGAAAAGACGGCATGGAAAGCCTTCCAGTTAGTGGCAATAAATTTTCTCGGAAACAACAAGGCAGACAACTACAGGTTGTTGGTGGAAAACCTACTCAAGGCATTCAAGAGCCTTGGTTGCAATATGTCACTAAAGATACATTTTTTGCACTCATCTAGATTTTTTTCCCACCGAACTGCGGAGCAGTGAGCAACGAGCATGGCGAGCGATTTCACTAGGACATTGCAACAATGGAGAAACGCTATCAGGGCAAATGGAGCCCATCAATGCTTGCAGACTATTGCTGGACAGTGACAAGAGATGCTCCATTTAATGAATACAAGACACAAGCCAAGAAGCGCTGAGTAGACACTGAATAGGACTAAACTATGTACATAATAGTTTTTTGCCTTTTGTTTCATAATCAATTTTATTTATATAACCCTTTTGCTGATTTTGAAAGTGTTACATAAACAGGACATGTGAAATATCATGTAAAGCAACCACAAACACATGAGAAGACCTAGGTTTACAATTTATGATTAAAACTCTACTATCTACACATAAAATGTAAAAACTTAAATATCTTAGAAACAGTAGCCAGTTGTTTTAATTGTCATATTTGAATTCAGCACATCAAAATACATAATAAGTAGCACATTTTATCTCTGAAGCAGACGACTTCTCAAAAATTGTAGACCAGTGTTATCAATCTACAATCTCATACATTAACAGGCTTTTACAAACATCAGGAGTTTTTGTTAAGTTTGCAGAATTCATGCAGGTTCACAGATCATGGAAAGAGACTGAACGCTCAGGAGTACTGACACAGGTAAAATAAATATAGTATAAAGAGCAAGTTTTACATTTTAGAGAGAGTCCCGTTAGTACTTATCAGTGCAGAAATATATAATAAGAGGTGACATTTTATGAACTCCTTAAGAAAATGACCTCAAGAATGAATTGGTTATGCAATAATGCATGCATCTATCTGTTTAAATAGAATGGTAAAGAATAACAATATTCAGCAGTGCTGAGAATTCATGAATACAAATACAAAGAGGTCCCTTATTTTATTACTATAGATTAGGTTTCCCTGCTTTACTAATATCTTGTAGCCACAGTAACTGATCCCCAAAGGGTAAACTTCTCCAGTTACACTATGGAAATGCAGACATATGAGCAATCCATTGAAACCTAAGATTTTAGGACCAATAAAGTAACTTTAATCTTAACTGACCCAAAGACGAATGCATTTTAAAGGCTAAATCAGCAAGCACATTTAATGGCGAGAAACTGTTACATTAGCTTAATGTAACTATTGGCCCCAGAAGCACAGAGACACTTAGTTTCCCAGACTCTGCTAAGCTACCTGAAGTCCCTCTTGCCACATATGACTTCTGATCCACTTCACTGCATCAGCCCCAGGAATCATTTCACTGCAAGTGAAGAAAATTAAGTGGAGAGAGGGAAAGGGATGTGCTGATGTGACCATGGGTGTAAGCTAAACCTCACTGGAACCTGGAGAAGAACTCAATCCTGCTAACAAGGGCTCCTCTGCCAGGGTATTTTAAGGCCTTTACTGGTTAGCCCATTATTGGCCAGCAGGGGAAGACCAGCTCTAGAAGTCAGCTAAGGGTACGTCTTCACTACCCACTGGATCGCCGGGTAGTAATCGATCGGGGATTGATTTATTGAGTCTCATTTAGATGTGATAAATTGATCCCCGAACGCGCTCCCCATCAACTCCGGAACTCCACCAGAGCGAGAGGCGGAAGCGGAGTCGACAAGGGAGCCGCGGCCGTCGATCCCGTGCCGTGAGGACCCGATGTAAATCAATCTAAGGGCTGGTCTACACTGGGGGGGGGGAATTGATCTAAGATACTTCGACTTCAGCTACACTATTCACGTAGTTGAAGTTGCGTATCTTAGATCGATCCCCCCCCAGTGCAGACCAGCCCTAAAACCAAATAACCTTGGTACTTTCCCTTACTTTAACAGGCTCTTAGGGGGATCGGCTAACACTAAAAGAATGGTATAGCCAGGGCCGGCTTTAGCAAGAGCGGGGCCCGATTCCTGGGAGTGTGGCTTGCCACAAGCCCCGCCCCCAGGAATCGGGCTGCGCTCCGGCCGGAGCTCCAGCCAGGGTCGTGGGGCCTGGGCCCGAGCCGAGCCGCGGGGGGCCGGGCCCGGGCCGCGGGGGGCCGGGCCTGAGCCGAGCCAAGCCAGGACAGCACGCTCGGCCAGAACCGGGGCCGGCGCCCCGGGGCCCGAGCTGCTGGGGCCAGAGCTGATCAGCTGGGGCCGGACTGGGCTGCGCCTCCCCGGAGCGCTTCTTACGTCCCCCTCACACATCCCTGACTCAGCTTACCAGGTGCTGCCTGCCCGCCCCTGCTTCTTTTCAGACTTCCCGCGAACCTCTGATTTGAGGGAAGCAGGGGCAGAGGAGGAGCCGGGGGCGGAGCGTGCAGGGAAAGGGAGGAGGGGGAAGTGAGCTGGGGGCGGGGTGGAGAGCTGTGGCGCGGGGCCCTCTTAGCGTGGGGCCTAATTCAGCCGAATCGGCTGAATTGGCCTAAAGCCGGCCCTGGGTATAGCAAAGACATCACTCTGCCCTGCCCTACAGGACCCATAGTTAACTAGAACCATAAAGACAGCTACTGACACATAGCAAGATTTTTTTAAAAAATGACTTCTTATTCTGAGTGCCTGTTTTTGGTGCCCAGCTTGTCGCATCTCCAAGGGATGGATTTTCAGAGAGAGAAAGTGCTGAGTACCTACCCTGATAATCCGACCCTTTTAAGAGGTCTCAAATTGAGCACCTGAACACGGAGCAAACCAACATCACTGAAAAATCGTGTCTTAGGCCTACCGTGTGCATCCACTCCCCCAATGCATGATTATTCCCTAAGGCACATTATTCAGCATTTACTCCCCATCCCCACAAAAAAAACCCACTCCCCCCACACCACAGGAGAGACTTGGAGGCAGATCCTCTGCTGATGTAAATGGGTGTAGTTTTATTAAAGTCAATTGAGCTATAAAGAAAGATTTACATCACCTAAGGATGTGGCCTGTACCACCCACTCCCATAGATTTCCCCTGTCTGTATGTATTTCCTCACTTTCTTTGTTAAACGTTAGACTTACTAAAACCACTATTGCCTTCATTTATGCTCAGTTTTATTTAGCACCTTAAAACTCTCCAATGGTCAGAGAAACCATCCCAATTACCATCCCTTCCAAAATAAGGATTCATAGCAAGTTATTGCAAATTAGCCTTATGTGAGCAAGACGACTTGAAATGGATACCACTAAGGGTATGTCTGCACTTCAAGCTAGAGGTGTAATTTTCAGCTTGAGGAGACATACACCCGTGTCAAGCTCTGCTTGAGCTAGCCTGCTAAATAGAGAACTGGCTGGAAAATGCATTTTCAGGGCACAGAAGCTATATGGCAAAAACAACTGAAAACAAAAATTCTAAAAATGTCATTTCACCATTCCATTTTGAAAAGGAAATTTTGATTAGACATTTGAAATATTGTTCGACTCAATTAAGATTTTCTGATTTCTCATTTGGTCCAGAAAAACACAAGAAAATTCAGTTTTAGTTAGAAATTAAGGCCTTGGCTACACTTGCGGATTCACAACGCTGCCGAAGCATGAGTGTAGTCGCGCCACCAGCGCCGCGAGAGCTCTCTCGCAGTGCTGTATGTACTCCACCTCTCTGAGGTGACTAGCTTGCAGCGCTGCGAGGGAGCGTGCAGTGCTGCAGGCGCTGATTACACTGGCGCTTTACAGCACTGCACTCGCTGCGCTCAGGGGGGCTGTTTTTTCACACCCCGGAGTGCAGCAAGTGCAGCGCTGTGAATTGCCAGTGTAGCCAAGGCCTAAGATTGGCCATCAAACCAAAAAATAAAATAAAATAAAATAAAATGATTCGCTCAGCTCTTCTCTGTTTCTCTTATTTTCTTTTAAGTGCTAGCTTAACTTCAACTCTAAAACAAGAATACTTTTTTCCTCTTAAGTTATTGCTACGTATTTACAAGCTTAACGCCATTTTAAAGTTTCTTTGCTTAAGAAGTTACAATGCTCCTTTTAGATTTTATAGCTGGTGTGCATGTACGGATGTGTGACGATATGGCCCAGGGAATACAGCTCATTTCCCAATCCAGAGAACGGATAACCAGATGCAGATACATGTTAATACAATCCAGAAGACATTTTTGTAATTCCATATCAAATATCAGAACCACCACCTAGTTTTTTGCCTCATCTTCTCCAGCACAGTCCCACAAGGCCAGAAAGTGTTTCACGGTTACTTACAGCTCACTCTTGAATTAATGGCTGCCAGTTTCAATTATAATCAATGTCCCCTTCCCCTCCATCCCCACCCTGTGGCATATCTTTAGAGCCCA
The DNA here is from genome assembly GCF_013100865.1 of Trachemys scripta elegans. Classification (NCBI taxonomy): domain Eukaryota; kingdom Metazoa; phylum Chordata; order Testudines; family Emydidae; genus Trachemys; species Trachemys scripta. The sequence continues at coordinate 110,605,130 of NC_048301.1, forward strand.
GAGTCCACACAGCTCCCTTGCATATTCAAAGATTCCTAGACCATTTACCCCACAGGGTGACAGCCGGAAAAGCACCAGCTTGGTCACCAGAGCAGCCCTAGAAAAACCCTCTCCCTGCACAGCCATAACTGCAATACGAGAGTGCGAACACTAATGCTCCTGTCAGAAAACAAGCTTCCAAAGATCAAGACAAAACACACTTTGGGTATTAACGCTCTATCCTATAAGCCTCCCCAAAGACATTTAAAGAACTGGGCTAGGAGTGTAATAAAAAAAAATGCAGAGATTACATTTACCATTTACAGCTACAACTCAGCAGGGAACAGGCAAACTGAAAAACCAGAAAAACTTGGAATCAACAATTGAATGACTTATGAACGTGCACTGCACATTCATCCAGACAGCCCAGAAACACGGCTTGCAGGGTTTAAGAAATGCTCCTCCCCTGCTGCTCACTTTCCTGCACTGAACCAAGGAATCTGTGTAAAAAAAAAGTGAAAGGAAGGCAGATACGGATTATAACTATTATTTCAGGCCAGTTTTTATTAGGGTGGTGGTGGTGGAGGAAAAGGGAATCTTTGAAACAAAGCAAATCTTCCTATCACCCAGGCTCCAAAACCCTATTAACTGAACAGCTGCCAGTTAAGCAGGTGAAAAGCATTGGTCTACTCTATCTGAAGATCGGGACAGGTGGGCGGAGCCCACAAGAATAAAAGGCCTGCCCCTTCAGGTGAAGGAAAGGCCATAGAACCCAGATAAAGTACAGGGGTAAAAAAACAACAGGTATAGTGATTCAGGTGATAGGTACAAAAAGAGACTAGGAGACACCAAGCAGAGAACTTCAGACAATGCCCACTGCTCTGAGAGCCTGATCAAGGAATCAGGGGATGCCACCTAGAGAAACTCTGCCCAGAGGTATGTATGGACTAGAGAATGGAAAAAGGCCCCACAATCAGAGAACCTCCCTGTTGAGCTTACCCCCCTGGGACTGAGAGCTGGCCATCTTCGCCAGAGTCAGGAGGAGGCTGATGAGGCATACTAGTGATTTGGTAAGGCTATGGCCAGGAAGTGCATAGAGGAACAGGTGTGGGGAAACAGTGCAGCCATAACCTCAATAAGAGATTCTTGAGATGATGGAAGAGGGACTACAGCCTTGCACACTGCAGACAGGGATGCGCCTGGGTTTCCTTCTTGCCACAAAAGGGGCAGGGCATCAGGTGTGTTGGTGAACCATGCCAGTAACTACATCCAGTAGTCCATGGAACCAGGCTAAAGTAGAGATTAGCCCACCGAGGACTGTCATCTTCACAGGGTGGCAGCATATCCTGTCACCTGGAGTCGGGATGACATCTCTGGACACTGTATTCCTCTGTTTATCTACAGAACAGGTACAGCAGAGACAGTGACCGTGGAGGGAAGCTCGTACTATAACAAGCCTACTCTTCAGTCTACAGGAACAGGCCAACAGAGTGTAATCTCAGCATTCAGAAATGTGCTATCTTGTGTTTATTCTGGTGTCTTTTCTGGAAACTCCAGAAAATACTTTGCAAGTTGTCACCTCAAAACACATGTCTGAACATGCTTCATTCTTTAGAAAGCAAAAATTGAACTAAAGTTTGGTAAGGAAAAGCCATGTGTTTCATGGGTTGATTTCAAATGCAAGTAAAGGGACTATTTTTAAATGGAAGGGGGAAAAGCACTTGGGTAGGGCCTTTTTTACAGTCTTGAAAAATATTAATACAAATCACCTCAAATGATGACTTTTGGAGAGCAGTAGGGGCGTGTGCATGTACACACTTTATTTTGGAAGAAGAATGACCAGAGCAGAGGTAAATCAGATCAACCTCTGAGTTCATAGGACTCAATCAGATGCATGGAGGAGGAGGAGGAGGAAGTGATGTGAGAAGATGGCTAGGGTTTAGATAGTGCGAAAACATTACTCTGGCCATGATTTATAGTAGGGTTACCATATTTTGAGTCTCCAAAAAGAGGACACTCCACAGGGCCCCGGCCCTGCCCCCCCCCCCCAACTCCACCCCTTCCCCAAAGTCCCCGCCCCCTCCCCTGCTTCCCGCGAACATTTGATTCGCGGGAAGCCTGAAGCAGGCAGCAGGTAAGGGGGGGGGGGAGGCCCAGTCTGCCCCCCCCCCCAACCGAGCGGCTCCCTCTGGCCCCCGGGCCGGCACCGCCGGGCCCGGCCCAGCACCTCCCTATTTTCCCGGACATGTTCGGCTTTTTGGGATTTCCCCCCCGGACGGGGATTTGAGTCCCAAAAAGCCAAATATGTCCGGGAAAATCCAGACGTACGGTAACCCTATTTATAGCCACACTGGTACTTGTCAAGTGAGAGTTAAAACACCCGAAATGTAGCAACAGCACTTAGACATCTGGGTTGGGAGCCAAAAAGAGTGCTATTGTGTTACTGTGTTTTAAGTTCTAGCCAACCCTTACAATTTTTTTCAAATCATTTCACTGTATTATATGAAGAACCCTGCCCCACAGCAAGTAAACAAATATAGTTTGAATTGTGACTTCACCATCTCAGTTAAAAGGCCCCAGAGTGACTGGAAAAGTAAAAGCCTGCTTTGGCTCACAGAGCATATTTACTGTACACCACCAGACCAAGTTCCATCCCAGTGTGAAAGGCAGCTTTATGGCTATTGCAGGCTTCCTTAGTTTCTGAAGTAAGTTAATAGCAAACAAAGAGGCTGCTCTTATAAAGTTCACTAATTAGACTTGCAAATAAACACAGTGTTTCAACCTAAAGGAAGGGCATGGCATTGCACAAGACTGAGACGCTACTTTAGATTACAGGGTAGAGAAATCATTACTGGTGACCATGCATGCAGAAGTTGATCTACAGCTGTCCCTGGTCTGGAAATTGTTCCTTTAACCAAACTTCCTGCACTGATCCAGCAGTCTGGGGTTGGCAATGTCTCCTATTAGCTTGTATCAAGAGCAAGTATTAACCCTGGGAAAACCAAAAAGTGATAGACACATGAATTTCCCCTAGTTACGTACAGCTAATCAAAGCCAGGATGCACTAGGAGTTTGACGCCACCAGTACTATCACTCACCCTTTTAAGTGTGAGATTGTCATCTTGTGGGGAGTGGTTCAGGATCCTTGGAATTCAAATATGTTCGGCCCAGAAAGCTTTCTGGACCTTATCAGTTGTTCCTTATTATATAAAGCTATTATTACACCAAGATACAAGGTCCACAAGGAAACTGCAAACGTCAGATGGTTACAGGCAATAACATGCCAGGATGCAATGACAATGCTAGTGCAGCAGTGCTCACCGTCTGAAGAATGCAAATCATTTAGAAAGAAAGGGGGAGACTCTGGAAGCTCGTTCCCACCCTGTGTTTAACTGCAGGCCACCTTCCCGTAGTAGCACTATGGAATCTGGATAGACTTGTGGTGAACGCAGCACACTGGGATTCAGGAGATCTGAGTTCACTTCCCGGCTCTGCCTCAGACTCTCTGTGTAACTTTGGGCAGGTCACTGTGTGTGTCAGTTCCCAATCCATAACATGGGAATTAATAATACTCCCTTCCTCCTACCTCTTGTCTGTTTAGATAATAATTTTTTTGAGACAAGGAATGTCTCACTGGGCGTTTGTACAGCAGCAGAGTAAATTACTGCTGAAGAATTTTAGTTGGAAGCACAGCCATGAACAAGAAGTGTTCAGCACCGTTTCAGAAGCCACGGATAGAAACTTTGACACTGGTTTAAAACAAAACAAACAAAAAAACCCCCACAATGCTAGCAGCAGGGCAGCAAAACCACTGGTGGCAATTTTTGCTAAAACTCCTTAACAGCTTTAATCCACTTCAGCCCATTATTAATATCACATCAGGGGGAAAGGTTATGGAGGGGAGAGAAGGGACCTTTTCAGCAACAGTTCAATTTCCCAGTGCAGACAAGACAAGCTCCTTACAGCAGCCTTTGTATCATGTTAACTCACAGCTGGCTATAAATTGCAAGTATCAAGCACTTCTCTGTCATTTCAAACCCCCTTTACTCCTCCACTTCAGTAAGAAACAGTTAAGATGCAGATGTTCATCTGCAGTAACTGTGCATCTGTTGACACTCTGCAACCAGCACAGAATGACACTGTTTAGATGTCATATGCTATGGAGTGCATGCTACAGGGATCCCAGTGATCAGGGAGATGCTAAGCTCACAAAAGGAAGCCTGTCTCAATTTTCCCAGTGGAAGCACACACCAGGGCCTCTCTCTCCATTCATGCTTTTAAACCGGTAGATGTCTTTCACAAGGACACTTACTCTAAACAGGCAGAGATTAACAAAGATGTTGTCATCTCTGCCACATAAGAGGCAATTAAAGGAACTGCAGGAGTAAAAATGAGGTCAATATTCAAAGGGCAATATGCAGCCTCTGATATGAATTCCTCTTCCCCATCACTTCAAGCTATCAGTGAAATTCTCCATATTAGAGGAGAGGGGAACAAATGCTTTAAAGCAGCGAGTTGAGAAATGGTGCTGATAGGTCACTCCTAGGTCACAGATACATCAGCCAGCTCATGTTGTTGATGACTGATAGTTATTGCCATTAGATGAATGTCCAGGGCTGTTGCACAGCAAATAAAAGACTGGTAATACACAAGAATCAACTCCACGATCAGTACCAATGGGCTTTTGGTAGTTTGCCTCAGCAGAGAGAGCAAAGATGGAATGGCCAATGGAGAATTAACTCCTCTTTCACTCCATGGTTTTGTCTCCATTAGGAAATTTAACAGAATTTAAACACAATGTTTAGCAATTGAATTAGCTAACAGGATGCTGACTGGTCAGTGCAGACAAGGGAAAGTTGTGGTCAGCATTACGTCAGCTGGCCAACGGCTAAACTTTTCAGGACCAGGCACTCAGATATTATGGTGATATAAAGAACTTGAATAAAATCTTATTCTTCCCTACATCAATCATTCAGTCATGGTCAGCTTAATATCAGCTAGTCATATGTACTAAGAGCAAGGTGACTAATTGAAATCAATCTGACCACTTCCCTTCCCTTAACCAACCTATGGAACTCACTGCTGCAAAATATTATTGAAACAAACAGCTTAGCAAGACTCAGAGGATTTAGACCCACACATGTAGTAAAATACCTTGTGTACTTGTTCTAGCTAGGAAAGAACTACAAGAACTACAAACCATGTATTGGGGCACAAACTGATCCTGACCCCAGCTTGTGAAGAAAAGCAGGCTCTCTTCCCACACGTTCCTTTGAAGAATAACATTACACAGCTGACAGTCCATTATGTAGGGGTTTTTGCATTCCTCCAAATCAATGGGCCTGACCAGTTGCAGCAGGGAGGAGACCAGATAAGACAAAACACTGGTTTGTCCTGATATTACGTTTGTGATGTTTCTCTTGTATAATCTTTCTCCTCTGAAACATGCCCAGAAAAGATAGGCACATAATAGATATAATTATGAAGACTGATTGTCTTTCCACAGAGATTATCCCACCAAGAGAAAACATTTTAATTAAGTTGCTGTAAATAATTATTTTCCCCATGTGTGAAACAGCTGCTGTAGCTTGCCATGAGGTCTCTGCCTATTGTTGAGCATCTGAATCTCCACAACAGTCTGCATATGACAGACTTGCCACTTTAAAGCCTACTAAAATGTTTATAGCAATATTATTTGTCTGTTAGGTGGAGCCAGATGGACAAACAGGATTTTGAGAGTCTTCCTTAATGGAAGAAAACTGAACACATACCAAGAGTTATAAAGAAAGGTTAGCTCAAAGAGGCACGTGTTCAGTGCATTGGGTCCCAGAGTGTCATCAGAATTCACATCTGGTCCTCACAGGTGAGAATCACTATCCTAGAGAGTGAGGGACAAATCACTGTGTCCACAAGCAGACAGACTGCAATACAAATAATAATACAATAAATAAAGGTGGCTACTCCTGTACTTCCTGGAGGTTTGGTGTCAGGCTGATGCTATCCTTACTGAGAAGGATAGACAGGCCTGTAACCAGAGCTGATCCAGAGAACAGAAGGGTGTGCTGTCTGCCAGGTGCTAAGATACGGGATGTGGACCTGAAGCTAAAGAGGATCCTAACAGGAGCAGGAAAGAATCCACTGATTGTCCTTCATGTGGGAACAAATGATACAGCTAGATTCTCACTGGAACGTATCAAGGGAGACTATGCCAGGCTGGGGAAGACGCTTAAGGAAATCGAGGCTCAGGTGATCTTCAGTGGGATTCTGCCTGTTCCTAGAGAAGGGCAACAAAAGGTGGGATGTATGGCCACTGGGAGGCATTCATGGACAGAGGACTGTTCTCTCGGAATGGACTTCACCTGAGTAGGGAGGGAAATAGAATTCTAGGATGGAGGCTAGCACAACTGATTAAGAGAGCTTTAAACTAGGAATTTGGGGGAGATGGTTAGGGATGTCCAGGTAATCTCCAAGCCAGATTTTAACATTGAGAGGTAAGAAAACGAAGTAAGAAAGGATACAGCCGTGGGTAGGAGAATGCACATAAGGAGGAAGGGTAGTGTAGATACCAGTCTAATAGGGGATACTGGCGGTAGAATGTCTGTGCCTAATCGGGTAAAGAATGTGAGCGAAGCCAAAAAGCAAAAATTAATATGTTTGTACACCAACGCAAGGAGCCTAGGTAACAAAATGGAGGAACTAGAGCTATTGGTGCAGAAAGTGAAACCAGATATTATAGGGATAACAGAAACACGGTAGAATAGTACTCATGGCTGGAGTACAGGTATCGAAGGGTATGTGCTGTTTAGGAAAGACAGAAATAAAGGCAAAGGTGGTGGAGTAGCATTGTATATCAATGATGAGGTAGACTGTAAAGAAATAAGAAGTGATGGAATGGATAAGAGTGTATCTGGGCAAAAATCACATTGGGGAAGAAAGCTACTAGAGCCTTCCCTGGGATAGTGCTTGGCGTGTGCTATAGACCACCGGGATCTGATTTGGATATGGATAGAGACCTCTTTAATGAAAACAGGAATTGTGTGATCATGGGAGACTAACTTCCCAGATATAGACTGGAGGACAAGTGCTAGTAATAAATAAAATAATAATAGGGCTCAGATTTTCCTGGATGCGATAGCTGATGGATTCCTTCACCAAGTGGTTGCTGAACCAACAAGAGGGGATGCCATTTTAGATTTGGTTTTGGTAAGTAGTGAGGACCTCATAGAAGAAAAGGTTGTATGGGAAAACCTTGGTTCGAGTGATCACTAGCTAATTCAGTTCAAACTAAACGGAAGGATAAACAAAAATAGATCTGTGACTAGGGTTTTCAAATTTCAAAAGAGCTAACTTAAAAAAAAATTAAGGAAATTAGTTAGGGAAGTGGACTGGACTGAAGAACTTGTGGATCTAAAGGCAGAGGAGGCCTGGAATTACTTCAAGTCAAAGTTGCAGAAACTATCAGAAGCCTGTATCCCGAGAAAGGAAAAAATTCATAGGCAGGAATTGTAGACCAAGCTGGATGAGCAAGCATCTCAGAGAGGTGATTAAGAAAAAGCAGAAAGCCTACAAGGAGTGATCAGCAAGGAAAGCTACCTTATTGAGGTCAGAACATGTGGGGATAAAGTGAGAAAGGCCAAAATCCACGTAGAGTTGGACCTTGCAAAGGGAATTAAAACCAATAGTAAAAAGTTCTATAGCCATATAAATAAGAAGAAAAAAAGAAAGAAGTGGGACCGCTAAACACTGAGGATGGAGTGGAGGTTAAGGATAATCTAGGCATGGCCCAATATCTAAACAAATACTTTGCCTCAGTCTCTAATGAGGAGCTTGGTAGGATGAAATGGGAATGAGGATATGGAGGTAGATATTACCACATCCGAGGTAGAAGCCAAACTCGAACAGTTTAATGGGACTAAATTGGGGGGCCCAGATAATCTTAATTCAAGATTATTAAAGGAACTGGTACATGAAATTACAAGCCCATTAGCAAGAATTTTTAATGAATCTGTAAACTCAGGGGTTGTACTGTGTGACTGGAGAATTGCTAACGTAGTTCCTATTTTTAAGAAGGGGGAAAAAGAAAGTGATCCGAGTAAATATAGGCCTGTTAGTTTGACATCTGTAGTATGCAAGGTCTTGGAAAAAATTTTGAAGGAGAAAGTAGGTACGGACATTGAGGTCAATGGTAATTGGGACAAAATATAACAAGGTTTTACAAAAGGTAAATCGTGCCAAACCAACCTGATCTTCTTTGAGAAGGTAACAGATTTCTTAGACAAAGGAAATGCAGTGGATCTAATTTACCTCGATTTCAGTAAGGCATTTGATACGATTCCACATGGGGAATTATTAGCTAAATTGGAAGAGATACGGATCAATATGAAAATTGAAAGATGGATAAGGAACTGGTTAAAGGGGAGACTACAACGGGTCATACTGAAAGATGAACTGCCAGGCTGGAGGGAGGTTACTAGTGGAGTTCCTCAGGGATCGGTTTTGGGACCAAATCTAATTTTATCTTTTTATTACTGACCTTGGCACAAAAAGTGGGAATGTGCTAATAAAGTTTGTGGATGACACAAAGCTGGGAGGTATTGCCAATACAGAGAAGGACCGGGATATCATAGAGGAAGATCTGGATGACCTTGTAAACTGGAGTAATAGTAATACAGTAACTCCTCACTTAACACTGTAGTTATGTTCCTGAAAAATGCGACTTTAAGCAAAATGATGTTAAGTGAATCCAATTTCCCCATAAGAATTAATGTAAATGAGAGGGGTAGGTTCCAGGGAATTTTTTTCCCCCCACCAGACAAAAGACTATACAAGACCTCGGATGTGGTAATATCTACCTCCATATCATCCTACCAAGCTCCTCACTAGAGACTGAGGCAAAGTATTTGTTTTATATAGATACACACACACACAGTATATGTTTTAAACAAACAATTTAATACTGGTACACAGTGATGATGATTGTGAAACTTGGATGAGGTGGAGGAGTCGGAGGGTGGGATATTTTCCAGGGAGTGCCTTACTGCTAAATGATGAACTAGCAATTGGCTGAGCCCTCAAGGGTTAACTGTCAGTCTACAAGGCAGCAGGAATGGAGTGTGGGGAGAGAGCATCGCAGACAGACACACACCGCATGTGAGAGAGAGATGCGCATTTCCCCTTTAAGTATACTGCCTTGTTAATTAGATCAGCTTGCTGAGACCGCAGCTGCTGCTGCCAGCAAGCTCCCTGTCTTGAGCTCTGTCGTGTATCCCCCTGCTCTATGGAAGATGGGATAAGTGGGGTGCAGGAACAGGGGGGAGGGAGACACCCTGACATTAGCCCCCCTCTTCCTCCCCTCCCCCCCACACAGCAAGCAGGAGTCTTGGGGAGCAGCTCCAAGGCAGAGGGCAGGAGTAGCATATGGCAGTGGGGGGGAGGGACAGCTGCTGCACAGGGAACTTAGGGGAGCGGGGAGCTGATAGGGAGGCTGACGGTCCACCCTGGTTCCAAGCCCCCACCAGCTAGCTGCAATGGGCCGCTCTTCCTGCAAGCAGTGGACAAAGAGATGGCTGTCCAACGACGTTAGAAGGGAGCATTGCACAACTTTAAACAAGCATGTTCCCTAATTGATCAGCAACGTAACAACGAAACAACGTTAACCGGGACGACTTTAAGTGAGGAGTTACTGTAGGATGAAATTGAATAGTGAAAAGTGCAAGGTCATGCATTTAGGGATTAATAAGAATTTTTGTTATAAACTGGAAGTAACAGAAGAGAAGGACCTTGGAGTATTGGTTGATCACTGTATGACTATGAGCCGCCAATGTGATATGGCCATGAAAAAAAGCTAATGCGGTCTAGGGATGCATCAGGTGAGGTATTTCCAGTAGAGCTAAGGAGGCGTCAGTACCTTTATACAAGGTACTGGTGAGACCTCATCTGGAATACTGTGTGCAGTTCTGGTCTCCCATGTTTAAGAAGGATGGAATTCAAACTGGAACAGGTACAGAGAAGGGCTACTAGGATGATCTGAGGAATGGAAAAACCTGTCTTATGAAAGGAGACAAAGAGCTTGGCTTGTTTAGCCTAACCAAAAGAAGGCTGAGGGGAGATATGATTGCTCTCTACAAATATATCAGAGGGATAAATACTAGGGAGGGAGAGGAGTTATTTAAGCTCAGTACCAATGTGCACACAAGACCAAATGGATATAAACTGGCCATCAGGAAGTTGAGACTTGAAATTAGACGACGGTTTCTAACCATCAGAGGAGTGAAGTTCTGGAACAGCCTTCAAAGGGGAGCAGTGGGGGCAAAAGACATACCTGGCTTCAAGATTAAGCTTGATAAGTTTATGGAGGGGATGGTATGATGGGATAGCCTAATTTTGGCAATTAATTGATCTTTGACTATTTGCAGTAAATATGCCCAATGGCCTGTGATGGGTTGTTAGATGGGGTAGGATCTTAGTTACTACAGAGAATTCTTTCCTGGGTGTCTGGCTGGTGAGTCTTGCCCACAAGCTCAGGGTTTAAAAACTTTAGCTGATCGCCATAATTGGAGTCGGGAAGGAATTTTCCTCCAGGGCAGATTAGCAGAGACCCTGGGGTTTTTCCACCTTCCTCTGCAGTGTGGGGCACGGATCACTTGCTGGAGGATTCTCTGCACCTTGAAGTCTTCAAACCACGATTTGAGGACTTCAATAACTCAGACATAGGTTACAAGTTTGATACAGGAGTGGGTGGGTGAGATTCTGTGGCCTGCATTGTGCAGGAGGTCAGACTAGACCAGAGCTTCTCAAGCTATCTGAATTTTTTCCCCCCCCAATGTGCCAGGGACCGGTGCCATATTATTATCCTATTTGACACTCTTACGAGGAAACTCATCGCGGACTGGCAGCCGATAGCTTGCGGACCGGCACCGGTCTGCGGACCACCACTTTGAGAAGCACTGGACTAGACGATCATAATGGTCCCTTCTGACCTTAAAGTCTATGATTCTATTCAAAGCCAGAAGTTCCAGCTGCTTCAGTCAAGCCTTCCTCAAGCGCCATATACTTCCCATTGCAAGAGTCCTTCTCTCTCACTTGTGAACAGCTAAAGAAAATAAACAAGTCTCTAAATACCATTAGCAGAATAAAAAGCAGCATCAGGAGGCTCCCATGAAACTCCAAGGAGTTGGCAAGCTCTGCTGAGACACTCTGATTATACCGGAATTTGCCTGAACAAGGAAGAAACTCATGAGAATAGGGTATTTCGGAACCCTGTGTTGCTGACAATGGCACATTACACCAAGCAGAACCCAGCTGTGCTGTACAGAGCCCTCTGTAGCCAAAAGTCTTTTGGTCACTGGAAGGGAATTCTTTGCATGAACAATCCTTCCAGACCACAGGAGGTGGCACTGAAAGCCTTTCCCCATATAACAGCTATACTTTGAATTAATTTCTGGTTTTCAAACATATGGCTCAATTCCGAAGACATGACAGAGCTCCTGCGATTTCTGGTGCTGGGTTTTAAAACACATCGGTCGACTGATCTTTCCCTCTTTACACTGAGAAATCAGAAGATGTTGGATCGAGTGGTTAGGGTGCTAGCCTCAAACTTGGAGGCCAGGATTCAATTCTCTGCTCCACCCCAGACTTCCTGCATGACCTTGGGCAAGTCATTTAACCCGTGTTTCAGTTCCCCATTTGCACAATAACAATGTTACTTCCCCACTTCATGGAGCTGAAATATACTAAGAGGTTGTGAAGCACCAGATGCTACAGTGATGGGGGCCGTACAAGTACCATAGATAGGAACAATTCACCTGTTCGCCCAGAGGAAAGTGCTTCAATAGGCAGATGAAGACAAGAAAGTAGTTTCTGGGCCAATGGAATTCATATGTAATGAATAACCTAGTGGTGCACCAGATATTCAGAGCAATCCATATATTCAGCCTATATTGATGGCAATGTTACAAACAATCTCCCAGAGTCAGGAAACACTAACAAGGATCAATATCTAGCTCCTCCCACTCCCAAATTCCCAACTGGAGGGTTGCTTCATCCGCAGCTGGCGGCAACGGAGGAGGGAGAACGGCGAAAGTTAACTTAGATTCTATGGAGAATATGGCATCTTTAGCGGCATGGGTTAGTGTATTAGTTACCCTGGCTAATGCAGAGGCACACGTGTGTTTTGTAAAAGACCCTGTGCATGTCAAACTTCTGCTTTCAATAAAACAAGTAAAAAAAAAAATCAAGTCATCCCTCTGCTTTGCTTGGCTCCCTGTTCTGGAAGTATATGTGGTAGAAAGTGCTGCTCGATTTTCCCAGGTAAGAGTCACCAGGCAGCCATTTCATTTATGAAAACATGGCTTGTGTTGGAATATTTGCACCAATCCAGTTTACTATAAAGAAAAATGAACTGCCAAAGGCTAACTGCATAAAGCTGGGATTTGAAGATAAATGTGTCAACACGAATACCTCCAAGGAATGAAAATGTGCATTCAAGCTGCACTGTTGCCTTCCCCAGCCTAATCGTGACTGAAAGGTGCTAGTGAATTTGCAAATGTGCTGTCATCATGTGGAAATGGAAGATCTTATGTGGGGCTTTTCACACTGTATGTTTCAACTTTTAACACAATGTTAACTACTGCCACTCAGGGCATGGCAGCCCAGTGGCACCAGCATAAACTTAACACACACAAGCTAATATGGCAGAGGGTGTAGGAGAGATGCCACTTTAGTTCAAGTTTTGGCTTCTCTGCAGGTCCCACAAAACCAGGCACACCGTAGTACAGGTGCTTCTTGCTTGTCAAGAGACAGTGGCACCATAAGCTATAGTCAACAAGTCTCCAGTGGAAATACAAACAGCGTACACATACATAGCAACAACTTGTGCCCAAACAGCTACTCACTAAGACAGCTAGTAGTCATTTTTACAAGAACGCTTTCAGCCAGAAGGTATGGTTAGCCAAGTATTACTTTGGAGCAAATAAAACTTCAATGGCCACAATTCTGTCCCTTAGGTATTTTAGCACTACACACATCTATCAATCAGCCATTCCCTAGCATGCGAGGGAGGTCACTTGAGGTAAGGCAAAAAGACTCAAACCTTTGCAGTTTGAGGAAATAATAGCCTCTTTTGCCATAAATATAGGAACAAACCAGAAGATCCCCTCCCCAAACTTTCAAACCTTGGAAATCACATTTCTAACAGCAGCAAGTAAAAGCTGCTGGCTCCCAGCTACTGAGCGTGAGAGATGTGGAAATCAGAAGTAGCAAATCTGTTTTTCTCAACAGAAATCTCAGAGGGAAAAATCTTATGTGATAGCTACCACATAACTAGGGCCCTACCAAATTCACGGTCTATTTTGATCAATTTCATGGTCATAGGATTTTTTAATAATTGTTAATTTCATGGTTTCAGCTATTTAAGTCTGAAATGTCATGGTGTAATTGTAGGGGTCCTGACCCAAAAAGAAGTTGAGGGGAGGTCACAAGGTTATTGTAGAGGGGGTTTCGGTACTGCTACCCTTACTTCTGTGCTGCTGGTGGGACTGCCTTCAGAGCTGGGCAGCTGTTGGCTGGGAGCCCAACTCTGAAGGCAGAGCTGCCGCCAGCAGCAGCACAGAAGTAAGGATGGCATGGTATGGTATTGCCGCCCTTACTTCTGCGTGGCTGATGCCAGGGTGCTGCCTTCAAAGTAGGGCACCCGACCAACAGCCGCTGCTCTCCGGCCGCCAGCTCTGAAGACAGCGCAGACGTTAAGAGTGGCAATACCACAAACCCCCCTGCGACTCCTTTTTGGGTCAGGACCCCCAATTTGATAAACGCTAGTCTCCCCAATGAAATTTGTATAGTATAGGATAAAAGCACACAAAAGACCAGATTTCATGGTCTGTGATGAATTTTTCATGGCTGTGAATTTGGTAGGGCCCTACCTATGAATCCTTGTTGACATCTAGATACTTTTCATCCAGCTATAGATTCTTTGTAGCAAAGAAAAAAGTTCTCCAATCCCTGCATAGTCTGTAAATTGTATCAGCATACATGGGCTAGCCAAACTAGTTTAAAGATTGTGTGTGTATTATCAATTCTTACCCGCCCCTTTGTCTTCCACAATCCTTCCCTCCCCCCATTTCTAAAGTGAATTTAATTCTCATTGTAGATGCAAACTGGTAAACCTGGAAATTAAACTATTTGGGTCTAATTCACTAACGCTTTGCGCCTTACACAGCCGTGTACAGCGGCACAAAGTGCCTATAAACTGCTACCTTCTGATTTATTGGTGTTTCACATTCCCTTTCTGCTACAGAATATCAGGGTTGGAAGGGACCTCAAGAGGTCAACTAGTCCAAACCCCCTGCTCAAAGCAGGACCAATCCCCAGACAGATTTTTTGCCCCAGATCCCTACATGGCCCCCTCAAGGCTTGAACTCACAACCTTGGGTTTAGGAGGCCAATGCTCAAACCACTGAGCTATCCCTCCCACCAGGGTCGGCGAATGCACAAACAGGAAGGCAACAGAAAATTAGGCCCGTTTTTGGAGTGGTTTATACACAAATCTGGAACAATTCAATGCAAACCCCTGTGTGGATCCTCTTAAGTTAAAGAGTGGCTTATTTCGGGTTAGCTTAACCCTAAATAGCTAAACCAAAATAAGCCTGGTTCAAACCAATATAAGAGACTTCACACAGCGTCTGCACTGTTTGAAATTGCTGTCAGTTAAGCCAGTATCACCCTGCACATAGACAAGCCCTTTATCCTCACTAGAGGAACTACACAGGCAGAAGCAGCTGCAAATGCTTCCTTCATCCCGCTCAGAACCAGACCTTGAAGGACCAGCTCTAGAAGCAAGGCACAAGGCCAGCTTAGGCGCCCATTCATTCATTGGGCTCTGCTAAAGATGCCAACAAGGGTGTCACAATTAGTACCAGGGATAGCTTATACGACATGGACACCGGTTTAAGCAAACAGAGCAGGTGGCTGGAGGAAACAGCCATGGTCCTTATACACTTTGACTGTACACAGACCACTGAGCTGGAGGTAAAAGGCTGCATATCTCAATCTCCCCACACACTGTTCCAGTTATCCTACTATGAGCAATCCTGAGCAGTGGGGGAGGGCAGAGTAGTCTACAAGATAGACACATCCCAGGTACAGGGATCTTTCTAGTGTCACTTGATGAATTTATGCCCCCTTCTTCTCTCTTTCCTATATTTACCCAGCAACAAAGCTGACAGAATGGAATTCACAGTTTCACAATCTTTGAATGTTTTACCCTCCTTAATGGGACTGGACTGCATTTTATATGCTGCAGTCTATTCAGCTCATGGGGGTGGGAGGGAAAATCTACCACAGTGAACTGCTCTATGGATTCCACCACCATACGGAAAGAGCAGGGTAGCAAGAGGACTGTGGCTGCACCATGCTCTTAGAAGGGAAATACATCTAGTAGTTGCTGGGATCTGTGTCGGGAAGGCCTATATACTGTGATCACACCATCACTTACAGGACTGGCCCCTGCAATCTTGGGAGGATTAACAAAAGGATTCTGTAGGGTACTCCTCAAATTCACACATAAACATTGATTATATAATACACACACACACACACACACACACACAAGGCGTGTTATTTAAATATACCTGTATCTATTTGCATACCTCCTCCTGCTACAGTAGAGGGGATGCCAGATACTTGTGCTTGGGTCTGTACATATAAACTTTATTTGGACAATCGCACAAGTAATTTGGGGTCTGAAGATGGGCAGTAATATGGTGGAATGCTATTTCCAGCTGTAACAGCTTTGAGCCCACCCAAGAATCTAGAGATCTCCAGACATGAGCTACAAAGACCCAACAGCAAGATCTGGGGTGGAAGGGAGGGTGAGTGCAGGGAAGTGACCTTAAATAACCTGTGATCTTTATGAAAAGATTAGGGACAAGCTTTCAACCTAGCAAGTCTTAACATTTTCACACCTGTCTTTGCAACAACAAGGGCTGAAAACTTATTGAAAATGGAAATTCACCATGATGTGTGTCAAGATTTTAGCACTCCCCCCTGTTTACCCCATGGATATTTTCTTTTCAGTCGTACTGAAAGATTTTGTCTTAAGAACACTGACACACACTTCAATCCCTTACCCCCCTCCAAATTAAACCACAACTCCTACCCTCAGTAGACCCCAAAAGTGTCAGAAACACAATGACCTCTACTAAGGAGCTGGCCCTTGCTAATGATTTTATGCAGAAGGTGCTCAGATACGATAGTGATGTGCACAGTATAAAACCCCCTTCTATGGAATATTTCAGATAGATTCTCTTTCCCTTTCTCACCATACCAAACCAAAGTGTATTATGCAAAAGGATCTGCAACCCTTCCTCTGCTCCAGCCCCACTGTCTCACTTTAGGTTGCTGTAAGGGGAGTAGATGAAGCAAAGCTATTTGTCTTCTGCAGGGAGCTGCACGAGGGCAGAGTTTGGCAGCCAGTGCAGAGCGTCAAGATGAAAATCGCCAAGCATCAGATTCATGATTATGTTAGTAAGACTCACAAGACCAATGAGGCAGGTCCAGCCTCAGTTTTGAGCTTGGAGTAGAGATGAGCAACAGCACAGATTCACTCTCTGGGACAACGACAATCCTTTGGGATTTCATTTTGGCATGGTCTACACAGTTAAAATTTATACAGACATAGCTATATCAACCAGACATGCAAAAAAGCCACACCCCCTAGCAACATAGCCATGCCAACAAAAAAAACAGAGTAGACACAGCTCTCCTGAGAGAAGAGTACTTAATTAATGTTATTGGGGAGGTGGCATTCCTCCACTGGCAGAAAAATTCCTGTTGGCGTACACTGTATCTACACTAGGGAGCTATGCCAGCCTAGCTATGCTGACGCCTCAGTCCCTGGAAAAATCATGGAGCAGGTCCTCAAGGAATCAATTATGAAACACTTAGAGGAGAGGAAAGAGATCAGGAACAGTCAGCATGGATTCACCAAGGGGAAGTCGTGCCTAACCTAATTGCCTTCTATGATGAGATAACTGGCTCTGTGGATGAGGGGAAAGCAGTGATGTGTTATTCCTTGACTTTAGCAAAGCTTTTGATACAGTCTCCCAAAGTATTCTTGCCAGCAAGTTAAAGAAGTATGGGTTGGATGGACTGTAAGGTGGATAGAAAGCTGGCTAGATCGTCGGGCTCAACGGGTAGTGATCAATGGCTCCATGTCTAGTTGGCAGCCGGTTTCAAGTGGAGTGCCCCAAGGGTCGGTCTTGGGGCCAGTTTTGTTTAATATCTTTATTAATGATCTGGAAGATGGGTGTGGACTGCACTCTCAGCAAGTTTGCAGATGACACTAAACTGGGAGAAGTGGTAAATACACTGGAGGGTAGGGATCGGATACAGAGGGACCTAGACAAATTAGAGGATTGGTACAAAAAAAAAACAACAAAAAAAAAAACAACCTGATGAGGTTCAACAAGGACAAGTGCAGAGTCCTGCACTTAGGACGGAAGAATCCCATGCACTGCTACAGACTAGGGACCGAATGGCTAGGTAGCGGTTCTGCAGAAAAGGACCTAGGGGTCACAGTGGACGAGAAGCTGGATATGAGTCAACAGTGTGTTCTTGTTGCCAAGAAGGCTAACGGCATTTTGGGCTGTATAAGTAGGGGCATTGCCAGTAGATCGAGGAACGTGAACGTTCCCCTTTATTTGACATTGGTGAGGCCTCATCTGGAGTACTGTGTCCAGTTTTGGGCCCCACACTACAAGAAGGATGTGGAAAAATTGGAAAGAGTCCAGCGGAGGGCAACAAAAATGGTTAGGGGTCTGGAGCACATGACTTATGAGGAGAGGCTGAGGGAACTGGGATTGTTTAAATCTCCAGAAGAGAAGAATGAGGGGGGATTTGATAGCAGCCTTCAACTACCTGAAGGGAGGTTCCAAAGAGGATGGAGCTCGGCTGTTCTCAGTGTTGGCAGATGACAGAACGAGGAGCAATGGTCTCAAGTTGCAGTGGGGGAGGTCTAGGTTGGATATTAGGAAACACTATTTCACTAGGAGGGTGGTGAAGCACTGGAATGCGTTACCTAGGGAGGTGGTGGAGTCTCCTTCCTTGGAGGTTTTTAAGGCCCGGCTTGACAAAGCCCTGGCTGGGATGATTTAGTTGGGAATTGGTCCTGCTTTGAGCAGGGGGTTGGACTAGATGACCTCCTGAGGTCCCTTCCAACCCTGATATTCTATGATTCTATGACACAGTCTATGCAAGGATAACAAAAACTCCACAGGAACAACAATTACAAGAATGAACCAACGGAAAACCTTACTGAAAGTAGTACCCATTATAAAGAAATGTCTGTCTTAAAACAGAGAACGGTGCTTTAATTTCTTCAGCTATGCCTACTCAGAGATGTCATGCTGTTTTGAAAAGGTCACCGTACATTTCGCCCTTCAGGGCCATAACATCATGTTGCAGAGAAGCAGGAACATGACAGCTGGAATGGGTCTAGCTGAAGGGAAACTAGGGATAATTAGAAAAAGAGGCATAGTTTGCATTAATGCATCCTGTGCGCTTTCAGTGTGGCAAACATCACCTACTGCCCAGCATCCAGGCTGCAGCTGTAATGTCTGCACACATGGAAATAGAAAAGGGCTAGGAAGGTTAAACGCAGCCAGGCAGCGATGAAATCCCACATATTCCGTAGCAACATTTCTACACCTGCTTTATGGGGAAAAGCCTAACATGCAGCTCGGAGAATCATAAACAGAGTCCCATACATTGCAACACTTATTCACTATCAGAACAAACATACTGTGAGGTCTCTTCCCACCCTGTAGTTGACTACTGAAAACCAAGAGCCACCACCATAGTCCTTTTAAGATAGCATCACGTGAGGAAGATATTCAGTGGCTATGAAATCTCTTTGCCTCACAAAAGTCTTCCTCGAGAAAATAATTAAAAATCCCCAAGCAAGTTTGTCAAAGGAAACTCCAGAGATATTTTTTAGGAGACTGTTTGTCTTAGGTGATTGGTAACCTTCTTTCCCATTCTAGGTCACCAGCTCAAGCCTGGCCTAGCTTGAAAGAGACCAGAAGTCCTTGTAGGCCATCAAAAGCCATTGACATGGAATACTGTAGTATTCCTACTCCAGATGCCAGTAGATCGCTTCACAATTTGTACTGTGTACAATTTGTATCAGCAGTCACAGTGAAAGGCCAAGGAGTGAATGGGGATAGAAAGATAGTTCTCTGAGCCTTAAAGACAGGTGGAAAGCAAGGCACACTAGCAGGACAGCAATGGAGGAAGCTTGCACTGCTGATACCAAAATTTTGTAGGTGCTCTTTAATAACTAGAGCAGTGGTTTTCAACCTGTGGTTGGCAGAGCATGCCTAAGATTTCCAATGGGGTCCACACCTCCATTTCAAATTTTTTAGGGGCCCACAAATGAAAAGAAGATTGAAAACTACTGAACTAGAGGACTTCAATCTTTAGGGATGTCAACTGAGCAGTATTAAATTCATTTAAACAAAACCAGAGACCTATTGTACCATTTTAAAAGCTCATCTCCCCTGGCTCCTGGGTAATAAGTTTCAGCCTTTCCAGCTCTCTCATCCAGAGTGCAAGTGGTTCCTTACGGTTATCTGGGGTTTATACTTGTATCCCAAGGTCAACACTATGCCCAGCACTGGCAAGTGGTCAGTCTGTGCTGGGAGCATAGTAGTTACATTTGAAAGAGGTGCTTTGTCCAGTAGTTGGCAAACCATGCAAAAATTGTTTTTCGATCTATGCATGACCAGAGAACCTCAACAAAATCATGAGATTATGTAAAAATAATGGATTTGGTGTTCTTTTTAATTTGCCTTCTGCTTTGAGGCTATAGGATGCACTGGGGTTACATTTTGAAGCTCTCCACACCCACAAGGACTAGAAACTATGGCTGTTGATTAACTGCAGTTAACTCACGCAATTAACTCAAAAAATTAATCGTAATTAATTGCACTGTTAAACAATAGAACAACAATTGAAAATTATTAAATATTTTTGGATATTTTTCTACATTTTCAAATATATTGATTTATATTATAACGGAATACAAAGTGTACATGCTCACTTTATCATTTTTACAGTGCAAATAAACAAAACAATGTAAAACTTTAGAGCCTACAAGTTCACTCAGTCCTACTTCTTGTTCAGCCAATCGCTAAGACAAAAAAGTCTGTTTACATTTACGGGGACACGGCTGCCTGCTTCTTATTTACAACATCACCTGAAAGTGAGCACAGGCATTCGCATGGCACTTTTGTAGCTGGTTTTGCAAAATATTTACGTGCCAGATGCACTAAACATTCGTATGCCCCTTCATGCTTCAGCCACCATTCCAAAGGACATACTTCCATGCTGATGATGCTCGTTAAAAAAATAATGCGTTAATCAAATATGTGACTGAACTCCGTGGGGGAGAACTGTATGTTCCCTGCTCTGTTTTACCTGTATTCTGCCATGTATTTCATGTTTTAGCAGTCTCGGATGATGACCCAGCACATGGTCATTTTAAGAACACACTCACACCAGATTTGACAAAAAACGCAAAGAAGGTACCAATGTGAGATTTCTAAAAATAGCTACAGCTGTTGACCCAAGGTTTAAGAATCTAAAGTGCCATCCAAAAATCTGAGAAGGACGAGGTGTGGAGCATGCTTTTAGAAGTCTTAAAAGAGCAACACTCTGATGAGAAAGTTACAGAACCCAAATCACCAGAAAAGAAAAATCAACCTTCTGCTGGTGGCATCCGACTCAGATGATGAAAATGAACAAGTGTCGGTCCACACTGCTTTGAATCGTTATCGAGCGAATCCATCATCAGCATGGACGTATGTCCTATGGAATGGTGATTGAAGCATGAGGGGACATATGAATCTTTAGCGCATCTGGTACGTAAATATCTTGTGACGCTGGCTACAACCATGCCATGTGAATGCCTGCTCTCACTTTCAGGTGACATTGTAAACAAGAAGTGGGTAGCATTATCTCCTGCAAATTGTAATCAAACTTGTTTGTCTGAGTGATTGGCTGAAGTAGGACTGAGTGGACTTGCAGGTACTAAAATTTTACATTATTTTGTTTTTGAGTGCAGTTATGTAACAAAAACCATCAACATTTGTAAGTTACACTTTCACAACAAAGATTGCAATACAGTACTTGTATGGGGGAACTAAAAAATATTATTTCTTTTGTTTTTTACAGTGCAAATATTTGTAATAAAAAATATAGTGAGCACTGTACACATTGTATTCTGTGTTGTAATTGAAATCAACGTATTTGAAAATGTAGAAAACATCCAAAAATATTAAATAAATGTATTCTATTTAATCACGTGATTAATTGCGATTAATTTTTTAATTGCTTGAGAGCCCTACTAGAAACTTATTTTTTCTTTAAGAATGGAGCGGATATCATTACATATCCGCTTGACTCCAGGACCTGGGGCTTTAAGGAAAACAATAATTACCATGAGACTCATGACAAAATCATGAGAGTTGGCAACACTGCCAGCTCTATATTTAGAGTAGACCCTGGGAAAGGATGACTCAAAGTCCTACAAAATCTGACATCTGATCATTACTGTTCAAACTGAGTGCATTTCTTACCACTGGGGAAGACTGAATGTAGGTCAGCAGGCCTCACCTAATTATTCTTGTAGTCTTGCTAAAAATCTTTGCCTCTGGCTAGGACCTTCCGTCTTCTCATTTTCTTACGATGGTAGTAAAACCAAGCCTTTTAGAGAAGTATTAATTTGCAGTACATTGCAGTTTCACATAAATTCCAACAGTAAGTTTTATCAATCATCATTTTACCCTGCTGTTTTTATACATCTAGTCAATTACTGAAAACGTATTAACTGTTAAAGATACTTGGGTGTTGCAACAGGATTGTATTTTTCATGCATTTAAAATCTAATGTAAATTTGTAGTGTAGACCTGGCTTAGGAGGAGGGGGAAAAAAGAAAAAAGAAAAAAAAAAAAAGAAGTTGGTGACCCCAGCAGGAGTCTATAAAGAACTGAGGTGCAGGGGAGAGACTGGGAGTGAAAGCCATCTTGCACTAGAGGAAGATAAGGATAGGTAAGGGGGTGAAAGACCCTGCCTGCCTAAACACAGATGATCTCCCAAGGGAAGGGTAAGCGAATGAGGGACATTGCATTTAGGGACATTTATTGTTTTGTGTGTGTGTAGCCCGCCGAGCTAGTTAGTATGTCCAAATCTAACTTCCTCACCCTCATAATACTGGGGTATATTTATCCTATGGGTTAACAGTGTGATTTGCACTCTCCTGTGCTTCACACAATTAAATATAAAGAACATAACAGACTGTACAAAGTGTGTGGACTGCTTCACAACTGCCACGTGCCCCTGAGAGAATTAAACTAAACCAGAAGCTTCACACCCTCTCTGGGAGAAGGGTGGATTCAAGTACTGGGGAGTCTGAAGGGTCAGTGCTGCGCCCAGTGGGGCTAGAAGGTTGGACAGTGAATTCCAACACTCATAGAAGATCTGAGCTCTGAGTGTGCACGGAGGGACCTCAAGAGTGACTGGACTCCATTCAGGCTCCAGAAGCTTAACACACCCTGGAGATCTAGAGCACAGGGCAGTCCTAGTGGATGACCAGGAACTGGTGTTTGCTAAGATCTGAGAGAGAAACTTTAACAAAAATGCTAATGTAGGTAGAGTTTCTGCACTTTATGACACCTTTAGACATCCTCTGGCTCCTGGGCTGTTCCATGGGCCCAAATGGCCCTTCTCATAAATTACAGTACCCTTGGGGCTTCTGTAATTTGCACCAGTCTCACTGAGCTACTCTAGAGCAGCCCAGTATCTCCACAGCACTGTGCTATGGGTAGGGCCCTACCAAAATTCACGGCCATCAAATCTGGTCTCCCCCCATGAAATCTGGTCTTTTATGTGCTTTTATCCTACACTATACAGATTTCATGGGGGAGGCCAGCGTTTCCCAAATTGGGGATCCCAACCCAAAAGGGAGTTGCATGGGGATTGCAAGGTAATTTTTGGGGGAGGTTGTGGTATTGCCACTCTTACTTTTGCGCTGCCTTCAGAGCTAGGCGGCCAGAGCATGGCGGCTGCTGACTGAGGGTCCAGCTCTGCAGGCAGAAGCGCAGATGTCAGGGCGGCAATACCACACCATGCCATCCTTACTTCTGCGCTGCTACTAGAGGCAGCTCTGCCTTCTGAACTGGGCTCCTGGCCAGCAGCCACCCAGTTCTAAAGGCAGCGCCGCCGCCACCAGCACAGAAGTAAGGGTAGCAGTACTGCAACACCCCCCCCCCTACGTTACAACCCCCCCACAATTCCTCTTTGGGTCAGGATCCTTATAATTACAACACCATGAAATTTCAGATTTAAATAGCTGAAATCATGAAATTTACTATTTTTAAAATCGTATGATTGTGAAATTGACCAAAGTGGATGGTGAATTTGGTAGGGCCCTAAAGTGCTTCTCCGGCTCCAGCAGCAGCTGTTCTTCCTGCCCTCCCAGCGGTTAAGTTCCCTCTATGCTGCACGGCCACGCAGCTGCCTATTAAGCCCCATGCAGAGGCTCAAGGGCGCGATGGGGAGGGAAGGGACTCAGGGCCACAGCAGGGCGGGGCATGTCTCCCCGCCAGCCCCAGCACAGACCTGCCACGGCCGGGGGAGAGGCGCTTCTCCCTCCCCCCCCAGACCAGGTGCTGCTGCAGGGGAGACAGCTGGGGGGTGGGGAGGTGGGAAGGGAGTCTTCTCTCCCCAGCATAGCCCCCAGACAGCCTGCACCCCAAACCCCTCATTCCCAACCCCACCCCAGAACCCACCCCCCCTGCCCCCCCAACCTCCCCCCCCCTCCCCCCCTCCCCCCCCAGCGCCCCCCCCCCCCCCCCCAATCCTCTGCCCCAGCCCTGAGCCCCTCGGCCCTACCCCCACCACATGAATTTGGTTATGTGCACCAATATGGAGGTGATGTGTCACACATCACCTCTATATTGTTGTGCACAAAGTTCATTCTGCACATGTGTGGGAAAAACTAGAGGGAACAGTGCCCAGCGGGGTAACAGATTGTGGACAGTTACTCAGGTGACCGGACCCTGTCAAGTCTCCTTTTCTACCGGACTTTCTGGTTGAAAACCAGACACCTGGCAACCTCTAGGCAGGCCCTGTATGCCCTTGGAATGGCAGATGGATTCTGTGTCCCTGCCTCCGGCCCAGTGGCTCAGCTCCAGGGGGCTGTAGTAGTGTGGCAGACATGAAATGGTACACTGTATTTAGAGGGAAGATCTCACAGGCAGATGTCACTAATAATAAATGAAAAGACCTTCACTGAAAAAATTAAGTTCTATATGAAACTGTGGAGGAACTGAGGTATGTGTCATAGAAGGCATCACTTCTAGCTCTCGGTCAATGTACACTCAGCCACCTATAACAGCCTCCTCCTCGGTGCTAGGTATTTCTTGTAGGCTTCAGACAATTTACAGGAGCTCTGCACTTCAAGTGTCTGCATTGCGTTATTAAGTAACTGCTGGGGCAGAGCACACAACAGAATAAGTGCCCTGCAGCAAGGATTAGATGTTCACACCATGTTATTTATTATGACAACCGACTGAAAGGGAATTAAACCTGGAATACTGCTCAACAAATCCTTTGGCACCAATAGGTTGGAATAGAAAGCTGTTCCTTCCCACATCTTAACAACTGCAACATCAGACAATTTGTCACCAGTAAAACTGTTTGTAGCCCATTTGTCTAAGTCTTGGCTTTTTGTACATGCTGTATATTTGTATGCGCATTTCTCTCTTCTATTCACCTTCCTGGAGCCAAAAAATGGCTGAGCTACTCAACAACTGAGATGAGCCCCCATCCCTTTCCCATGCCCCAACAAGGCCTGTGCACCGCCTTCCTCCTCCCCTCCCTTCATCCCTGGGGCACACCTCCCCAAGGCAGTGATCTGAAGCACCAGATTGGCTGTATCTGGATCTCTGTACTCACTCTCTTGAATATCCCCTCCCACAGAATTGTGTAAGCTCCAAGCATTACTGCTTCCAGCTTCCATCTATCAAGCAACCAGCAGCTTTGGACATCATATGGTACTAGAGATCACCATCCTGATATTGCATGGGCATCCTCCTGCAACGCCAGACTATGCCCACCTAAATCTTAAAGGGGTAGCCCCTTTCCCACCAATTTCAATCAAACTTGAAGCCTGACCTCAAACTCATCTGAGCTCGAGAGCCTAATTTGAGACAAATTACAATGAATTCCCTTTATATACACCATCCAAACAGTGGAAGATGTGAACCAGCCAAGTGTACCAGATACAAGCAGCATGTGGTATTTTACAAAACCAATAAAGCAAACAGTTTGATTTTTTGTGTAAGTTGAAGATCCAGTTATTCCCCACATAGAAACACTGCTGTAATGAACATCAGCTACAGAGTTTAAAGTGTAAAAGTAGAAATTCTGGAGTTGACTGAATATTTCTCATTTAGAAACTTCTCTAATGAGAGATCTATACCTTAACTCTTAAAAATGAAATCAAGCTATACACACTTAGCTCTTTTAAATTGTTGCTCAGTTAGTTGTTCTAATTCAGCCATGCATGGGCAAAGGCTTTCATGCAGATCGCTTACATTGCCTTAATTTCAAGGCTTACGCCTACCATGCAAATCGTAATTAAATTTAACAATGCTCAGTCAGAGCTGCTGCTGACCAGCCAATATAGAGGCTGCTCATGTGGTTTTAAACAGAAAATAATGCAAAGGTGCCACTGAATGTAGCTCCCTCCATATTTGCATAGCGAAGGTAATGGTGTGTATATTTACATAAGTTTCAAGTGTGTCATGTGCACCTATTTCTGTGCCTAGTTGCCTGCACAGTACATGTGCATTCCTCTGCCAGGCTTCCACAAGCGCACACACAGACACACAGTGTTGCAAACACTGCCCTAAATAACTCTTTAGTGCTAGCTACACAGATGTACACGTGGAACTGCTTTTCTGGGAGCTGTGCTGAGAGGCTTCACTTTGGGATGCTTATCACATGCTAAACCGGGACCCAGCACCTAAAGGGACTTTTGGATGCATATTATGTTGGCTTCCTGCACAGATCCGTCCTGCGAAAATGCTGCTTGCCTCTCCTCTTTTGCTGTAAAAGTATGAGAAGCATGGTTTACTGCCAGTGGTCCTCAACCAGAGGTACGTGTACCCCTGGGGGTACAGAGGAGTCTTTTAGGGGGTACATCAACTCATCTAGATATTTGCCTAGTTTTACAACAGGCTACATAAAACACATTAGCAAAGTCAGTACAAACTGAAATTTCACACAGACAATGACTTGTTTATAGTGCCCTATATACACGATACACTAAATGTAAGTATAATACATCTCTACCCCGATATAACGCTGTCCTCGGGAGCCAAAAAAAACGTACCACGTTATAGGTGAAACCGCGCTATATCGAACTTGCTTTGATCCACTGGAGTGCGCAGCCCTGCTTCCCCGGAGCACTGCTTTACTGCATAGGAAAGTTAATTAACGGAGAGCTGAATGAACACCTTTAGTGAACACCTAGTAGGTTTCAAATTGCAGAGACCAGCTGTTTTCCAAGCATCTTCCAAAGTTAAACAATACATAAATATCTTGTAACCAAGTAGCTACTAGATTAAATAAAAAATGAATTTAATCAAAAAAGAAACGTTTTATCAACCAATTACATCTCACAGGAGAGAAAGTTTACAGAGAAAAAACTCAATTTCCAAAATACAGTCTTCATTAGGAATGGGCCCGTCTTGCCCTCACTGATGCAATAACACTAACGGCAGAAGCAATTCATTTCCTCTCCCAGTAATTGAAGTTTCCTTAAGCAGAGGCTTCTGACATAAATTTTTCTAACAAATAAACCAGTCTTACAAGCAAAAGGTATGAAATTTAAAAAAAGTTACATCCACATTTTCTCATGTGTTTCCTTTCTAAAGTCCTTCTGTAACTATTGCTTCCCCATGGACACAGAATTCAAAATTGCATCAATCCCTATGAATCCCAACGATAGCAAAGGTCCGAATACAGAACCTCATACACCAGTTGACCAAACACCACCCACTGCAAATAAAAAGTCTAAAATTTACTCCAAGGCCTTACCTCTTTCTGTCCCAGACCACTAAGTACTACACAGAGCAAATATCTGAATCAGACTGACCATCATGACAGCATTATACATATATTCAGATGCTGTCCTGACTCGGAACCTATACAAATAAAGATGGCACTGGGTGGGTTACAGTAGTTATTTGGATTTCTTGTCCCAAAAAGTTGTATGGTGTTGCTGTAGACAACTAAATATCTGCTTGTGATACATCACTGAAGTGGCTGCTTGTAAGTTGAAAGTGAAGCCATTTCCATGTGTGAAAAATACTTGGGGATCCTTCATGATGAAAGGTACTATATAATCCTAAAAGGACATTATAACCCAGCTGCATCACATCCATCACTGAAATGGAGCAATATACTGAGACACAGACCATCAAAGCATCAATATCAACAGACTGAGAAGATGAAATAGGTTTTGCACACTTCATGCAGGCAATAATCAGGATTAATTTACAAGAAGGACTTAAGGGGACCAAAAAAAAAAAAAAAAATAATTCAAGGATGGAGGGAGTCTGCTCCTTTAAAAGATGATCCCAGATTTTCGTAGAAGCGATTCAGCATGTTACCTAGATGGATGAGCAAGAAGTTATTTTGTTTTCGTTTTTTCAAGTTAATGATACCCCTGAATTCTGAAACAAAGCCCTGCTGGAGAGAGAGAATGAATGATTTTCCAGATAATACTCACAGATCCATATACTAATCTTTTAAGAAAAAAAAAGGTACCTGCTCAGAACAGAATGAAAAATATTCACACACCTGACACTCTTATGAGCCTTACTGAATAAGATTTTTTACCAAACAAATACAAAAATTAAACTTGCGTGTAATCGTTCAGAGCAAGTCGGTCTGAGTAACCTCAACAGCAACGCCCAACTAATTATACTAACAAAGTGGTACAGAAAGGTTCATAGATTTAAGGCCGGAAGGGACCATTTGATCACCTACGAATAAGCTTTCAACAGCTATCTCCAATGGAAGCAACAACCGATTGATTTTTCCCCTCCAGATATTCACTTGTGTAACTTTAGGGGAAATGGAAATATCTTCACTGATTAGTTATAAGATTTGGTTTCTTATTACATATAAGAAAAACAGATTATACATGTACTCACACTCCCATAGTCATGAACATAGCACAACTGTCATCTCCGCTTCTTGTGAATTTTAATTGTCTGCCTCCTTTTCTCAGAATTAGTCAGATAATAAAGTGTATTAAATAAGAGCTCAGTCCTGCAAAGGGATTTATCACATGGAAACATGTGCACAGACAGAATTCAAAGACTACTTTTTAATTATTAGCAACTACAACTAGGGCATCAAGCTTTTCAATATAAGCATGTATTAAGGTCATGCTTTCTAAGAACCTAAAGAGAAATATGTGGCTTCTCTGTTAAGCCAGGGTGCTAGACCCCTACATAAAGATTCAGAGAAATTACTATTAATCCATGCTGAGAGATGATTCTAGTAAATCCTGGTTGAATCTAAGATGATGCTAGAGCATTTCTTGAGGTAAAAAGACACTAGAAACTACAATAGAGAGGGCCCCTGACAGGAAAACCCTCCTGGGAAAGCCATGCTTGAAAGGAAAGATTAGACTGATGTTTCTATTCTATTATTTAAGCTACTAATAAAGCCTCGGCTCAGGAAGGGTTACAGCAAGTAAGTGTATGCATGACAGAGAGGAGCATATACTCTCTTCAGAGCAGTTCTTGCACCTTCTCACAAGGTGTTTCTAGCCCACTCCAGTTTGCATTCTTACACTGTCAAGACAGCAGCTTCCCATTGGTGTTAAGGTAATTATGAGAACAAAAATTTAATGAGAGAAAAAAAAAACTAATTTTCCTTTGCCATTAGATGTGATTATATCACCCAACTGCAGATCACATTCACAAAATTAGAGCAAAATATTATTTGTATTACAGTTGCAATTAGAGGCCCCAACCAAGATTGGGAGGGACCCCATTGCGCTAGGCGCTGCACATACCCATAAGACACAGTCTCTGCCACAAAGAGCTTATCTAAATAGACGAGACAGGATCCCCATTTTACAGATGGGGAACTGAGGCACAGGAAGTCAGTGTGTTTGTGGCAGAGGAGGGCATTAAAGCCAGGTCTCTCTCAAAATCCAGTTCAATGCCTACCTTCGATATGAAAGCACAGATCTAGCCAAAGGATCATTAAAGCAGTTTTAGAAACTTCTAGGAAAGACTGTTCTACTTTCCTTGTGTTTTTAATACCTAAAAAACACCCACTACGTTTAAATAGCATTCTGGGCTTGAGGCAAACTGAGAAGCTGGGATATAGTGCAAGCAGCTCAGATGAATGTCACAGGAGTCATTCTAATGGCTTCCTGGACTTGATGCACAGGCCCCCCCAAATTACTTCTCTGCAACCAGTATGCCTTTACTAACACTCATACAAAACTATTAATCCCCTCTCCTCCATTAGGGATGAATTTCAACCCAAACACCTATTCATGTGTGTGTACCCAGTTCCTGTTGGACTTCCCTCTCCCCTTGGACTTGTTCCACAGCAGTTCTGAGTGGGTCCAGATGGACTCAAAAATCCTTTTGATGGTGGAAACTCACAATGCATGCACTCCTAACTGCATTCTTGCTGGCAGGAGGAATTTATTGGGCCTGCAGTGGAAAACAAAGTAAACATGAGCTAGGATTCAGAAGAGCTACAGTTAAAATCTTTCAACATGTACAAGCACAGAATAAATCCTGAAAATAATACTTTGTACTTTTGTGGTGCTTACACTCGGACTATGAAAGCATTTTACAAAAAGAGAGGAGGTGGGGGAAAGTTTATCCTGTTATTCAAGTGAAAGGGATGGAGGCCAGGATTCAGCAAAGCACATGCTTAAATCCTACTGAATTAATGAGATGTCCTGGTCTACACACAGAAGTTGCACTGGTTTAACTTAAATCAATTTAAAACCAGATTTAGCTAGACCAGTGTTACCCCTGTTTGGACACAGTGGAAGCTAAACTGAGGTAAGCATCCACATAAGGATTTGCATCAGTCTAACAGTTATTTTTTATACCGAACTTACGCGTATAGGCAAACCCTAAAGCATGCACCCAAGTGTTCTGCTAAATGAGAGCATAAGTGATGCTCAAGGTCTGGCAGCAAGCCAGTGGCAAAATGAGGAATAGAACCCTATAGAGTGCAGACTCTCAAGTTCTGTTCTGTTCTGTTCCCCTGTGTGCTAACAGTCTCTGGGAATTTTCATGATTACTTTTCATATTACAGAAGCACCGAGAGGCCCAACTCAGAGATTGTAGCCCATTTGTGCTATGCACCATACAAACCACAAAAAGATGGCCCTGTGCCAAAAGCTTACCATTCATGTGTAACACAACGGACAGGTGGGGCACAAGGTAACAGTGGGACAATTATGATTAGCATAAGCAGTGGAGGTCATTAAGAAAGTTTGATGAACCTCTCTCTTTAGGAGGCAAACAAGAAGTCTGTGAGCATATGAACAAACAGATCACCCACTTTCCTCCAAATATGTTAGAACAGAGCTGGGATGAATTTTAGTTTTATGGGTGAATGGTGCTTGCAAAAAATCAAATGAAATTAAATGCAAAAGAAATATAAAATAAAGGTCTAGGTTGATTTAATTCTTCAAAACCTAGTACAGTAACTCCTCACTTAAAGTCGTCCCCGTTAACGTTGTTTCGTTAAGTTGCTGATCAACTAGAGAACATGCTCGTTTAAAGTTGCGCAATGCTCCCTTATAATGTTTGGCAGCCGCCTACTTTGTCCACTGCTTGCAAAAAGAGCAGCCTGTTGGAGCTAGCTCGTGGGGGCTTGGAACCAGGGTGGACTGGCGGCCCTCCTATCAGCTCCCCCCTCCCCTAAGTTCCCTGAGCAGCAGCCACCCAGCAGGCCGTTCAGCTGTCCCTTCCCACAGTGTTATGTGCTGCTCCTCCTCAACCAAGCTTCTTCATCATCATTGCTGTGTACAGTATTGAAGAGTGTGTGTGTGCGCGCGCACACACACACACACACACACACACAATCTTTTGTCAGGCAGAAAAAAATTCCCTGGAATCTAACTGCCACCCCCCCCCCCGCCCCAAATTTACATTAATTCATATGGGGAAATTAGATTCACTTAAAATCGTTTCGCTTAAAGTAGCATTTTTTCAGGAACATAACTACAACGTTAAGCGAGGAGTTACTGTAGTACCAAGTCTAAGCCTACCCAATACAGCCTTACTTAGCTGATCCCGCACACTGCGCCTGAGCTGCTACATAGGAGATGCAGTAATCTGAGGCTCCTCAAATTAAGGCTACAAGAGATGTACTTAGGCACAAGGGGACAAACACCACACACAGCTACAGCCTTGAATTTTGAAGATTAACTTGCTTTTCAGACAGGTAATCAGATCCAACCCATAACTAACTCCTTAACAAAATTCACAACACTGAACAGATGCAACTTGAAGATACACATGCACTGTGTGTCATGCTGCACATATGACCGAGACCATCTAGGAAGGTGCAACTTTGTTGTCCCTGGAGCGGAGATGAAGCTCTTTTTGTCTCCTTTGTGACAGTGGTATGCACTTGTAGAGGTGGTTTTTTTTTTTTTTTTTACGTAGTCAGATTGCAGCAGCCATTTTCGGCCACTGACCCTCAAATTTATTTCTTCCCATTTTTTTCTGCTGCCCAAGAACCCTGGCAAACTGTTTGGGCCAGGCAGGAAAGGATACTTTGGTATTGTTCTCTATTGCAATAGTCAGGAGCAATTGCAGTGCCTCTCTAATGCTTCTGCTCCTTAACCTCTTGGCTACGTAGGGTGGTAGTACAGGTAGGATATTTGAGAAAAATTTAAGTCCAGACAAGTTCAAAGAGGTGAAATGACTTGTCCTAGCTTCTTCAGCAAATGAATGGCAAACCTGCAATTAGAACTGTGGAGTTCCTGACCCTCAGTCCTCTGTTCATTCCTTCACACCATGTTGCCTTTCATGAACTATGCACAAGAGCGTACCAGGGACCCTCTCCTTTAAGCGTTCCCCCCCGACCCCCCAAAAAAAAATTTCTTGAGGGTTTCTAAAGAAAGAAGTCTAAGGCCTGGTCTACACTAGGCGTTTATGTCGAAGTTAGCGCCATTACATCGAATTAACCCTGCACCCGTCCACACTGCGATGCTATTTAGTTCGACATAGAGGTCTCTTTAATTCGACTTCTGTACTCCTCCCCGACGAGGGGAGTAGTGCTAAATTCGACATGGCCATGTCGAATTAGGCTAGGTGTGGATGGAAATCGACGCTAATAGCTCCGGGAGCTATCCCACAGTGCACCACTCTGTTGACGCTCTGGACAGCAGTACGAGCTCGGATGCTCTGACCAGCCACACAGGAAAAGCCCCGGGAAAATTTGAATTTGAATTCCTTTTCCTGTCTGGCCAGTTTGAATCTCATTTCCTGTCTGGACATCGTGGCGATCACAGCAGCACTGGCAAC
Source organism: Trachemys scripta elegans (assembly GCF_013100865.1). Classification (NCBI taxonomy): domain Eukaryota; kingdom Metazoa; phylum Chordata; order Testudines; family Emydidae; genus Trachemys; species Trachemys scripta. The sequence continues at coordinate 110,637,760 of NC_048301.1, forward strand.
GATGCAGAGCTCTCCAGCAGTGATGGCCGTGCAGTCTGTGAATAGAAAGAGGGCCCCAGCATGGACTGATCGGGAAGTATTGGATCTCATCGCTGTGTGGGGCGATGAGTCCGTGCTTTCTGAGCTGCGCTCCAAGAAACGGAATGCAAAGATCTATGAGAAGATCTCAAAAGACATGTCAGAGAGAGGATACAGCCGGGATGCAACGCAGTGCCGCGTGAAAATCAAGGAGCTGAGACAAGGCTACCAGAAGACCAAAGAGGCAAACGGACGCTCCGGATCCCATCCCCAGACATCCCGTTTCTATGAGGCACTGCATTCCATCCTCGGTGCGGCCGCCACCACTACCCCACCACTGACCGTGGACTCTGAGGATGGGATATTGTCCACGGCCGGTTCCTCGGACATGTTAGCGGACGGGGAAGATGAGGAAGGAGATAAGGAGGACGAGGCAGTCGGCAGCGCTCACAACGCTGATTTCCCCGACAGCCAGGATCTCTTCATCACCCTTACAGAGATCCCCTACGAAGCGTCCCCAGCCGTTACCCCGGACACAGAATCTGGGGAAGGATCAGCCAGTAAGTGTTGTAAACATCTAAACATTTATTTTTAACAGAACAGGAATATTAACAATTAAAAGAATGGGTTGTTCATGATTACTTTGCCCTAGGCACTTAACGGTTCAGTCATGGGCAGTGCAAGTTTTGAAAAAAAATCTAGCAATGTCCGGTTTTCCGTGATTGTCCTGCCCAAGCCGCTCTACTGTTTAGTCCCTGCTACTGCAGCTAGAGTAAAATGCGGTCTATATGTGCAGGGATAGAGCAGTAATCCTCCCGGGACATCTCGATGAAGCTCTCCTGGAGGTAATTGGAAAGCCGTTGCATGAGGTTCCTGGGGAGAGCGGCCTTATTGGGTCCTCCGAAGTACGACACGTTGCCGCGCCACGAGACTATCAAGTACTCGGGAATCATTGCTCTGCACAGCAGGGCGGCATACGGCCCTGGTCTTTGGAGGCTTTCCCGGAGCATTCTCTCTCTCTCGCTGTCAGAGATCCTCATCAGGGTGATGTCGCCCATGGTGACCTGCTTTGAATTAGGTAGGGGAATGTTAGTGTTGGGACTGCTTGCTCGTTCCTTTACAGAACTGTAACCGCTGGTTTGCAGCCACGCGGTGGAGGCGGGAGAGGGGCTGCCGAAAGGGATCGTTCCTGGGGACAGCCGCGAGGGGGTGGGACAGGGGCAGAGTTCCCGCTTGCCGGATTGCTGGCAGCAGGTACTGACATTGCTTTAAATGTGAAATGAGGCCAGTGGTAATATAAAAGTTTTAAACTGCCACAAGTCTACGGCTTACCATGTCTGCCTGCAACAGAAATTCCGTTGTGCTGCCCCGCTTCTCAAATGTGCTGTGGAAGACCCCAGGCACTGAATGCGAAGGCCGAGAATTCGACCTTGTGCTGAGTGCGCATGTGATAGGTGCTGTGCATGGTCTTGTTCACAGAGAAAGACTATGTTCTTGGTTCACAACTACATTTATCTTTCTGAGGAATTCACTCCCTTTTTCCCATTCCCACAGCCACATCTGCGACTGTCTCACAACCTAGCCTGGCATCACACTCCCAGAGGCTAGCGAAGATTAGGCATAGGAAGAAGAGGACACGGGAGGACATGTTCTCTGAACTTATGGCCTGTTCCCAAGCCCAGGCAGCACAGCAGACCCAGTGGCGGGAGAAATTGACCCAAATGCAGCAAGCAAACATGGATCGGGAGGAGAGGTGGCGGCAGGAAGACCAGCAGGCGACTCAAACGCTGCTTGGACTACTGAGGGAGCAAACAGACACGCTCCGGCGCCTTGTGGATGTTCTGCAGGAACGGAGGCAGGGGACAGAGCCCCGCTGCAGTCCATCTCTAACCGCCCTCCCCCGCCACCAAGTCCCATACCCACCTCACCCAAAGTGCAAAGAAGGAGAGGCGGCAGAGTCCCTGCTAACTCTCACTCCACCCCTGCAGAGAGCTCTAGTAGCAGAAGGCTCTCATTCCCCAAAACTTGAAAAGTTCTTTCCTTCCCGCCTGACACAAGCCCCCGTCCAAGTTTCACCTCCCAGTTCCATGTGTAGTTGATAATAAAAAATACGTTCATGTTAACTACTGTTTCAATCATGTTCTTTTGGAGGAGGAGGGGAAAGGGGGTTGGTAATTGGACAGGACAGTCACCTTTGGCAGGGTACATAGGCGGGGGCAGGCACAGCAGCAGGGCACATACACAGTGCAGTGATGCAGTGACTAGTTACCCTGGTTAGTCTGGGAGGTTGTTTTCATGTTATGTGGTGGGGGGTGGGTTGCTCTGTGACTTTGTGGCGGGGGAGGGCAGTTACAGATCTTAAGCGGCAGTCCTTATGCAGGATCACAGAGCCATGCAGCAGGGGATCTGTAATCGTCCTCCCCCTGCCACAAAGTCACATAGCCCCCCCATACACACAGTCCCGATCAGGAGGGGTGACAGGCTCCGTTGAAACAACCATCCCACCGCAGCGGAGCCCGTCAATCCTTGAGTTTAGAAGCTTCATTCGCGTCACTACACTACACCCGCTCCGCACCACAGTCTGCGTCCCAGTTTTAAAAAATTCCCGCGAAAACAGTATTAAAAAAAACGGTGTGCATTAACAAAGTAGAACTATTTTTATTTCGAAACGTGTGTTGGAAGGGGGTGAAGGGGGTATGTAACTGGGTAGGATAGTCAACATTAACTGGGTAAAGAAACGGGGGCAGGTTCAGCTTCTCTGTACACAAACTTAAAAGTCACAGGTTACCCTGCTCACTCAGGAACTTTGCTTTCAAAGCCTCCCGGATGCACAGCGCTTCCCGCAGGTCTCTTCTAATCGCCCGGCTGTCTGGCTGAGCGTAATCAGCAGCCAGGCTATTTTCATCAACCTCCCACCCCGCCATAAAGGTCTCCCCCTTGCTCTCACAGAGATTGTGGAGCACACAGCAAGCTGCTATAACAATGGGGATATTGGTTTCGCTGAGATCACAGCGAGTCAGTAAGCTTCTCCATCTCCCCTTGAGACGTCCAAAAGCACACTCCACCACCATTCTGCACTTGCTCAGCCGGTAGTTGAAGAGTTCTTTTTCAGTGTCCAGGGCGCCAGTATAGGGCTTCATGAGCCAGGGCATTAGCGGGTAGGCTGGGTCCCCGAGGATGACTATAGGCATCTCCACATCCCCAACAGTTATTTTGTGGTCCGGGAAGTAAATACCTTGTTGCAGCCGTCTAAACAGACCAGAGTTCCTGAAAACACGAGCGTCATGAACCTTGCCCGGCCATCCCACGTAGATGTTGGTAAAACGTCCCCTGTGGTCCACCAGTGCTTGCAGCACCATGGAAAAATAGCCCTTTCGGTTAATGTACTGGGTGGCTTGGTGGTCCGGTGCCAGAATAGGGATGTGAGTTCCATCTATGGCCCCACCGCAGTTTGGGAATCCCATCGCTGCGAAGCCATCTATGATCGCCTCCACGTTTCCCAGGGTCACTACCTTTGGCAGCAGTACATCAACGATTGCCTTGGCTACTTGCATCACAACAACCCCCACGGTAGATTTGCCCACCCCGAACTGGTTCGCGACTGACCGGTAGCTGTCTGGCGTTGCAAGCTTCCAGAGGGCTATGGCCACTCGCTTCTGTACACTCAGTGCAGCTCGCAACCGGGTGTCATTGCGCTTCAGGGCAGGGGACAGCAACTCACAAAGTTCCAGGAAAGTTCCCTTCCGCATGCGAAAGTTTCGCAGCCACTGGGATTCATCCCAGACCTGCAGCACTATGCGGTCCCACCACTCAGTGCTTGTTTCCCGTGCCCAGAATCGCCGTTCCACGGCATCAACATGACCCATTGCCATCGTGATGTCCTCGGCGCTGGGTCCCCTGCTTTCTGAGAGGTCTGTGCTACTCTCAGACTTCAGGACATCACCGCGGTGCCGTAGCCTCCTCGCCTGACTTTTCTGCATCTGCCTCAGGGCAACCTGTATGATAAGCTGCGAGGCGTTGAGAGCGGCCACAACTGCAGCGATGGTCGCAGCGTGCTCCATGCTCGCAGTGCTGTGGCATCCGCGCTGTCAATGACTGGAAAAGTGCGCGAACTGATTTCCCGCCGGCGCTTTCAGGGAGGGAGGGCGGGAGTGATGGACGGATGACGACAGTTACCCAAAAGCACCCTCGACACATTTTGTTACCCAGAAGGCATTGCCGGCTACACCCAGAATTCCAATGGGCAGAGGGGACTGCGGGAACTGTGGGATAGCTGACCACAGTGCACTGCTTCGAATGTCGACGCTTTCACCGTTAGTGTGGACTCACAAAGTCGAATTACTGTCCTTAGTGTGGACACAGACGTTCGACTTTGCAATATCGATTCCAAAAATTCGATGCAAGTAAATTCGAACTACTCTCGTAGTGTAGACAAGGCCTAACATTCCAACACACTTAAACAGCTTTAAATTACCGAGAGACCACCTCACCCAGCACTGAAATGCAGCCACTGCTGAAGCTGAAGCAGCCATTGCTTAACAGCACACATCAACAAACCAAGAAGAAATAGAGAATACAGTGTCCAACTGAAATTGCAGGGAGAATATTAATGTATCAATGACACTGCCACAAATCAGTCTAGTATCAGCAATATGTCGGCCCCATCTTCTGGGGCAAAGATAATCTGATTTTAGATGCACAGCCAACAATGCTTCCAATAGTATGGACACTATTGTGGAGGCAGCAAAGTTTCTCTGTTCATTTGGATTCTGGTTTATACCCAAGAATGACTAGAGGAAAGCAAACTTTCTAGGGCTAAGTACACAGTAATGGATGACAACATCATAAAGGTCAATAGTTGAGTGCAACATCTCCATGAATGGAGCCTATGGCACATTGCATGAATGAACAAGGAAGCCAGGCAAAAAGAAGTTAGCAGAAACATAACATTTGAGTAAGGAGAGAAGAGTGAGGGAAAGTTTAGGAAGCCAAAATATTGACACTAGGTAAGGCTGAGATCCATTTCCCCTGATTGTGACTCCTACCCCCATTAAGTTTTCAGGAAAAGAGTCTTTCTGCCTAAAATGTATTAGGGTTATTCTTAGACCAGGGAGAATTTGAAGGGAAATCCAAGATGATCTGCACAGGTCATCTTGACTTATGTGAGCTGGGGAGAGGATGGAGGGGAACTCTGTTATTTCAACATTTTCCCAAGACATTATTAAGGTTTACAATACATATCCATTAACTCAGAATGACATTGTCAGGTAGGCTGCAGGTATAAGAAAACTAACATTTGAAAGTGAAGACAAACAAAAAAGGCTCCACAAAGAACCATAACTCTGCCCTGTAATGCTGCTTAGCCTCAGCTTGTCCAACCCAGGTACGCTCCTGGCAGCCCCTGCAATAGTATCCGAGGACAACTAAAGAGCTAGTGCTCACATAATGCTTTACAGACCTTAACAAGTCTTCATTACACTCTCAAGAAACAGCTAAATATTAGCCCCAAAATGTCCAAGGGCCCGCAGCAAGTCACTGAGAGAACCATCATTAGAACTCAGAACTTCCTGTTTCCCAGACCTGTTTTAACTTGCATGATGTACTTAGTAAATGCGGTCTTCTACAGGCACCTATCAAAGACTAGAACCTACAGTAAATTTCACACAAGAAGCAGTCTCTGTTGTGTGCCTGGAGACATAATCATGCAAGATATTCCCTAGCACAGTGGTTTTCAAACTTGTTTTCTGGGGACTATCATTGATGTCCACGACCCAATTGAGCTGGGGGATGAGGGGTTCAGCGTGTGGGAGGGAGCTCTGGACTGGGGTGTTGGGCTAGGGTCAGGGCTCTGGGCTGGGGGTGCAGGCTCTGGGCTGAAGCCAGAGATGAGGGATTTGGGGTGCAGGAAGGGGTTCAAGGTTTGAAGGTGCTCAGGGCTGGGGCAGGTGCTGGGATTTACCTTCAGCAGCTCCCAGTCAGCGGCACAGCCAGGGTGCAGAGAGAGGCTTCCCTCTTGTCCTGGCACCATGGACCGTGCTGTGCCCTGGAAGGACCCACTACTGGCCACTTCCGGGGCGCAGTGTGGTGTTGGAACAGGTAGGCACTAGCCTGCCTTAGTTGGGCAGCACTGCCGACGGGACTTTTAATGTCCCGGTCAGTGGTGCTGACCAGAGCAACCCAGTGCTGACGTGCCATGACCCCGTACTGGGTCACAACCCGAACTTTGAAAAATGCTGAGTTAAGAGATTCAGTGAAGTTGTCAGAGTGAAATCCACAGCAAAGAAATCTCGCTGCATGATGTTATATGTAAAAGCTTTGAAAATTGCTTTGCTCTTCTACTACGTGTCTAGCAGAGTCCTGTAGCTTTTTCTTCCTGGCATGTACAGGGTCCAATTAAACCCATTGAAAGCTTTAATTCAGAGAAGCAATGATAAAGAGGTAGGTGAAGAAAAAGCCAACTTAACATTATGCAAGACACCCTTCCAGTAACTCTTAGGCCTTGTCTACACTGCAGTTTTCAGGTTGTCGATATAATAATACTCCTCTCGCCAATTTAACTCTCCTGCTACACTGCCATAATAAAGCCACCTTGACAAGTGGCATACAGCTTTTTGCAACAAAGTTAGAGTGACTCAGTGTCAGTGTAGACACCGTGCTTGTTTATGTCACCCTACATGGCCTCCAGGAGGTGTCCCACAATGCTCATCATGACCGGTCTGGTAAGCAGTTTTTACTCCGCTGCCCTGCAGCCAGGTACACAGACATGTACCCGTCCCCCTTTAAAGCCCAGGAATTGCTGGAACTGTGGGGAGAGGAAGCTGCGCAGTCGCAGCTCCAATCCAGCCATAGGAACTTTGACATCTACTAGCAGGTTGCTCGTGGCATGGATGAGAAGGGACACAAAAGGGACACACAGCAGAACCATGCTAAGATAAAGGACCATCCTTGGTAGCAACCCCACCTCCAACACCAAGAGCCCTATGGATACATCAGGGGGACTGGATGCAGCAGCGAGAGGAGTTAACTCTGAGGATGAAGTGGCAGATGAGGAGGTCAAGTTGGAGGAGGATGTGGGACAGACGACAGGCTCATCTGGTGGTGTGGTCAGTCAGGACCTCTTTTTGACTCCGGAGCAGTCTAGCTAGCCCCGCCAGTCCAGCTCCGGAGTGCCCGAAGCAGGAGAGGGGAGCTCCAGTAAGTACTCATTTTAATTTGACAGCGCACAAATACATGAGGTAGAGGTATCCTTTATTTTGTTACATGGTGCACATGGGAGAAGGGAACAAAATTAACAACACTGGATACTGTTTGCATCCTCCTGTGCAGCTATGCAGTAGGGACCCTGCGGAAAAGTTTGTTAATGCACACACAGATCTCCTGGAAATCCTCCATAGAGATCTCTAGGAAACTTTCCTGCAGATACTCTGCAATTCTCTGCCGAAGGCTCCTTGGCAAAGCTGCTTTGTTCCCCCACTGTAGAAAACTTTGGGGTTAAAATCAGCAATTTCTTCTTGAGGAACCAAGGCACCACACAGGTGAGCAGCATAGGGACCCAGTCTGAAGCCACACACATGCATGAGATGCACTACTGCATCTTCGGTTACCCTCAGTAGTGTGATTTCAGCTTCAATCGTCCTTGCCTGTGGAAAATGGTGACAGTATTCAGAATGGTGTCCCCAGGTTCTTATACAGATCCTTTGTCCCTCTGAAGCCACACAGACCCTTTGTCCCATCTGGCACCCTCACCGCCAGGCTGGATTCACCATGTGTAGTACTCTGGCAGTGCTGCATGCTTGCCAAGGGAAAGTGAGAAAGATGTGTATGTAACTTATGATTCAAGACTATAAATGCACGCACAATATTGACTTTTTTTTGCGCTTCTGCAGATGTGCCTTTGAGAGCCAGCTCCTATACACCAGCAGAGAACCTCTCTCAGATAAGGAGGTGAATGAGGAATAAGGACGACATGATTGCAGTAATTTCTGAAACATTAGATCAGGCCGATAGCAAGCACAGAGCATGGAGAGAGACAAGAAACAAGAAACTATAAACAGATAGCCAGGAGAGGAGTCAGGGTCAGTAGAAGATAATAAAGCTCATGGGGGACCAAACAGAGATGCTGGAGGTCCCTGATTGCGCTAGATGTTTGCTCGACTTCCCCTGCAGCCCATACAGAACTGCCTTCCTTGCCTGCCCCAAACTCTCCACACACATTTCTCTCACGTTAACAGCATTTTGCAGTACTCCTTGCTCTCCACCCCTAGGGATATTTTCCATAATGACCACGGGACTTACACGCAGCTGTGAGAGCCTCACTTCAGAGTGCTGCTCACTGTCATGTCCCTTGTAAGAAATGTTAATCTGTGTATTGCTGGTTTAATAAAAAGTGAATCTTACCAAGACAGTGATTCTTGATTTGTGACCGACACAGGGTGGTTTCAACAGAAATTCAGACATAGTGGCAACTGGCACATCTGCAGACTACAATTAACGCTCAAAACAGGAATCATTGCAGGGGTCATTCAAGGTGGTAAGTAAACAATGCCTCAATTCATTACAGAAAGACATTACTGGGGCTCCTTGTCAAAATGCTGCTTCAAAGCCTCCCTGATCCAAATAGCCTCTCATTGAGCCACTCCAATAGCCCTAGTGTCTGGCTACTCAAAATCAGATGCCCGGCAATCCACCTCAACACTCCACCCCAGGGAAACTTTTCTCCCTTGGCTTCACAAATGTTATGCAGAGCACAGCAGGTTGCTACGACCATGGGAATATTTTACTCACTGTGGTCTAATCTGCCAAAAAGGCACCGCCAGCAGCCCTTTCATTTGCCAAATACACATTTTACCATCATTCTGCACCTGCTGAGCCTGTTGAAATGCCCCTTGCTGCTGTCAAGGTTTCTGGTGTAGGGCTTTGTGAGCCATTCAAGTAAAGGGTAGGCTGGGCTCCCAGGATCACTATGGGCATTTCAACATCCCCTATTGGAATCTTCTTGTCTGGGAAGAAAGACCCTGCATGCAGCTTTCTATACAGGCCAGCGTTCCTGAAGATGCATGCACCATGCACCTTCCCATACCACCCTGCGTTGAGGTCAGTGAAACGATCCCGGTGATCGACCAGTGCCTGCAATACCACAGAAAAGTAGCACTTTCTGTTTATATATTCCATCACGAGATGGTCTGGGACTAAAATTGGGATGTGTGTGCCATCTATCGCCCCGATGCAGTTAGGGAATCCAATAGCCACAAAGCCATCCACTATTTCCTGCACATTGCCCAGACTCACAGTCCTTCATCACAGGAAGGGATTAATGGCCCTGCACACTTGCATCACCGCAACTCGCACAGTGGACTTTCCAACTCCAAACTGATTCATAACTGACCAGTAGCAGTCTGGAGTTGCCACCTTCCACACAGCAATCGCAACTCACTTTTCCACCATTAGGGGAGCTCTCATTTTGCAGGGTTGGGACAAGCTCCGCACACAGTTCAAAGAAGGTGGCTTCATGCATCCAAAAGTTCTGCGGTCACTGCTCGTCCACCCATACCTGCATCTCAATCCTATCTCACCACTCGGTGCTTGTTTCCTGGGCCCAATATCAACAGTCCACCGTGTGTAGCTGCTCCATGAATACCAACATCAATCTTGAATTGTTTCTTTCCATGGCACACAGCAGGGCAGGCAGCATGGATTCCTGTTCAGATTTGCAGCTCATGAAATACTGCAGGATTAGCCACGTTGTGTTCATAACGCTTCTCACAAGACTGGCGAGCACTGCAGGGTCCATGCTTTCAGGCAGAAATGGCGAGCACAAAGTTTACAGGGGCAGTTGAAAAATAGTGCAAAAATGCAGTCAAAAGCCCTTGGAATTATGGGACAGAGAAAACTGCATCATGGGGGCAGTGATCCCACCTCCATGATGCACTGTGATCCATTCCCAGAATTCTTAGCAGGAGAAGGTGGCAATTTATAGCTACCCATGGTGCACTGCTCCCTCTGTTGGTGCTAGGGCACCAACTGTGGACATGGTCTGCCAACACATGAAGTGTTGTGTGAACATGCCCAAGCGATGTAATTACAGCAGTTTATGATCGCTGACAAACTAAATCTACTTAACTCTGTAGTGCAGACATGACCTTCATGAACTTGATATTAAGCTTTTTGCAATATTTTTGTCTGCATGCCAGGGATTCTTACATAAAAGTTTGTTAAGCCACTGGTAGAAGCGATCTGCTAAAGGCACTTGTTGTTGGCTATGTTTTCAGGTACTCTTCTAGTGGGAAGGTAGTCAGAGTGTGTACTACAGGTGACAGGCACATTTATTTGGGAGGATAGGACTTGGGAGCCCAGTAGGCTGGATTTGGCTTAAAAGATATCCATTACTCATCTGGTGGTCCTCATTACGGACTAGCTTTGCATGAAGTTTAAAGCCCCAAAGCAACAAAGATTTGGGGCTTTAAACACCGCTTAACTTTATAAGTATGTGTAGTCCCACTAGTTTCAACATGAAAACTCACTCAGAAAATTAAGCACGTGCTCAAGTCTGTGCAGAAATAGGGCCTAAAATTCTAAAGTTCAGACAATTTGAGGAAATACAAAAATTGAAACACTGTCTACAAGTCATTCAAAATGGAACTAAAAAAAAGAAAGAATTTTCTTTAGATCTTCTCCCCCCACCCAAAAAAAGCGAAAATTTCGTTCTAAAAAGAAAGCTTCTGTGAATCTTCTATGTAAGTGAAAGCAGAGTGTTAGAAAATAATTTAAGTTGCAGTCTTAACTATAGAGTTCACAATCTGGTACTGGTAGGAGGAAACATTTACATTGTTCTGAGACCCTTACACCTTGTGGTTTAATTGCCTAGACACTGGAGTTGGTTAATGGACCTCTGACCACACCACCTACCAAATAATCAGTTTAAAATTAGTTTTGTTTTAAAAATCAGCTGAATAAAATCACCCCATCCTCAAAGGATAAAGGTCAGAATCCTACTGTCAGAACTGGGCAATACACGCTGCTTGGATAGTAAGCAAAGCCCTAATCAAAAACTGAAGGGCAAACCATTTTCACAGGATTCACATGCTGACATAAGACAAGCTTAACAGAATTTGCAAGCTATACTAACTATCCATTTCACACAAATTTATTCTTAGGTAGAGGAAGTGCTAGCTCATTGGGGTTCCTAAGCATGAATATTTTCACACACACATTATATATATACATATACACACACACCAAAACCACATACTAAAAAAAGCAAATAGTGGGCCCCAAGCAATTACTCCGTCTGATTATGTCTAGCGCCGGCACTGCTCTTGGGCCTGGTCTTTGCCCATTTTCTAGTTGTCAAGTGTCCATAGTCACTAAGGCTCAGCAGCAGTGGAACTTCTGGTGAATGTGCTCTAAGCCAGGAGTTGGCAAACTTCAGCACGCAGCCCATCAAGGCGGGCTGCGAGACATTTTGTTTACATGGGCTGTGCCTGCGCACAGCCCACCGCGGCTCCCAGTGGCCACGGTTCGCTGTTCCTGCCCAATGGGAGCTGCGGGGGCTGGGGCCGGTGTGTACTTGCAGACATAAACAAAATGTCTTGCGGCCCACAAGCAGGTTACTCTGTTGGGCCACCATGCCGAAGGTTGCCAACCCCTGCTCTAAGGTGACTGGAAAGAGCTCTCCCCTTAGCTTAATTATTCTACCTCCCACAAGAGATGGTATCAGCTCTTCTGCCGACATAGTACTGTCTACAGCGGCACTTAGCTCAATATATCTGTAGGTGTGAATAAGCCACACCCCTGAGCAACATAAATTATACCAATGTAAATTCTAGTGTAGACAAGGAGTAAGCCCCCATATTAAGTGACAATCTTCAGTCTCAAGAAAGAGGGCCAAGGAATCAGTGAGCTTAGACCCTGAACTACCCACCTACTCCTAGACGTTGTATTTCTAGTTCAGTGCCCAGGCACACACTTGGACCCGGTCCCTGTGGAGGTACAGGGATAGCTGCTCAGACACTACCCCTGCAGCACCTGTGCTTGTGGGATAGAGAACTTCGGTCTCCGGACCACCTTTACCCAGCACTAGGTCCTGTCTACTGCCCTCCAGGGCCAGGCTGGTGGCCTGGCGTTGCTTGGCCAGGACACGCATCTGAAGCAATGCGCCGTGGGGAGAAGACACAGCCGCCGGCGACAGGTAGCTTCACACGCAGCGCGAACTCCGCCCCGTGCCAAAGCAGGGAGCAGTGGTGCAAAGCCCGGGCACGCCCTCGCAGAGCCGGGGACAGGCGGCTCCTACATGGAGCGGGCTAAGCCAGGGGGCACGAAACGCCTCGCCCTCCAAACCCGCCGCTCAGCGCCCGCCTTGGCTCCGGCCCGCTGGGGCAGGGGGCACCCAGCGCGGAGACACGGAGCGGCCCCCGCCTCAGGGCGCAGAACTCCCCCTTCCCCCGACCCGGGAGCAGCGCACCCGGCCCTGGAGGAGTATGCCCCCCCCGGCTCGGTGCCTAGCCGCATAGGGCTCCCCACCTCTCCCGCGGCACAGGACGCACTTACCTGGCCAGAGGCAGCCGCGTGCCCGGCCCCCGCTCCGACTCCAGCGCAGCTGCCTGGGGACGTGGAACTAGAATTGAAGAATCCTGCGCGGCGCCGGCCCCGCCACATGCCTCTGCCAGGCCCCGCCCCCTGCGCGGCGCCGAGCCGGCCCCGCCACATGCCTCTGCCAGGCCCCGCCCCCTGCGCGGCGCCGAGCCGGCCCCGCCACATGCCTCTGCCAGGCCCCGCCCCCTGCGCGGCGCCGAGCCGGCCCCGCCGCCTCCAGCCCTTGGCCACGCCCCTACTCCAGTCCCCCTGCCACGGCCCTGCCCAGCCCATACTTTAGCCCCGCCTCTTCCCCGCCGCGCGCAGCTTCCCTGTCAGAAGTTACGTTCCTGAGAAGGCGGGGCTGCGCGCGGCTGGGAAGCGGATGCTTGTTGCGGCGCAGACAACAGCGATAGCGGGGGTGGGGGGAAGAGACAGGGGATGTGGTGGGGCGATTACCCCTGCGGTGTGAGCCTGAGTACCCCCCTCCCCCGGCATCCCGGTGGTTCCACCCGTCCCTCTGGCATCGCCCACTCTGCTCGCTCTCAGGGGGGGACTGGGTGAATCCTCTAGGGGGCTCCCCAAAGGCCTGCGGGGAGGATGCCCATGACATCCGGCTCTGCCCTGCTGGCCGCTCCAGCCACTGAGGCCCAGGGATCCCGAGGCTGGGCACTGGCAGCTGGCAGCGCAGGGGTCGGGGGTGGACACCTCCCTGCCTTAGCCCCCAGGAGCCTCGCAGCCAAAACTTTGCTTTCCAGGGTCTGAACCAGCTGCCCTGGAGCCTCTTTATCTGCCCCAGAGGCCGAAGGACTGAGTGGACCTTGGTGACATTTGAACCCAGGCTTCGAGGAGGTTGGGTACAGCGCAGCTCCCGCTTCTCCTGTTACATCCTTAGTCTAGCTAGGGATTTGTGGCAGAATGGGCAAAACACTGTACTATTAAAAATATACACAGTTATTCCCAAAGGGCACTAAATCTAATTCAGTCCTGGCATCAGTACCCACAACTCCCATTGGTTTCAGTCAGAGCTTAACCTGCTTAGTCTGTGGCTCACAACTCTTTTGGGATTGTTCGTGTTGGTTTAATTAATAATTTTATAGCAAAATATCACCACCTCTCAGATTCCACTGCAAGAATTTTCACCTTAGGCACAAGTGACCTGTACTCATGTATTGGCATAGCAACTCTCAGTTTATTCCCCTCCAGCAGCAAGACCAGAGAGAAAACTCACTATCTGTCCAGGTCACCCTTCCACTGGAGGCAGTGGAAACTGAAGGTTTAAGGAGCTACAGCCCATAAGGCCTGCTCCTGTGCTGTCATACAGAATCTAGCTCTCCTTCATACTTACAATTCTTTACGGAAAACCTTTGATCTCTCTGCTAATGAATTATCTGTGTATTCCAATACTTATAAAGCAATTTCCCCACCATTTTTCTGAAGGAATGAGAATATACAGAAGTAATTGATGTTTTCTGCAGAATCAAAACAATTAAAAACTAATTTCATCACACTTTTCATCTTTTGAGCTACTAATTAGATTTTCTGTGTTCACAAAAGGCAGTCACAAATGATGTTTTTATTATGTGTAAGGCACCCAAAGTGTGCATTGCATATTACAAAATATATTGCTCTTAGAGTTCAAGTTAGGATACACTGGACAATTTGGAGACAAGAAGATGTAGTCATACAAACGTATTTCATTTCTCCTTGTGTTTCTGAATTTCTCTAAATAGTTAGTAAGAGCTATTAAAGCTTATTAACTCCAATGCCCACCACCTCCTCAAGGTATTGCTTCCTGTGATTCCAGTCTAATACTAATATAAAATGCTAGCAAAATTTTAAGTGAATTTCACAGGAGATTAGGAAATATTGAGAAAGGGGGCAATAGGTTGGGGAGTATGTGTTCAAATTGCTAGGTTCACCCCTAGGAATATACACAGTGCAACAGGTTCTCATTCCATCAATCTTATTTGTAGGTTGTATAGGTGGTGGTGAAGCTGAAGCACCATGTACTCTGCAGCAATTTGGGCCTACATTTTGTACCATGGTCCCTGGAATCTGCAGCAGGAATGTCTCTGGCACCACTTTCATTTAAAATTTTAAAGAATGGAAGCTGTTACTGCATTAAAAATGAATAATACAATTGGTCCAGTAGACCCTGTGTTATTTCAATTGCCATATTTTCAGTTTTTGACATACCAAAGATTTATATAACCATGTATAACTGCATCTGATGCCTAGTTATTAGGGACATTGGAAGCTTTCATGCCCTGAAGTGGCATGGAAGGCATTTCGGCTTTGTGCAATAAGCACATTAGCTGGATGTTTCTGCTAAAAAATCAGCAATGACACAGTTAATTGCTGACATTTAAATTATCTTTGGCTTTCAGAATTTAACCCATTGATATAAAGGGAGCATTTCAGGATTTCTGCAGACTCGGGAAGATAACATTGCATTGGATTACATGCTGGTTATGGTTTCCTTTACAACCATAAAGTCTAGGAGCATAATTTTTTACTTAATGAAAACTAATGTTCTGATCAAATCTCTGCAGCAAGAGACAGATTCCATGGAATAGCAGAATACACCAGGCTCCAGTTAAGCCACATATGTCCATTTTAGGTCAAACACATTTTCCATAAATTCCACTCCCTTATGCATTTCCAGATGGCCCAGAAAAGAATTTTGTGAATTCAGCAGACCACTTCAAGTGCCTGGTACAGTCCATGGTGTGATATGCCATATACAGTCACGGTGACATTAAACATGTCAAGAAGGAGAATGCAATTAGCTCTAGCTATCTCAAACCATACACTGATTGGTGTTTACATTAACCTTGCAGTGGTGGCGCTGAATCTGAGATCATTCACGCGCTTCGTCTAGAATTTTATAGCAGGCAATTTTATGAAGCAGACAAAATGCTAGCCTGGTCAATGTTATACATATTTTAAATCATGACTAAATGTATTACCTAAGTGTATCATTACATGCACTAGTGACAACTATAAAGATCTCCCTACCATTTCTGGGGGTGAGGGCGCAAGAGAAGTAGGGGAGACAGCTGAAAGAGAAATGAACCAGTGGCCTGTGTGGAGCAGTGGGATAGATGATCTGGCAGGACCATGCAGTGTAGTAGGGTAAATAATCCAGAGCTGCTGAGCAGAGCCGTGGAGGGGAAAGCAGTTCTCTGGAAGAGGAAAGCAGCAGGGGGAAAAAGGTTTGGAAATTAAGTCTGGGGAGAATCCATATAGTGGGCTACATCCACCCTGATCGAATTGGCCCTGTCAACACTGGTTCTCCACTTGTGAGGTAACTCCCTTCTCTTCATGTGTCATCATATAATGCCTGCATCTGTAATTTTCACTCCATGCATCTGAAGAAGTGAGTTTTTTTACCCATGAAAGCTTATGCCCAAATAAAACTGTTTAAGGTGCCACCGGACTCTGTTGTTCATATAGTGACAAACATACTGAAAAAAGAAGCAATAATCATGCAAATAAAGGCATTGTGAGGTTACCAAATTCCCTCAGCTCATCATGTAATTCACATTCCTTATCTGTCATTTATGCTGGTATATTACACTCTGAGCACCCTGAAAGGCATTATTTTGAAAGGTGTTCAAAGGTCTTTACAACATTCTGTGCAAGTCCACATGTCTTGTGTGAAAAGCTAGGGTGCTAAATTCTGCTGGCAATAACAGGTTCTCTTAGAATATAAATCAGAGATTAACTGGTGTTACCCTTCTATTTGTTTTGCATTTATTCCAAATTGTCAGGAGAGCAGATATTACAGGAGTAAAGACATGCAATCAAGGGGATTGGTCTGAATAAAAGATAAGAGATTCTTTAAGGATGCTGCTTTAAACAAAAATTGCTCTAATATAAATCTGAGCTTATAACCTATCTGGGGATTTGGCAGTGACCAAAAATCATAGTTTTGAGTTAAGGAAACAGTGTGCTTCTATTTCAAGAAAGGATGGTGACTTGATCAGGGAAGATTTGATCTTTGCTTTCAAAATAAAGTGATTTTCAAAGCAATGCAGAGAACTCAGTCACACATCTTCCATTATGTTTAATGGAAGTTGTGGCTAAATCCTATGTGCTGCTTTGAAAAAAAATCTAAGTCAGTGTGCTTGTTCCCTAACAAAAAGAGGCCCCTGAAAATGGAATGGTTACACATGGAGGATCCAAAAGCCTCTTGGGATTGAGTGGTTCCTTTCCCCCTGTTGTATACTGGACTAGATGGACCACTGGTTTGATCTGAGGTAGCAGTTCCTATCTTCCCTCTCCATATCAGTGAAAATAATCCATCAAATGTCCAGATTATATGGGGTGAGTACAGCCCATTACAAAATAAAAATTAAAAGTTCTCAATGGGCCAGATTCGCTTCTAATGTAACTCCACTGAAGCCCATTGAAACCAAAAATGAGTTTAGCCCACTGACTTTTTCTGTAATCTTCCTTTCACGTAGGACATGCCTCTGCCAACTCTCAGGCTGCAACTAGAGAAGAGTCTGGATAGAGCTGTTGACAATATGTTTGCAGAGTACTAAATACCACTGAACATGTTCTGTAAATATTTACACTGAGAGGAAAAGACATGGAGGGGCCATCTTTAGGGGTCAGAGGGTGAGTCAGTCCCCAAACACTTACACAGTAACTCACCTTGGCATGATGCTCTTGAAATGCACCGAGCATGATGTTTTTATCTTGCATCTCATACAGTCATTCTCACAGCATTGCCAAATGTTCAAAAATCACGAGTGTGTTCCCCCCAAAATCACGAGATTGACTCAGTCTTGCAACTTCCACAATTTTTAGTATTTTTCCTCAGGATCTCAGATGCTGGAATCAATGCACATGAGAATCTTAACTTTCATTTTAAAAAAAAAGTAAGTTTTGAGCCCTCATCATTGCTGAGAAAAGCTCATAAATGTGAAGCGAATGCACCCTGACAGCTGAAAAACAAGAAGGCAAATAGAAAGAAGACAACATTTGTGATTTTTTAATCATGACTTTAAGCCACTCATTATTTGCGGGGGGGGGGGGGGTGGTTTGCTGGATTCAGCTCAGGGTTGGCAATACTGTTGGCTTAAAATAATGAGATTTAAAAGATAAATATTGGAATATTTTTTTTAAATGAAAGCCAGTGAGACTTGATTCTCCAGCAGCTAAATGGGCTGGAAGCAGGCAAAGGCCAATCAGTAGGGTGACCAAATGTCCTGTTTTTAAAGGGACGGTCCCATTTTGGGGGACTTTTTCTTATATAGGCGACTATTACCCCCCATCCCCTGTCCTGTTTTTTCACAGTTGCTATCTGGTCACCCTACATCAGGAATCAGCAGGCCAGATACACAGGGCTGGCTGCTTCTATCAAATGGCAGTTCTGGGTGAAGCCAGGAGAGGGGAACACACAGATTCTCCCTCTGCCTTAGCCCAAGAAGCCAGGCCAGGTCAAAGGCTTAGCTCTGACTGCACTTTCTGCTTAGGGCAATCAGGGACTTGATTTATTTTGTGCAGAGTACAGCCCAGGCGAACCATCTTGCATTATATATTCTTTGACCTACTGAACATTAGCTGAGCTCACTTCACCAGGTGCCCACTGGCTCAGGCGACCTTGGGACAAGACCCTCCAGCACTTGTCTCCAAGTTTGTGGCACACCCGTTACACTACCCAACACTGATGGACTGGTGTAGCACAGTGCTCACAGCAACATCCTGCAGTGGGGTCAGTTACAGTATTTATGAGGTACTAGTGCCTGGTGACACAAATAGGCTTATGTAGTAGTTATTGTATCTCGTCTATGGACTGCAACCACTGGAGAGCAACACAATCATGCTTCCTTGACCAGCTGTGATGTGCATGCAGGGATGGGGTGGCTCTGGCACACTTCGTAACAAAGAACATGTTTAATAGTAGGGATGTGCCAAAACCAGAGGGAATGGGGTTGAATTAGAATCTCTGGATCTGAACTAGTCCCTGAGGTTTTCATTCGATGTTGACGCCAAAACTGGAAGAGGCCTATTTGGCACTTCTGGTTTGGATTATTATTCTTCATTACTTATATCATGGTAGCACATATAGCCCCCGCCCAACCAGGATTAGGGTCCCATTGTGGTAGATGCTGTGCAGGCACACTGCAAGAGATAATGCTTGCTCCAATGAGCTACAATCTAAGACCAGAGAGACCCTAGACTTCACTAAGAAAAAAGGTGTTTAACACTCACTAGCCAGTCAGAGTCAACTCTATGAGCAAAGCCAGTTAATATGTTAAAACTGCAGCTTGTCTTGTCTACACTGGGATTTTAAACACGCCTTTTTTCCTAGTGTAGATATGGCCACAGACAAAAAGTGGAAGGGTAAACAGAAGGACAGAGAAGTGAAGTGACTTGCCTGGGATGTGGCCAAAATTTAATGACAGCTGTTGGTGGCCCCTTCTGCTTCAAGGCATTTGGTGGACTCTTGTACATCTCAGATGCATCCCAGACTCCTTTGGGTTGGCTGACCCAACCCCTGCTACCTTCTTTGAAGTACTGCCACAGTTGATGCAAAGGATTCTGGGGTGTATTTGGGAACTATAGGCACCTACCACACAGGACAGAGCTGAAAGAGGGACATAGGGAAGGATACAGATTGGAGAATGCGTGGGTTGCTGAGTTAGGTGGATTAGTGGGAGGAGAAGATCACGGAACAAGCAACCAGAGATATGGAAAATTGCCAAACCACATCTTTGCCTAGGGCTTGCCCTGTATATCCTGGAGCAGTTTTGGCCTAAAGGGATTAAAGTCTGCTTAAAATAATAATATTTCAACTTGAATCTGCATCCTTTGTACTGGAAATAGGTTTTGTGCAGCTGTGACGAGAGGGAATCCAGCTCATGTGCTGCCTTCCACATCACCAGGCAAGAGTCTTTCCACAGCACCTGACTGCTGTAACATGCATTAGTTTCATGTGTGATCTTTCCTGCCTCCACCCTCCTACAAAGAGGACCTTGATCCCATGCCAACAACACCTGGCATTTATGGGAGGCCAATGCTGGAGGTGACTGAACACTATGTAAATAGTGCTATAGACTTCTGATTGTGTCATTTCTCTGCTTTTTTTATGTGTAGGCATTTGCCTCATTGGATGTGCAAATAAATTTTGCATTGTTTGCCTGTTGCACACTAGCTCCATTGAACCACTTCCCCATCCCCAGCCCCTCGCCCCTTAGAGAGACTGCAGAATGAAAGAACCTTTGCTGGTTATAAAGGAATCTAATACATGGGGTTTATTACAGTCCTGCTGCCACTATAAACACATGTCTACTGGCATTTGTGTTAGAAACTCCATTCCCCTCGCCCCTCCACACACCCCAAGGGTTTATAACTTGGATATTAAAATCTGATGTGAGCAAAAACTTGGCACACATGAACTCAGCCTGGGGCAATTTTTAAAAAAATGTTAAAGAGGGTTTTATTTATTTATAAAGCGTTTTGGCTGAATTCAGACATGTTTTAAAGCTACTCTAGTTAATTAAGATGCCATATTTCCAAGTGAGGACTGTTCACCCTTGTAGATTTAAAAACACAGCAATCTAAACAATAGAAGTATTGAAGGGGGAAAGGCAACTGCTCTAATGTTTACAGCATGAACAGAAAGACCTGCTGGCTTTTAAATGATGAACTTAATGTCAGTGAAAAGTGAGTAACAGCTCTGCAGAGTGACGTTATCTGTTTTCCCACAAAGCTGGTACAATCAGGGAGAGGAACCCTTATTTATTTTGGTTTGATTCAGATGCAGTTGCATTCAGTGTGCTCAGGTTAAGTTCCAGCTCAAGTCACCAAAAAAAATAAAATAATAAAAATGGTTTGGTTACTGGTTCAAATCAAACTTCAAGCTCAGGGGAAGTAAATGAAAAAGACAGTTAAAACTTAAAATGGAAATTATTTTGATTTGACCATTTTTTTAACTTTACATGAGTTTTCCTGTGTTCTGTTGTCAAACAAACACGATTTTTTTATGATCTAAGCAAATGAAAACACCTTTAATCTTTGTTCTGTCATATTGGACCTCTGCAGTGAAAGGATATATTTGAATTTGGGGCATGGGCCCTGCCTCATGTGGTGCAATGGGAGGGAGAAGCTGCCCCGGGGTGGGGGATGGATGGGAGGAGGCCTGTCTAAGGGCAGAAGGGTTGGGGAGCCATTACCTTTTTCCTTGGGCTTGAAGAGTTATTGCTAACTTCTGGGACCTTGGAGCATTCCACCTCCTCTCTCCAAGGAGAGTCTCAGAGATGGTTCAGCGTCTCTCTGGGTTCTCCGGCTGCCTCGCAAGGCGTACAGACAAGCTCCTAAGTGTCCCCTCTCCCACACGCTTGTGGGCTGGCCTCCTAGTCTCATTCTCATCTCATTATACTGGGGCAGGCCTTTCTGGTAGCGATCACATGTTGTTTTGTTGTCTTGTTTTATAATTGAAAATAAGATCACAGTAGTTTTTTTGAATATTGAGCTTAAAAAATGCTGAACCTTAATTTTAACCAGTAACCTATTTTTTTTTTTCAGTTCAGTTCTGGTTCAATAGGTAAGACAAAATTATGGTTCTCTGGTTTGACTCCCTGCAAACTTCCCCTCACACAACCCTGAGAGTAGGTTTCACTCTGACGCAGAGAGAACACGGGCAGTGGTCAAAAGAGAGTTCAGTCTCCACAGCCGATTCAGTTTTCTGCCTTCTGACAAGAGTGCTAGAGTTCAGTTCACTAAGACTTATTCTCCTTTTCTACCATCTCTCTCTGACTTTCTCTTCCCATCCCAGACAGTGGGGTGAGGCAAAGCTATGCAAGTCGTATCTGGAAACCAAAATGAAGGGCTTGTCCCACACTAACCCAGAGTTATAGAATCATGACTGTATTCTGTAAAAATTGCTATTGAGCTTATGCAGACAGTCCCATAGGCCAGTGAACAGCTGTCACTTTTGACAGGGGCTGGATTTGATCAGGTGGCTTAGAAGTAAAAACAGCTACATTACCCATTATAATTTCCTTCTTAGCCATCCAGTCCACCACTAAAGGTTATTTTTTGTTTGTATAGCCACCCACTCACTGTGGCACTCTGTCACCCTCTAGTGATAGCTAGACCACATATAGATGTTGATGAGCCTCGGCTAATGAGTCTTTCAGCTCAGGCACTAGAGTCTCATGCTTTAAGATCCCAGAGGTTCTAGGTTTACGGTAGCCACTCATTTTTATCCCACTACATCTTAACCAATCTCACCACTACATGGCAATAAAGCAGCACACATACCTTCCCTTCTCATTTACAGTAATAATGGTCCTTGAAAGGGAAATTTTGCTGCTTGTAGATAGTTGCCACTACTTTCCCAAAGTTTTCTATTTCATATTATTGTAACCATGTAGCAAGGTAGAGCTTTTTACCTGCATTGCTTTAAGCCTACACAGGCCAATATAACAATTCCCTTTCTCCTCCAGTGTAATCTGGGAGGCTTTTTTTAATTTTCTCCTTCCTCTGAAGAATTAGGGATGGCTATAGCTGGAGGTGGGACATTGGCCAGGAAGGGCCAGGGCTCTAAGGTGGCACCAAGCATTTTCTCTCTCAGGTGCTTGGCTGGCTGCTTCTTGCTCAGATGCTCAGAGTTTAACTGATCGCCATATATGGTATCAGGAAGTAATTTCCCCTCAGGTCAGATTAGCAGTGACCTTGGGTGGTGGTGGTGTTTTTTTTGCTTTGTTTTGTTTTTTGCTTACTTCCTTCTGCAGTGTGTGGGGGCAGGAATGGTCTCAGTTTTTTGTTCTGTTCCTAACAAATGAGATAAACCAAACATTCAAAAACTAAAACAAATTTGGGAAATGCTGTGGTGCCTCATGGGAGTTGTAGGTGAGGAGCCTCATGCCCCCATTTTCCCTTATGGAAATCCCAGGTGGACTACATCTGGTATGATGCACTGCAATCAGGAACTCCCATAATCCAGACCCATCTCAGCATAACATGGAAGATGTAGTCTGCCTCAGAGCAGAATAAGGGTGTGACGTTGCACCCCATAATGCTTTACAGAAATATGCTTATGAATGTATATATGACATAACTGGAATATGTTTTATGCTACATATGCCATGTAACATATCTCTGTAAAGGTTATGATCTACTGAACATATTCATCTTATTTGTATGCATGTGTCATTTTTGTATTCAACGTTATGAATATTGACTATGTACTTGTTTAATTTTAAGTAGCCTCAGTGAAGCAGTTGGTCAGCTTCCTGAGAAAAGACTATTCTCAGTAAGTGCCCAATCAAGAAACACTGAAGCTAACAATGAATGTGGAGATGCCAATCCACATCTGAGCTTTCCCAGGAATGTGGCCTGGCTGGTAAGGAACTCAGTCATGCATGGACATGTGACTTGTCCATGTGACTCCAAAACTCCATCTTGGGGCTAAATTCTGGATAGGAGAGAGGAGGGGGTCTCTACCCACAAGGGCTCTATTTAAGCCCCTGGGAGATCCCTCCATTTGGTCTTCAGCTGGCTCAAGAGATAGCCTCTCCACCCCCAAAGGTTACTTGAAAGAGACTGGAACAAAGGACTGTAACCACAGGCATGGGAGTGATTGCTGGACCCAGACTAGAAGGAGGCTAGTCTGTAAAAGAAGCTTACTGGAACATCTCTGTGGGTGAGATTTCATCTGTAATCACTTTCTTACTGTATTAGGCATAGACTTGCATGTTTTATTTTACTTTGGTAATTTACTTTGTTCTGTCTGTTATTGCTTGGAACCACTTAAATCCTACTTTTTGTATTTAATAAAATAACTTTTTACTTATTAATTAACCCAGAGTATGCATTAATACCTGGGGGGCAAACAGCTGTGCATATCTCTCTATCAGTGTTATAGAGGGCGAACAATTTCAGAGTTTATCCTGTATAAGCTTTAAAGCTTTTTAAGCTTTATACAGGGCAAAACGGATTTATTTAGGGTTTGGACCCCATTGGGAGTTGGGCATCTGAGTGTTGGAGACAGAAACACTTCTTAAGCTGTTTTCAGTTAAGTCTGCAGTTTGTGGGACGGTGTTCAAACCTGGGTCTGGGTTTGTAGCAGGCAAGCATGTCTGGCACAACCAGGAAGGGTTCTGAAATCCCAAGCTGCCACAGGGAAAACAGGCTCAGGGGTAGTCTCAGCACATCAGTTGGCAGTCCCAAGGGGGTTTCTGTGATCCAACCCGTCCCAAAGAGTATATGAGGCAGTTGAACTACAACTCACACGAGGCACCACAGTGACATTTCTGAACTAAAAATTTTGATTTTCAGCCAAAAATCTTTGGATTTTGATTTTTTTGGGGCGAGAGTTGAAATGTTCTGTGGACTCCCCTGCCCTTCCTTATGGCCAGATCTACACCTAAGGTTAGCCCCAGCATGCCAGGCTACTCATGTCCTGCAAAAATTCTTCAAGATAGGCAGAGTGATAAATAATGAGGAGGACAAAGTAGTTATCCAGAGTGATCTGGATCATTTGGTAAGCTGGGCCCATTCAAACAAAATGCTTTTTTTAAACTCAGCTAAACACAAGGTCATACATTGGGAACAAGGAATACAGGTCATGTCTACAGAATGGGAGACTGGATCCGGAAAAGCAGCGACCCTGAAAAGGATTTGGGGGTCCTAGTAGGCGAACAACTTAACATGAGCATCCAATGAGATGTTGGGGCAAAAAGAACTAATGCGATACTTGGCTGTCTAAACAGGGGAGTAGTGAGTAGAGAGGTGGTTTTACTTCTGTATACAGCATTGGTGAGACCAATAGTATAATATTGTATGCACTTCTGGTGTCCACAGTTTATAAAGAGCATTGAAGAACTGGGAAAGGGTTCAGTCTCCAATGGCAATGGGTTAACTGGACTAGCCCTGTTGCACACTGTCTGTGAGCAGTTAGAAACCTTTGTTATAGCAGAAAGATAATTGCTTTCTATTGCTGTTCTGAGGGCTGTTAAGGGATACCAAGCAAGCAGTGCAAACAGGTTTCCCTTTCTTTCCTTTTACTCCCATGACTTTTCCCATTTGGAGTGGGGAGTGAGGATTATTGGTCCATATGTTTCCCTCAGCTCCTTTTCTTTAAGGACACACCCTAGCCCATTTCAGCTGCTGCCTGGAAAGAAGAAGGCCAACTTTTGTCACTCTTAAACTAGTGACCTTAGCTAGTCACATTTCAATGCCAACAGAGTCCATCTGTGATACTATTCCAGTGAAAGATATGTCTCATAAAATTGCATTTGATGGCAGCAGAGGTTCAAGGAGAGCAACTTGGGTGGCTCAGGTGGCTGCTAATGGGGTATTACACTCTTATCTTCACCCAAGTCAAGTTTAATACAAAGTGTTTTGCTTCCTAAGTCCTCCAACAATTAAAAAGAGAAGAATGAGATATTCTCAAAGGGCAGAAAATGCATGCAGAAATAAACTTAATAAGCAAGCAAACTGCTCCAGGCCTTCTTTATCCATCATTAAGGTGCAAAATGGGTACACACTACATCTCCCACTCCCCTTGGTTGATGACTTTTATAGGCCAAATAAAAGTCTTGCCTCCAATTTTGGCCAGACATAAATGCTTCAATCAGTGATAAAGTGTGAAATCTGCAGTGAATATAGGAAACATGCATGTGAACTACTAATACCACATGTGATTCTGGATTCCAAGGCACAAGGGAGAGTTCTTCTAAAACCTGAGCTGCTGCACAACATATTAAGTGACAGTGTCATAATACACTGTAAAATACATCATGCATCTGACGAAGTGGGTATTGACCCACGAAAGCTTATGCTCCAATACATCTGTTAGTCTTAAAGGTGCCACAGGACTCTCTGTTGCTTTTTGTAAAATACAGATTGTTCTCCATGGGATTTCAGATGAACAAAAAACAGATAATGGCCCATATAATGACACATGCCTCACCTCAAGTAGTGCCCCTTGTGCCATGGTGCAATGTTTTCAGAGGTTCTCATCTCTGTGCCCCCCTGGTGATCACTGCTTCAGTCCAGCAATGGCTTGTTTGTCTCTGGGTCTTCTGGGGCCTGGCCCTCTGGCGAAGTCACCTAAAAGTTCACTCCCCATGTGGGGTAACAAATGGATCCAACTGAAAGTCCAAAACAAGTGCCCAGACTTATAGTTCTTCTACCCCTTTGGCCTGCACTGAAGTCCTCTGCTTCCTAGTTGCTGCAGAGGTTCTCTTTGGTCTTACCTCCTCCCAAGAAGGATCCCCCCCCACCACTACCTCCCTTCCACAGGGACTCTGGCAGCCTCATTTAGGGACTATGAAGAGCATGGAGAAGATCCCTATCTCAGGGCTCCTCCACAGGAGCTACTCTGCTCCCTGGGAGTCTCTTCTATTCCTCATTCCAGAACACTAGCACCAGGACTGTCTCCCTGGACACCTAGCCCCTTATTCCAGGGGCTCACCACAGGAGTTAGTGGTATTGCTGTAGCTCAGCTCTCCAGCCACAGCCACCCCCAAACTGTTGAGCTTCACCTGCAGTATGCTCCACCACTTCTGCTGTCTCGCTCTCTCTCTGTAGGCTGACTTCCCAGCTCTGTTTTATGTACCAAAGTCTTTCTTGATTCCCTGCAGCTGGAATGATTAATTGTCATTGAGTTGCCAATGGGGGCTAGCTGGTAGGTCATAGCCAAGGCTGAGCCCTCCTTGCCTTAAAGAACGAGCCTGCCTGTGACAGCCCACAGTTCATGAGCGGCTCATTTGGGGCAATATTTTTGATATATCAGTTTAAGCATGTCACACCAAGCCCCTAGCCAAAAAAAAAAAAAAAAAGTGCAAATATCAAAGAACTAGCTAAAATGTCCTGGCATAGTGACAGGTCCATAGTTGGCATTTGTAGCATATCACTATGCACCATGCTCAATCAGTTTATTAATCAAAGATAAATCCGCATGGTACAGAAAGGTTAATACATTAGCAAGCTGGAGAACAAACTTGCAGTGTTACTTCTTTAATGTGTTCCAAAATATGACATCAATTCTGATCATATTCCCCTTGTTTACAACAAGTAGAATATTCCACAGACCTTATACCCTCTTTTTTCTTACCTGGTTTCATACATATTTTGCAGGGCACAAAAACATCTGTACCAACCATCCCTAAAACACTGCACCTATCCATACCTAGCACCTAGTTCATATTTGGCAAGCCTCAGCAGAACATACATCTTGTTGCTGACAGAGTCTATATATATACAAAGAATAGGATTATGCAAGTTTCACTTCTAGTAAATTTCCACAATAAAGTTTAGCATAATACAAAGCATTGTGGAAAATATATAATATTGGCTAACATATCTCTGTGCCCCAAGTTCAAAGGTCACAAGTCGCTCCCCAGGAGGATGAGAAGGCATCTAAACAAACAAAGCAGGACACTGGCTCTCTGTAGCTGTAGAGCCTCCAGCATGGTATTGATCATCTTCCTGTGCTGACTAAAGTAACACATGCCCACCAAGTCACTGACTGTGAAAAATATCAGAAGCAGCAAAGACAGGCTCCAGGAGCAAATCCACTTTTGTGGCTAAAGAGGCCACTGCAGAAGGAACTCCTGAGAGCAGAAAGGTTGAGAGTGTGTAGCTATTGACAGATGTCCAGTAAGAGGCAGAATACTCTCATTTGTCCGAGGTTTCAATCGTCTTCATCTGCCCCAGTGGTTCTTCACCTCATCCCTATTGTGGCTTCCTGTTTCCTGTCAGGACCCCTAGAGCCTCCCTCCTATCTACCCAGGTCTCTCTCCCACTTAGAAGTATAGGAAGGCAGAGTGGTTGAGATCCCATGGTCTACCCTGACCTCTAGCATTCCCCATATTTCATTAATTGGCTGGGGTAGTTTGTGGTTGTATTCTTTCACAGGTATTGGGTTTCATTTGATTTGATTTTCAAAAACAAAAAAGGAAGACGAAAACCTGTTGTGTGGCATTCTTGTTAATCCTGCCCCCAGCTATGTGACTGGGTCAGGAAATTGTAATGGAATACTAACTTGTATTATGCTGTTCAGCCACTAGATGATGCTGTGTGTAACAGACCTTATTTAAGCTAAACTCAGGCATGCCCGTCAGAGTATTAAAGGATCTTATAGTGAGCACATCTGGTGTATCTCTTGAAGGAGGAAACTTTGTAGTCAGTCCATATCTGATACAGAAACTTGACCCTCTTGTAGTAGCCTTGCAACCTACCGTGTACAAGGTGTACACGACAGAAATAAATCCTGGTCTCTTAGCAGCTCTCCCGTATGTCACACCCGTGTTACAGTACTTGCCAGGGACACAGTTACACGGATGTGAAGGCTTCTTTGGAGGCTGCATGGCCCACAGGAATGCAATTATAAGGAAATAAAATAGTCCCCTGTGACTCAGGGGCTTAAAACTTGACATTCTGGAAGAGAAGATGCATTTCAGGGCACAGGTTCCTTGCACATTTCATTTGCAGAAATATTTTATGGATCCTCAGATGGAAAACTATATTTTTCAGGGACAGCTGCCTCTGGAGCTACTGTTAATACAGTTCAGTCACAAACAAGAGCTAAAGAAAAAGGGAGCGGCTCAAACAGGCAACTAGCAACATGATTTTCCATTAACCCTTTCAGGTCCTTGGCTAGGAGATAACATACATCTGCCAAGTAATTCATTGCCATGTCAGGCAGCCTTGAACAGGTGACATAATTACAGCATTCTCAGGAGTTGGAGAGAAAGGATGGTCATCACAGTGGTTTGGGACTCAGCAGATCTGAATTCAACTCCTGGCTCTGCCACAGCCCCCCTGTGTGACCCTGGGCAAGTCACTGAGGGTATGTCTATATTGCAATAAAACACCCATGGCTAGACAGAGTTAGCTGACTCAGGCTTCCAGGGCTCGGGCTGTGGGGCTATAAAACTGCAATGAAAATGTTCGGGCTCAGGCTGGAGCCCAGACTCTGGGACCCTCTAGGGCATTGCCTCTCAATTTTTCTAGACTACTGTACCCCTTTCAGGAGTCTGATTTGTCTTGCGTACCCCCAAGAGTCATCTCACTTAAAAACTACTTGCGTACAAAATCAGACATAAAAATACAAGTGTCACAGCACACTATTTCTGAAACATTGCTGACTTTCTCATTTTTACCATATATTTATAAAATAAAACAATTGGAATATAAATATTGTACTTACATTTCAGTGTATAGTTATAGAACAGTACAAACAAGTCATTGTATGAAATTTTAGTTCGTACTGACTTTGCTAGTGCTTTTTAGTAGCCTGTTGCAAAACTAGGCAAATATCTAAATGAACTGATGTACCCGCTGGAAGACCTCTGCGTACCCCCAGAGGTAAACGTGCCCCTAGTTGAGAACCACTGCCTTAGGGTATGTCTACACTGCAATGTAAGCCCAAGGTTCAAACTCAGGTTTAAACCTAACCCCCCTTCTGTCTACACACAAACTGTGCTAATCTGAGTCAAGCCAGGACCCAGGGTCAAGCCATATTGCTTTGCAGTGGTGGCCCAGCCCCACTGGACTCATGCTCTGGGAGTCCTCCACAAGTATACCACAATCCCACAGGCCGACTTTCTTTGTCCTCTGGACAGTCAAGTTTGCTCACACTGCACCATGAACAAAGAGCTACAGTGGCTACATTTTGGGAGAGCTCTAGGAAATCTGGGATATGCATGGTTAGACTCAGGCCCACATAATGCAGTGTAGATACTGAAGCCCCAGACTGGGATGTAGGGTTCAACAATTCCTAACCTGGTGTTACAAATGAGTGTAGGCATTCAAGCCCAGGTTAACAAACCCAAGCTCTGCTAAATGTAGTTACACTAACCCTGGGTTTATATTGCAATGTAGACATACCCTTTGGCCCATATCCTCAAGGGTATTTAGTTCTCCTCACTTCTCCAGCAATCAATAAAAGGATTTGGGCCTTAGTTTCTCTGTGCCTCAGTTCTTCTATCCATACAAGAGGAATAATAACATTTCTTTTCTCCCACCCAATGTCTTTTTCTATTTAGTCTTACTAATTGTTTACACAGCACCTTGTACAGTAGGACTCTGATTTTGGTTGGAGCCTCTAGCTGTAGCTGTAATACAAATAATAAACAAGTTTCAGTTATGAGATTAGATGTTTTTAAAGTGCTGGATAGCTTAATGACAAGCAATACCATGTAGCTATGAAGGGGAAGTAGCGATGTAGGTCACTACATATGTGAGAAAAGAATTCCCCACTTATCACATTGCGCAGTTCTCGTTCCCCTTGGTCTAATTATGTTAGACTCTGTTTCTTATGGCCAAGGCCACTTGTACATGTGCCCATCCACATTGTGTAGGAAAGAGTTGATTACTATCTTTAATCTCCTTGGGAGGCTGCTGCCTGCTCCTGAACCCAGAATTATCACCTGGTGCCATAATCAATGAAAGACAGGATTATTTAGCCAAGATTCCACTCTGACTTCTGTTAGCTGGACTTCAGCTGTTGTGCTAAATATCAGGGGACATCACCCAGCACATGATATATAAAATGTTTACTGGCTGTATTTTGCCTGTTAGGCTTTCAAGTTAATTTCAATTTGCTAACACTTAGTCTCTTAGTGCTGTGAAATGCATGTCACTTTTACTAGTTTAAGTTTCAGTCAAATTGTGACTTCCCAGCTATTTCAAGAAACACTGTCAGGTAATTTAGGCTCAGAATTCCACCATGTAAATTAATAGAGGGAATGCAGCGAGTCAGCAGCAATGTAATAAAATTATGTTCCAGTTAGAAAGGCCTCTTCCTTAGGGCTTTATTCTTGAGGACTAGACTGTGGTGTTTGCCAAAAGCAAACAGAAGTAATTTAACAGTAATAGGCAATAAAGAAAAACACTTCCCAGCAAGGGTATAACCCAGTCCTGTGGCCAGTGGAAGTCCTGCCTTCACCCGCTGAGATTACTAAGTAGGTGTCTGCAGGACATTCCTATATTTCCTCTGTGCCTGACCCTGTAAAGTTCCCTCAACCTCATCAATTGCTCAGCCCCTAGCAGGATCATGCCCACTTACTGTTATGTGATATGTAAACAGAGTCCATCTTAAACAGGAGACATTTATTAAAGAAAATAGCTACAGACACAAACAAAACATGGTTCCACATAGCTTGAGTCCCAGTTTTGTCTCCCTTGTTTGCCAGTGACTACATCCTGTTTGGAACTCTATACAGCACACAATATACTGACAAAACATTTCATTATACTGACAGACTAATTGAGCCTTCACTCTCCAGCCCATCCTTTACATCTTTGTGAGATCAAGTAGACAGTTAGCTCTCTGCTTTCCAGAAAACAAATAGAACCTCTGCACCCTATAATATTCCCATTTTACACTTGCTACGCTAAATGATAGGGAATGGCCTCTGGCCTCTAAATGTATCCACTCTGTCATGAGGAAACAATTTAAAAATATTACCCAGTGTTATGGATTTGCAGATTAGGTCACCAACTGGGCAGATATAGGACTGAGTCACCACTGAATTACTCCCCTGGCTAGGTTACATTGCCATGGAGCTGGTATAACACAGTGGTGAATCAGGGCCCTATCTTTTGCAATGCATTAATGTGGGTGCAGCTCAGCCCTATGGGAACACATGCAAAATACTCAAGTTCAGAGGCTACTCTGAATGTGACCCAGAGTGTTTGGTGAGCAGGAAGAACCCAGCTGCCTTCACTGGTGATGCTAGTGCATATGGAGGAAAGCTGTTTATTTCAAGTTCCATTAGGTTAGGAATTCAGGGGTGAGGAGAATGGGGTGCTGTAAAATGTTTCCAAGGACACACAGCTGGCAGGGGAAGAAATGCTATTTAAGTGTTACAGTGTTATAAATAAATGGGAAGTGAAAATAAATGCAATCCCGACTATAGCACTGGGGTGCACGGCCTGGTTGGAGCAACAGACAGCCTTTGTCCTGGGCTCCAGCAGGCTGCTCTCAGCCATACTCTTTTTATAGTCATTTCTGGAAAAAATGAAAAGGCAGCTATGACCTGGCTGGGCTCCCACTGGAAATCTGGAGGCTGGGAGGTGAGACGGAGAGGTGCCCTATCCTGTGCTGGTTTGCTGGCATCTCTCTCTTGATATTTCAGGCTTTGATCTCCGCTGACATAGCGTCTGAGCCAAAGCTCATTGAAGGATTGCCATCAACCTCAGTGGCCTTTGGCCCAGGCTCACAGTACTGAGATCTGGGTGAGCAATTATGAAACTATCCCCACTGTGCAGTTACCCCAAGGGTGAATTTGGCCCCACGTAGTTAACTTTCATCTTCTTCCACAAACACACCAACACTTGTAGTGAATCCAGACATTACAGCTGTCAGCTAAAGCAGTGGTTCAACTTTTCCAGACTACTACACCCCTTTCAGGAGTCAGACTTGTCTTGCATACCCCCAAGTTTCACCTCACTTAAAAACTACCTGCTTACAAAATCAGACATAAAAACCAAAAATGTCCCAGCACACTATTACTGAAAAATTGCTGACTTTCTCCTTTTTACCATATAATTATAAAAAAATCAATTGGAATATAAATATTGTACTTACATTTCAGTGTATAGTATATAGAGCAGTATAACCAAGTCATTGTATGAAATTTTAGTTCGTACTGACTTCACTAATGCGTTTAATGTACCCTGTTGTAAAACTAGGTAAATATCTAGATGAGTTGATGTACTCCCCTGGAAGACCTCTGCATACTTCCAGGGGTAAGCGTACCCCTGGTTGAGAACCACATACACACATGACATAAGGTATAGATCACAGGACCTTCTGCTCCGTTAGCTGTCAAAAGCATTAGGGTGTACATGGTACATCTTCTTTATAGGTTACTTCCTAGAAGGCAAGATTCACAAACCCATCTCTATCTCCCCCCTCCCTCCACCATTGACTTTAGTGGAATCACTGCAGCAAGTCCAAAACAGTGTATGAAATGAATAATCCCGGGCAGTGAGTGCATGTGGGTAGACACGTGGGCTGCCATCCCCTTCGTGCCACCACTCCCTGTCCCTGCTCTTGTTGGGACAGCTTAGCTGAAGTAGGGTTACCATATTCAAACATTTAAAAAAGAGGACACTCCACGGGGCCCCGGTCCCGCCCCTGGCCCTGCCCCAACCCCGCCCCTTCTCCAACCCCTTCCCCAAAGTCCTTGCCCCAACTCTGCCCTCTCCTCTGAGCACCCCGCATTCCCCCTCCTCCCTCCCGCTCTGATCCTGGTTGGGGGTTGCTAAGTGCTTCCCTGCACCCCCCCCCCCGCCCCTGCAGCCTCTGTGATCCCCTGCTCCCCACTCACCCTGCAGTCCCTGCACCCCCCCACTTGCCTTGCACCCCCCTGCCCCTGCAGCCTCTATACCCCTGCCTGCCCTGATCCTCCTCACCCTGCAGCCTCTGCTCCCCCATTCACCGGGCAGAGGGAGAGCTGCGGGCTCCACGTGGACTCAAACACTGTTTTGTGCTGCTCTGTGGGGGAGGAGGAGGGACTCTGGCTGCTAGAGGCCCCAGTGGCTGCGAGCGGCTTTCAATCAGGTCCCGCCATCCAATCAGCCGAGCCGTACTCCGCATAAGGGGAAGGGGGAAATCCCGGACATTTCTACTTGATTAGAAATCCCCCCCGGACGGACGGCCATTTAATGCTGAAAAAGCCGGACGTGTCCAGGGAAACCCGGACGGATGGTAACCCTAGCTGAAGTGCTCAGTCATGCAGAGGCTATTCAGCAGCGTTGCATGCAGGGAAGGAGGATGCTTCCTGCTGAATTATCTGCAATGCTCTCTTCTTCCCTCTAGATGGTGCTGTGTCCAGCAGAAAGGCATTGCCAGTGTGTCTGTCAGGGCACATCAGCAGGGAGGGGGAGAAATGGCCTGGATTGAAGGAGGCACACAAAGAGAGGAGACACCTGCCTTGCTAACCTGGGGTGGGTTACCCTTCCAATTATTTGTCCTGTAGTAGCATTTGAGGGCCCCCTGTCCACTCTTCCTAGGGGCTACTGTTCTGCCAGCAACCTATAACCCACGCCCTCCCCCTCCTCCTAGGCCGGGGGACATCACCTCAGACCATCCACAATCCCCACAAGCCATGCAATAAGAGGGGCCATTTCCAGACTGTGGGGAGGATTTGTTGAATCCCCAGTCAACATCCAGCAGATCCCTGCAGTACAGGTGGCTTTTCCAGAAGGGCTCCCTGCTGTGTGGCCTATTGCAGTTGCTCCCTACGCCCCCATTTATTACCTTTGATGCTGCATGCTGATTGCCCTTTGAACAAGAGTACCCTGGCCTCTGAGAGCAAAGGGCAAACTCTGGAGGAGAACACACCACGATTGCAACGTGGCTTTGCCTTCTAGTGCAAACAAAACGCCCAGCCCAGGTGTTACAGTGATTTCACTTACTGCCTCCCTGCTGACTAATGCACTGGCAGCCAGGTGCCTCCCCAACCTCACTGGGGACTTCCGACAGCTCCCAAGCTGCTAGCCCTCATTGGGTCCCTGCAGCAGTTGGATGTATCCCCCAGTCCATTCTTTCCCTTAAAGCTAGGCACCTACTTCTCTGCTGATACCTGCAACAAGCTGGCCATCCCCGAATGCTGCCAGGCCTCACTGGGTAGTGGCAGCAGTTTGGCATTTTCCAGGCCTCACCCCTTGGGCATTCAGTGGAACATCAGTGTGGGAGATCCAGCAGAGAGGGGGTCAAATGAGTCTTAAATCCAAGTTTGGAACATGACAGCGGTTTTGTCTCACCCACTGGGTTTCAGCTATGCTCATTGTCAGCCCTTCTAACCTTCCAGGAATGCAAGGGACACACCGAGGCAGCAGCAGCATCTTCCTAAGCTGCTGTGGACCAGCTGTCTCAAGGACTTATTTCCAGGGCCAGCTTCAGAGTTCAAGGGTAATATTAAAAGAACAAACAGACAGAGAGGCGTAGTCCCTGCCAGTGACCTTTAGAAGGGAGGCTGCAGCTTTGTGGTTTGTATTTTCTGCACTCAGGCAACTTTCAGGGGATCATTTTATTCAGTTTAGATTTAAAAACCATTTCAACAGCGATTAGCCTCCAGGCTGAATTTTTCACAGACTGGCTGAGTAGCTGGGCAAGGGGTAGGAGTAGGGAGAGAAATATTGAAATCAGCGCTCTGTCCAGCGCCGTCTTTCAGCCTCAGGTCATGCAGTGACACATCAGGATATGGTGATGTGATGGGACATGGCCTGGCTACACCAGCCCATAGCTGGCCCACCCAAGATAATGAGAGGCTCAGAGTTATGTCTACATAGCAACTAGACACCCGCGGCTGGCTTGTGCCAGCCAACTCAGGTTCACAGGGCTCAGGCTGTGGGTCTATTTCATTGCTGTATAGATGTCCGGGCTGGAGCTTGGGCTCTAGGACCTGTGAGGTGGGAGGGACCCAGAACTTGGGCTACAGCCCAAGCCTGGAAGTTTACACAGCAATTAAACAACGCCTCGAGCCCGAGTCTGCTGGCACAGGCCAACCATGGGTTTTTCTTTGCTGTGTAGACGTACCCTCAGAGGTCTCACACTGCTGGCTGCTTCCCTTTGCCTGAAAGAGTCTGACCGGTTAGGTGCCCACTGTCTCCTCCTGCAATCAAATTTGTTTGTGAAGCAGGCCCAGCCTACCTCAAAATCCTGCCCAGCCTCTAGAGAGGGGGTCCTCACAATCAGAATCTCTGGCCAGTTAAAGAGGGAGTATTGTCAACAGACCACGGACAACTTGTCCCTCCATGCCCTCTTTGTGGTGCAGGAGCAGGAGCCGAAAGCTACTGGCAGGCAGTAAGGTTGGATTATTATTTCTTGGACTGGACCCACAGCTATAAGGGAACCAGAGGATTGTTCCACCTATGCTGTAAAGCACAATAGACAGGAGCAAAGCTGGAGCTGTGTACAAAGGCAGTATGTCTCCCGGGTAGGAGAGCCCTGCGGTTTCGTCCAGGGTGACACTTTGTTTAGTGAGCCGAAATGATGAGGCTTTCAGCAGCTATTGACTGGAGAAGGGATGAGTGTTGCTAGGCATGCGTGGCTGTAGTTTGCAGATCTCCTACACAATCCTGCAAAGCTTTCTGGAGGGCAATTCCTTGTGTATCTTCTGCTTTGTCACTCCTGGCCATCAGGCCCTTGCCATTCCCTAAATCATCTGGTCCATGCCACTCACCCATTCCATGCTAGTCCCTGGGCTTCCCAGGCCATCCAGCCTGTGCCACACCCCTTTCTTACCACACTCCCTGGGGGACCTTCAGAAAGTCACATCCCCCTGTACCTCAGTGTCCCTCATCTGTAAAGCAGGGCAGCTGAGCATGTGTTTGTTTTAAACCACACTCTCACTGAAGGCTGGAGAATGGTGGGTGGAGTCTCCCACATCCGAGTCAGCGCTTTAACCCCAAGACCACTCTCCCTCCCTGCCTGAGATGGCACAGGGTACGTCTACTCTGCAATATAAGCCCAGGCTCAGCATCAGGCTTGAGCCCAAATCCCTTTCATTTGCACACAATTCTGTCTCACTTGGGCCTGGGGGCCACGATACTGTAGGGTAGGTGGTTTGAGCCCAGATTCCACTAGGACTCGAGCCAAAACTCCATAATTTTGCAGTGTGGATGCAACTTGGGCCCAGACTCAGGCCCTGAGAGTCCGCCAATGCTACCCCACAATCCACCGGGCTGGTGTTCTTTGTCCTCTCTATCCCAAGAGCAGCCAGTCAACTCTCAGGAACTGGAACCAACCCCTCTGTCCAAGTACAGCAGCTTGGTATTTAACCCTTCTGTTTTATTCTGACCCCTGAGCTGCAAACACTGTGAACCTTCTTCTGCGTTTGCAATGGCCACCGACCAGAAAGAAGTCCTTTGCCAAACATGCCAATCCCTGGTAATGGGAACACAGCCAGATTTTGGTGACTTTTTGGTGTGAGGTGAGCAAAAAGTTCAGTTTTAGCAAGAGTACCAGGAATGATTACACATACCAGGAGACAACCAAGAAGCTGGCAGTGTTGGGGATTTACCGGATTGGTGACCAGGGCAAGGAGCGGACTGAGCAGCTCAAGACCAACTACCAGAAACCCAGGGATGAGAACTGCACCTCTGGGAACTCACTGTGAGCCTGTTCCTTTTACAAGGAGTTTGACCATGTGCTGGGTACTGCGCCAGCCACTGAGCCAGTAATGCTTCCTGATGGCCTCATCAGCCAGTATGGGGATCTTCTGACCCCCAAACCCAGTATAGGACTGGAGGGAGCCAGCAGGGGCCAGCTCAGGTTAGTGAAGTGCCTCTGGTGCTGGGACCAGTCCCCAAGGAGGCTTTACCGCTGTAGCATCTGCAGCACGTCCTGGGTCCTTGGAGGAGCTTTTTGATGCCTCCCTGAGGAGCAGCCTGGCATAGAACTGGCAGCAGAAATGGAAGAGTCAGAGCTCACCCCTGGGGCCCGATAAGTTTTTGGCTCTATGTTTGTTTTTATTAATATAGGAATGGGAGGGATTTCTAGGTTATGAACTAAAGCAAAAGCTATTACAAACCATGGGCAGCCGCGGATATCCACTAATGGCGGATTGCCTACCTGCGCCTTGGCGTTCCCTCACGCACCCTCCCAGCCACGTGGAACTAAAAATGGAGACCAGGAAGTCCAAACAGTGAAACAAGCATTTAAAAATGAACTCGCCAATTCTTGCTAAGATGTGCCAGGGAGTTAAAAATAAGAACTTTATATTGCTTCCCCTGTCAGTATGCCACTCCATCCTAACACCATGGTGTAACAAGATGCCTATAAACAGTGAACTGTCCTAAGGGTGAGGGGAGAGGTTGAAATGTAGTCAATTTATGCAAAATGTAGTCCATCTGTGACCATTAGACCATTCTCTGTGTACTCTTTTCACTACTATTAACCCAGTTGTGTCTACAAAGCTTCTAGGATCCAAGTGTTCCTCTCCCACCCACAGCAGTTCAGTTTTTACAAAGTATCATTTTTTGTCCTTGAGATTCCATAAGGATTTTTTGGTGCATGTGCTCATGCGCTGAACCATTTGTGAACCACTGAGACAATAATGTTCCGTTTGATGTCTGGTTGCAGGCACTTCAACCTCTGCTGGCTGATGTACCTCAGCCACTCGCGCCCACTCCAGCAGAAGCCTGGATCTCTCTCCCACCATGGCCTGGTCCAAGAGGAAGTGTGTCCATGATGAACTTATGGTTGTCATTCAGGACAGAGCCAGCACACAGGTGCAATACGACAGAGAGAAGGATTCACATGTGGCAAGTGGAATGGTACCGTGAGGCTGCAGAAGAGCTTGAGGACAGAATTGCAGTGTGGGAGCAAACACTTGCACTGCAGTTCCTGGAAAAGCAATGTCAGTTGAGGGAGAAGACAGCACAACAGAAAGACTTGTTTGAGCGGCTGTTTTCGCTAATGGCCGCAGGAGTGTAGGCTCCCGCTGCTCCTGTACCACAGCATGCATACCAGGAACACTCTGAACAATTCCCTGGTTTGGTGGCCCATGCACCCGGGCCTTAAGAGCAGCTGGACAGGACAAATCTGCCCCCATTGTATTTCCATCCCCACCCCCTTGCAGTCCATTCCCCCCGCACCCCGCCCCGCCTGCCCGCAGGCCTCCATATCTGCACAGAGGCAGCAAGTGCCTGCTAAATGCATGAGAAAGGAGAACATGCCAGGGGACATGCAAAATTAGGGTTTGAGGGGGTTGTTGATGGCACTGTTTAATGGTTGATGCATTTTGTTGTATTCCTGGTTGTGGGATTGGTTAATTACTGTTGTTTTGGTGTTTGAACAGCAGCTAGCCTGACTGGCAATACTTTAATATTGTCATTTTTGTAATACAAATAAAGACTTTATTTTATTAGGAGAGTTTATTGCCATCACTAATCGCGTCTTATCATGTGTATTTTGAATAATAAAGATAAACACAGGGCAAGGCAAAATGGGCAAGTTGTATCCAAACACAAATTTCTCAGTACATCAGTGTATGCCAATCAGTAATGTAAACACAGTTTCCTCCCCATTACATTAACAGTCATGTCATCCAAAATACAAATTCATGGGAGTCCATACCTCCCTCTATTCACTGTATACAGTGACAGTACCTCCCCCCCCACCCATTTCATTGTGTGATGTGACAATACCTCACACCCTGTAAACAGTGCTGTACTAAAACATTACTAAATGTACTATTCTCCATTGGCCCAGGCAAG
Source organism: Trachemys scripta elegans (assembly GCF_013100865.1). Taxonomy (NCBI): domain Eukaryota; kingdom Metazoa; phylum Chordata; order Testudines; family Emydidae; genus Trachemys; species Trachemys scripta. Next base: position 110,676,553 of record NC_048301.1, read on the forward strand.
TCCATAATATGGGAGCACAAAGCATCCCTGATTTCTGTTGCCTGGGTGCATCTTGCTCCAGCTGTGCTTGGTGCCCTTTCTGGTTGAGTGTACCTGTTCAGCAATCCATTACTGTCAGAGTTCTATTCCAGGGGCAATGGCTCACCTTTGGCTTCACAAAGATTGTGCAGAGTACAGCAAGCCACAATAATGCAGACAGCATTGTGGAATCCAAATGGGGTTGTAGACAGCACCTGCAGGATTTCAATCTGCCAAATGCACATTCAACCACCATTCTGCAACTGCGAAGTGTAATTAAATCTTCTTTTGTCAGGCCCTCTGATCTCAGGCTATGGTTTCATAAGACAAGGCAAGAGGGGGCACACAGGGTCCCCCAGAATAATGGTGGGGACTGTAACTCCACTTATGACAATGTCATTTGGTGAAAATAGTGTCCCAACCTGCCCATGAAGGTTGACTCCTGACTAGCAGAAAATCCTGGTATCATGAACTTTTCCAATGCAGCCCATGTTAGTGTCCATAAATTGGCCTGTGTGGTCCACAACAACCTGCATAACAGTGGAGCAGTACCCTTTGTAGTTTATATACTCATGTACTCCTTGAGGAGGGCAAGCGAGTCCCATTAATAGCCCCGGTGCAGTCTGGAAAGCCCATTCTCTCAAAACCGGATATTACTTCAGGGATATTGTCTATGCCCATCACCGTTGGGGAACTCATATGCCTGATTGCCTCAGAACCTGCTGCCGCTACTTTACTCACAATTGATTTTCCAGTACCAGATTGGTTAGCAACAGATCTGTAGTAGTCTGAGGTAGCCAGCTTCGAGATGGTCATAGCAATTTGATTCTGGGCTACTATGGCCACCCTAATGCATGTGTCATGATGCTGGAAGATCAGGGCCAGCTGCTTATAAAGCTCCAGAAACGTAGCTTTCTTCATGCAAAAGTTCTGGACGCACTGCTGGTCATCCCAGGTCTGCATGATAATGTGATCCCACTAGTCTGCTCTTGTGGCCCTGCTCCAGAAGCGCCGGTCTACGTAGGGGGTATCAGTTGCTATACCAATAGTCATGAGCAGCATCAGCCAGTTCCAGTCTTCCAAGTCTGCAGTGTCCTCCTCCTCCTGCTCCATCAGGTACCTTTGGTGGGTTAAAAAAAAAAAACCACCAAAATGGCCACCAGCATCTCATAGAAGCTCTGCCTGTTTCCTGAAGCAGGAGCAAAAGCCCAAACAAGAGAAGTTCTTCCAATGGCAACTCCTCCATATTGCTAGTTCTGGTTGCTGGGAGCAAGCAAACCAAAATGACAGCTTGGCAGGATGTGTTGGAGGCTGTGACAACTTCCTGTCACATGTGAGTTGGACAAACAAGTTTTCTCATGCATTGCGGAAGGGTGCTAGGTAGTCTGGGATATGGTAGGTTGGACGTGGGTCTGTGTACTGCAGTGTGGACTCTGGCACCCCAGTGTGGTATCCAGGCTCAAAAATTCTTAAGTTGGGCCACCAATGACTGTGGACACTCAAGCTCTGGTGTTTCAAACCCAAGGTCCATGAACTCTAGTCCCACTAACACTGAGCTTACACTGCAGTGTAGACATAGCCACCGTTGCTACTGCTGTGTCAAAGTAAAGCTCCCTTTCAGATACAGCTGCTGCCTGTGGAACATGCTAGTCCCAGCTTGAGCGCCAGCTCCCATAAAACACAGAACATTGAAAGGCCGGCAAAGGAGAGACTCTGCTGCCTCCACTTAAATCTGCTGCTTCCCAGGCTGTGTCTGCCCTGGATTTCAGTCACTATGGATGGCTGCCCACCTCTTCTACAATGACAATATAGCAGAGGGCTAAAATGCCTCCTTATTCTGACCAAGGGGAAATCCAGTCCCCCAGCCCCAGTTATACTTACTGGAGCACTCTAATTTGATCAGAGGCCCAGGGCAGTGTACAGAAAAAGCTCTCCAGTAAGATATCACTGAACACCTCTATGCAGCTTGATTCCTGTGCAGGCCTCCATAGTCTCCCTACCTCCTCTTTACTTTGTTTGCTTCAGGATAATAAAGCATTCTCCCCCCACCCCCATCCCATTTACACTGGACATGAGGTGGTTCTGCTTGGCTATATATGGCACAGTAACTTTGCCAAAAGGCCAGGAATAAATTATCAGGTGGTGGCACTGGATTTAACACGTCAGTCATTTATTCTGGCATACAGGGGTTATGAGATTGACTCAGCTGCCTTTGTTGTTAAATCCAGCACAGATTTCGCCTGACACTGACTTATCCAGTGCTTTAGTGACATTGTATTAAAGCAATGTTAGCTCTGCATAGGGAACAACCTAAACGCCAATATGATTAATACAGCACCATAAACATACATCGTTCTTGGCACACATAGAGATAGGGTCCCTGCATTACCCAGGACTTAAGGGCTGATTTTCAAAAGGGCTCTTCTCCCATTCAGGCACCACCGCGGAGCACTTCGGACAATCTGGGCACTCAATTTAGGTGCCTGGATGGGAGACGAGCTCTTTTGAAAAATCTGTCCCTTGCAAGCTAACTCAAACCAACAAAATACACAGGCCAGCCATTCAGATCCAAGAGCATTCATTTCAAATGCAAAGGCAGCACTGGGCCCTCAGCACAGAAAGGGCTTTGCAAACAAAGCGGGTTTAAGAAGGGATTTGAATGGGGGTAGAGAGAGTTTCAACTGGAGCGTGGGGAGGGGAAGGCTGTTCCAGACATAAGGTAAGGAGTGGAATTCAGGCAGCCCCTAGCTAGGGCATTTTTGCTAAAATTCCTTTCCACCATCAGAGTAGAGTTTGTGGTTGGGGCTGAGAACCTCCTTGGCTTTCCTAGCCAGGGGGTTTGTACCTCCTTGGCCTCTATAGGGACAATGGGCCCAACTCTCCCCGGCTTTGCACCATGTGTGGTCATTTACCTCTTTGCAGGGTAGGTTTGAGCCATTGCCTGATCAGCAGGGTAGGATTTCACATTCACTTTGCACCAGGGTAAAGGACTCTGTCCAAGGCATTGGAGAATGGGGCCCTTATTCTTCTCCATTTACTTTAAAAGGCTGGGGGGAGTGTCCAGCCAGTGCTACATTCATTCTTCAATGGTGGTTGCACAGTGATAATACAGCAGCTAAATCTGAGCACGGATGCTACAGAACTGCAGGGGGTTTGCCTTACACTCCCAGTCCTCTGAAACACTATTTACCTTGGGAAAAATTATTGCCCGGGCGCCAGCTCCAGTCACTTCTTCTCATGATCTGCTGTTAGCAAAGGAGAAGGGTGTGCATAGATGTGTGTACGGGAGCTGGGCATAGAGAAGGGTGATCAGAGCAGAACTGCTTAGAATCCCTCGCTGCTCTTTACACTGACAAATGGCTAAAGACAGACATCGCTGGTAGCGTGCTACACAGGAAAAGGATTAACCCTGTAACAGGCAGGTGTCAACGTGGTGTTATTTGCAGTGCGATGTGTACACAGATGCTGTGCTCTGGAACCTTTTGGAGCCTGGGACTCAGCTCTGGGGTTCTGCCTCTGATTTTCCACTGCTTTAAATAAAATAAAGGGGGGGGGGGAAAGAAAAAACAGAACTGCCACACCATTGTGTTTTCTAGTGGCTAGAACGGCAAACCCAGAGTCAGGACTTCTGGGGTATTCTACACAGCAACTAGACACCTGCGGCTGGCCAACTCAGGCTTGCGGGACTTGGCCTGCGAGGCTGCTTCCTTGCTAGGGCCCTACCAAATTCACGTTCCATTTTGATCAATTTCACAGCGATAAGATTTTTAAAATAGTAAATTCCATGATTTTAGCTATTTAAATCTGAAATTTCATGGTGTTCTAATTGTGGGGGTCCTGACGCAAAAGGTATGGCCACCCTTACTTTTGTACTGCTGTTGGTGGGGCGCAGCCAGCAGCCACTGCTCTCTAGCCACCCAGCTCTGAAGGCAGTGAAGTAGTAAGAGTGGCAATACTGCAACCCCCCTACAATAACCTTGCAACCCCCCACTGTGACCCTCTTTTGGGTCAGTACCCCCAGTTTGAGAAACGCTGGTCTCCTCCATGAAATCTGTATAGTAAGATAAAAGTACACAAAAGACCAGATTTCAAGAGAGAGACCAGATTTCATGGTCCGTGACACGTTTTTAACAGCCGTGAATTTGGTAGGGTCCTATTTACCGCTGTGTGGACTTCCAAGTTTGGGGTGAAGCCCGGGCTCTAGGAGCCTGTGGGTGGGAGGGGGGGCAGAGCTTGGGCTCTAGTCTGAGCCCAGATGTCTACACATCAATAAAACAGCCCTGCAGCCCAAGCCCCGTGAGCCTGAGTTGGCTGGCATGGGCCAGCCCTGGGGTTTTCATTGCTGTGTAGACATACCTCTGGGTTCCTGGACTGACTCCACTACTGATTGACTGTGCGACCTTGGGCAAGTTGTTACAAGCAAAATTGCCCAGTGAGCACTGATTTTGGGGCACCCAGAAAATGGCAAACCATATTTCTTTCCTACTCTGCAGACATAGCTTGGTCCTAGGAGGTTCTGAGCAATTGCAACCCTCCTGTCAGCTTGAGTTACAGGGGCTCCACACAGCCCTGGTTGGCAAGTGAGCTGCTGATATAGGCCATGGCAGTTTTGGCCAGAGAAGAGCATTAGCTCTTGTGTCATGCACAAATTCCAATGTCTGTAGTTTAATTTTGCCACCCTGACTTCCCCAGGCCGTTTCAATTATGTGCAGTGTGCTTCACTTCTCCTAAGCCTTTGGGTAGTACTGCTGGATCAATGGGTGCCTAAATATCTTTGAGGATCTGGGCCTCACCACCTTCCACCTCAGAGGTGGGTGCCTATCTTCCATGGGTGAAGCATTGCATATTTGACTGAATTTTCAGCACTGCTGAGCCACAGCTTCATTGGAGAATTCAGTGCCTCTAAAAAAAGGCAGGCATATAATCGGTCCTTGATTACTCGTCAGGAGTTATTATTCTGCTTTGAGAAAATTAGCCCAGCTATTGAACAACAGGAAGTGGCCACTAGCACATCACTCTGCTAGTCAGGGGAGTAGACGGGGACATTCTTTTGCACAGTCCAGTTTGGCATCTTAGAAAGTTTTGCATGCTCATGTATCAGGGGGTAGCCATGTTAGTCTGTATCCACAAAAACAACAAGGAGTCCGGTGGCACCTTAAAGACTAACAGATTTATTTGGGCATAAGCTTTCATGGGTAAAAAGCTCATGTGGCTAAAAGGAGGGAATGTTCCTGACCTCAGCACATGGTTCCAGAGGGTGAAAGCTCACTGAGGTCTTGGGAAGAACAAGCTTCCGTCTCAGAGCTGAGCTGGATGGAAACTGACAAATTATGGAAAGCAGGGAACCAGGAAGTGCGAGAAACAAACCTGCCTGTAGAAAGGCACCGGGAGAAAAAGTAACAGGGGGATCCGGAGAGAGAAAAGCCAGAGCACTCAGTCAATGCAAACAGTCACATTGCTTAATAAAGATGCTGTTTCCTATAGGAGACCGATGCCATCTCATCCATCTGGAGCCCCTGTTATAAAGCTCCCAGCTAACTGAGTGGCTGCAGACGTGACATCCACAAAAAGGGGCTAGTCCAGCAGCAGAGGCAAAGAAAAGACAGCTCTGGAGACTGGAGGAAAACAAGAGGCCCCAAAGCAAAGAGGATTTGAAGAATGTCAGAATCACCCTGACAAGCCTCAACTGGGAACAAAACCCCATGCTGCTGCTGCCATTGTGTCTTCAGTTCCAGGCGAAGAAGGGGTCTGACGCATCAGACTGAAGTGTGACTTCCCAGGGAAGGAGATGCCTGACAAAGTATGGCCATGAGAATGTTCAGATGTCGCCCCCTTCCCCTCCCAGCTCCATGTTTTGGCCAGTATATTTCTTTCCACCTTTCCCATAGAACTGACCTGGGCTGTATTTGAACAGGAACCTACAAGGAGAAGGGCTCCATTGCCCTAAACCTTCAGAATTACTAAACTGGAGAGCCTGCTGTCCCATCCCTGCAGAGGTGACTTCCGTGTTAATAAGCATTAATACTAACAGGAGTTCATGCCTTGCCCCTCTGCACATAGTGGACTGGATGGAGAACCCAAGCCCTGAGAGCTCCCATAAGGATCCATACAAAGAATCTAATTAAGTTCAGGCTGGCTGATCTGTTTAAAGGTCATCAGCAATGAAAAACAAAACTGTAAAGAGAAAGCCTGAAAGGTCGGATTAGTCGGATTGGTTTTCAAAGAGCACTTTTCTTCCTTTTTAAAATTACTGGAAGCAATTCCTGAATTCTACTTGGAGAGCCCCTTCAGGACCAGAGAATTGAAACAAGAGCTTTCTTAGCATCAGTGGTGTTAAAACTTTCAAAGAGATCTTTTTTCCCCAACTGTTTGTCAGGCATCTGAGTTAAATAAGTCTTGGCGAAAGCAAACCCTATTTTATTTTTTAAAAGGAAAAACAATTTTCAGGCCTCCTTTAATCATAATATAAAAGCAGAAAGGGGCATAGCCCCTTGTCAGAAGGAGGAAAGGAAGGATTCTCCAGTGATTAGGGTTCTAACCTGGAATTCTGGAAATGCAGGTTCATTTCCCTGCTTTGCTACAAGCTTATTGCATGACCTATGGCAAGTCACAGTCTCTCAATTTCCCCTCTGTAACACAAGGTTAATAGCACTTCTCTACCTCACAGGGGTGTTGTGACTAAGGGTAAATACATTGAGCACCTCACAGTCTTTAAATAGTACAGGAAGAGGGGCTATATAGATACTCAAGGTAGGTGACCTGAGGAGAGGGGCCATGACTATCTGCACATAGCCTCACCCTTGAAGGGAGAGTCACCTACAAGACAGTTTGGTTTAGCCAGATTACGCCTCTGTTTAATTTCTGCTAGATCCACCCCACTTTAAGCTCTCTGTTACTAAAGGCAGCGTACAGCTCAAGTCACCCTGCAAGCTTCAGTTACTGAACTGCTGTTGGAACTCTTCTAGTCTTGTATTTCCACCTATGGCATGAACATCTTCCCCCATTGTAACAGCAGCCACTGGCATCAGTGGCGACAGCCCGTTGCCCTTGTTATAAGTTGCCTTTTGTAGTCCTTTCCTAATTTTATATAACTGGCGTCAGGAAGCGTAGATCAGTCTCGTACTAGCACTCCTGTCCATTCCCCATTTATTGCAGCAGCTGTCATTTTAAGTCCTATTATGAGTTTTAAGCCCCACAGGGACGTTTAGGTGCTGCCCATCCATCAGGGAAGTCATATTGAAAGCCATAGGGCTGGCAGGTTAGATGTTCATCTGTAAAGAGATGTGTTACTTTGTGAGGCCCAAGGCTGTCTGAGCCATGCTGAAACATCTTGCTGCCAGTGCAGTTCTCAACAGGGGCACCAGGAAGCTTCCCTGGCACTTCTTTCTCTACCAGCATGGAAAGACAGAGGTCATAATTCACCAGCTGGTAACACTGGTCTACAATTTTTGAGAAGTCGTCTGCTTCAGAGATAAAATGTGCTATTTATTATGTATTTTGATGTGCTGAATTCAAATATAACAATTAAAACAACTGATTGGCTACTGTTTCTAAGATATTTAAGTTTTTACATTTTATGTCTATGTATATTGTGTAGATAGTAGAGTTTTAATCATAAATTGTAAACCTAGGTCTTTTCATGTGTTTATGGTTGCTTTACATGATAATATTTCACCTGTCCTGTTTATGTAACACTTTCAAAATCAGCAAAAGGGTTATATAAATAAAATTTATTATGAAACAAAAGGCAAAAAATTATTATGTACATAGTTTAGTCCTATTCAGTGTCTACTCAGCGCTTCTTGGCCTGTCTCTTGTATTCATTAAATGGAGCATCTCTTGTCACGGTCCAGCAATAGTCTGCAAACATTGATGGGCTCCATTTGCCGATAGCGTTTCTCCATTGTTGCAATGTCCTGGTGAAATTGCTCGCCGTGCTCGCCAGTTTGGTGGGAAAAAAAAAAAAAAAAAAAAAAAAATCTATCTTTAGTGACATGTTGCAACCAAGGGCTTTTGTATGCCTCGAGGAGGTTTTCCACCAACAACCTGTAGTTGTCTGCCTTGTTGTTTCCAAGAAAATTTATTGCCACTAATTGGAAGGCTTTCCATGCTGTCTTTTCCTTGCCACGCAGTGCCTGGTCAAATGCATCATCTCGAAGAAGTTCACGAATCTGAGGACCAACAAAGACACTTGCCTTTATCTTAGCTTCTCTTAACCTTGGAAATTTTCCACGGAGGTACTTTAAAGCTGCTTGTGTTTTGTCAATGGCCTTAACAAAGTTCTTCATCAGACCCAGCTTGATGTGTAAGGGTAGTAACAAAATCTTCCTTGATTCAACAAGTGGTGGATGCTGAACACTTTCCCTCCCAGGTCCAATGACTGTCAGAGTGGCCAATCTTTCTTGATGTAGTGGGAATCTCTTGCACGACTATCCCAGTCGCAGAGAAAACAGCAGTACTTTGTGTATCCAGTCTGCAGATCAAGCAAGAGAGCAACAACCTTCAAAGCGCCACAAAGCTGCCACTGATGTTGGTCATAGTTTATGCACCTCAAAACTTGTTTCATGTTGTCATAGGTTTCCTACATATGGACTGCATGACCAACTGGAATTGATGGCAAAACATTGCCATTATGCAGTAAAACAGCTTTAAGACTCGTCTTCGATGAGTCAATGAACAGTCTCCACTCATCTGGATCGTGAACGATGTTGAGGGCTGCCATCACACCATCGATGTTGTTGCAGGCTACAAGATCACCTTCCATGTTGAAGAATGGGACAAGATCCTTTTGATGGTCACGGAACATGGAAACCCTAACATCACCTGCCAGGAGATTCCACTGCTGTAGTCTGGAGCCCAACAGCTCTGCCTTACTCTTGGGTAGTTCCAAATCCCTGACAAGGTCATTCAGTTCACCTTGTGTTATGAGGTGTGGTTCAGAGGAGGAAGATGGGAGAAAATGTGGGTCCTGTGACATTGATGGTTCAGGACCAGAAGTTTCATCTGACTCAAGTGAGAATGATTCTGGTGCATCAGGAACCGGCAGTCCTTCTCCGTGGGGTACAGGGCGTATAGCTGATGGAATGTTTGGATAATGCACAGTCCACTTTTTCTTCTTTGACACACCTTTCCCAACTGGAGGCACTATGCAGAAGTAACAATTGCTGGTATGATCTGTTGGCTCTCTCCAAATCATTGGCACTGCAAAAGGCATAGATTTCCTTTTCCTGTTCAACCACTGGCGAAGATTTGTTGCACAAGTGTTGCAGCATATGTGTGGGGCTCACCTCTTGTTCTGATCTCCAATTTTGCAGCCAAAATAAAGGTGATAGGCTTTCTTAACCATAGTGGTTATACTGCGCTTTTGTGATGCAAAAGTCACTTCACCACAAACATAGCAGACGTTATCTGCACTGTTCACACAAGTACGAGGCATCTCTGCTCACTTTGGCTAAACAGAAATGTGTCCCTTTGCAAAAATCAAACACTGACAAATGAGAGCATGACACTGTACGATTTCTAGAGCTGATATAGGGCAATTTGTTCAGCAGAGTGATGTAAGCTTCGTTATGATTGCATCATCCATGACTTCTAGGAAGAACATGATGCAATTCATATCATGTATGATGCAATACCAGCTTCAGATTGCATCATTCATTGTTTTGCCTAAAAAGCAAGTACTGTCCAAACCCAGTCATAGATTTATTCATAGATCCAGTCAAAGATTTATTTTAGCCATTTCTGGTTTAAATTGAGATCCCTTCCCTTTATAACTCACTTATCCTCCGCCATTCCCAAGTCAAGGGTCGTATATACTGACCCAATAGCATATCTTGAAAACTAGAGCCAATCAACAATTTTAAGCATCATTTTCATTCTCAGTGACCCAGCATTAGTACAGTTTGACTACATTTATTTCAGAAGCATTTTGGCTGTAGAGCAGTATAATGAGGGAGGCCATTGTGTTACCTCTCCTTTGTGCACTTTGGCATGTGTGCTGAAACTGCTGCTAGCAGTGACTGGATTGCCTGCTGGGCGTTTTCATGTAAGTGCTGACAACCCATAATATTAACATTGGCACTGCTGCACTCTAAACAGGAGGAGGAAGTAGGGTGGGGATGGCATGGGAGACCAAGGAAAGAGGAATCTGAGGGCAGCAAAGTAGGAAATTGGTGGTTGTAATGGAGAACTGACTGCCATGGAGCTGAAAGGGTCATTTCATTTTGAAGGGAGTCTTGGATGTTTCTTGCAGGTCCTGTGTTGTTCTAAGACCACAGCGCTTTTATTTAAATCTTAGTTAATGTTTAAGTAAAAAGTGAACACAACAGCAACCAGATCCTAATGTTAACTGCAGCCTGCAGCTCCCTGCACTCCAGAATCCTGCCTTCCAAAATGGAGGATGGACATGGTCATGTGCCAGTTTGTGGGGTGGCAAATTGTGCTTGTGTGCGCACCTGGTGGGCCTTCAGCCTGACCCACCCAAACCGCAGCCCACCCCTCTGATCTGTCTCTTGGGTGCTGCTGTGTTCACCTCTCAGAGCCACAGTAGAGAAAGAAAGAAGTGGTTTGAGACATTGTTTCTTTCATCATTATGATGATGATGATCATCTTCCCCACTCTCTCCTTTCTGTGAAAAATTATGTAGTCTGGAAGGAAGCGACCTATCACTAATCAGCCCTTTCTCAACCCCTGTGAGGCAGAGATTTGTCATCCCCATTTACAGGGGGAACAACTGAAGCAGGGGCAAAGTGACCTAGATCACACAGGAAGTCTATATCAGAGCTGCATTTTAAATGCAGCAGTTCCTAGCACAGCCCTTTACTGCATCAATCATTAGCTTGAGCGAAGTTCTTGCCACTGACTCAGCACATCCAGCTTTTAGACCTATGATTGAATCTACCAGAAAACTAGATACTGGCTTGTGAACTAACATGTTATAATAGGGACGACCTTTGATCTAGCTAAGAAAGAAGAATGATCACTTCATGCCCTAACTACTGAAGTTGATCAATCCCATAGGCTCACTTCCCTTTATAGATAATCTACAACACTATTCCATGCTCTCTTTGTACTGGTATGCACATGGACAGCAGCTTCCACACTCATGACTTAAGGCCTGGTCTGTCTGGTATTTACCGATTCCGCTACATTGTATAACCCTTTTTTAGCTATTTAAATAGAATCACCTAATGTATTTCAGAAACTCTTCTGTGTTAGATGAGTTAGCAAGGAGAGTTCTTCTGCACCAGATACTTTGGATTGCATTGCCCCAGACATTTCAGTAGTCTGTAGCAGGAGCTGGTGATTTTGGGGAAACCCACTCATCTCAACCTGGTGTTATCTGAAATTAAAAAGATGCAGTCTCCTCCTACCTCTTCCATTTGGACCTGCACTGAGATGGAGTTCCAGCTTGTACAGGACTTACTCCCAGGGCCGGCTCCAGGCACCAGCTCAGCAAGCAGGTGCTTGGGGCGACCAACAGAGAGGGGTGGCACGTCCGGCTTTTTGGCGGCAGGTCCCTCTCGGAGCAAATGACCTGCTGCCGAAGAATGAAGCGGTGGCAGTAGAGCTATTGCGATCGCGGCTTTTTTTTTTTTTTGGGTTGTTGCTTGGGGCAGCAAAAACCCTGGAGCAGCCCTGCTTACTCCTCACTCATCCACACAGAGAACACCTTTGGGGAAGTAGCCCAGTGTGGAGAGGGAGGCTTATCTTGCCCCAGTGGCTGCCTTCGAATGGATGAAGAGTAGGGCTGTCCCAGCCCTGCTGCTATACAGATTTCAGCTAAGGCAGGAGATGGGGAGCAGGATGTGTTGCTAAGGGTTCTGAAGAGGTGTAACTCTGCAGAAAAATTGAGGTGGAAGTTCAAGCTGTTTTTTTTCCCCCCAAACCCAGTTTTCCTTACACCTCTATACACACACCAAAGCTCTCTCCAGAAACCCTACCCACCTGCTCCAGCCTGACTCATTTGCTGAGACCACGTTCTCACCTTTCTAGCCAATATAGTGTAATTCATTGCTATAGCAGCCATACTGAAGTCAGACACTGGATTGCTCCTAACACCTGGATTATTTCAGGGAAGGTAAAAAAAATCCATGCCTGATAAAACCTGGGCTGCAGAAGCAAAGAGTATACAGTAACTCCTCAAACATTGTAGTTATGTTCCTGAAAAATGCAACTTTAAGCGAATCCAATTTCCCCATAAGAATTAATGTAAATGAGGGGGTTAGGTTCCAGAGAAATTTTTTTCACCAGACAAAAGAGACTAATACACACACACACAATAAGTTTTAAACAAACAATTTAATAATGGTACACAGTAACGATTGTGAAGCTTGGTTGAGGTGGAGGAGTCAGGGGGTGGGATATTTCCCTTACTGCTAAATGATGAACTAGCAATTGGCTGAGCCCTCATGGGTTAACTCTCTCCCTCTGCAAGGCAGCAGGAATGGAGGAAGATATGCGCATTTCCCTTAATTACACTGCCTTGTTAATTAGATCAGCTTACTGAGACCACAGCTGCTGCAAGCTCCCTCCATCCTGAGCCCTGCTCTATGGAAGATGGGGTAGAGCAGGGTGCAGGGGGAGGGGGACACCCTGACATTAGCCCCCCTCTTCCTTCCCTCCCCGCCGGCACAGCAAGCAGGAGTCTCAGGGAGCAGCTCCAAGGCAGAGGGCAGGAGCAGCACATGGCAGTGAGGGGAGGGCAGGGCCAGCTCCAAGGTTTTTGCTGCCCCAAGCAGCACAAAAAAAAAAAAAAGCTGCGATGGTGATCTGCGGCGGCAACTCGGCGGGAGGTCCTTCGCTCCGAGCGGGATTGAGGGACCGTCCATCTGCCAAATTGCCGCCAAATAGCTGGACGTGCCTCCCCTCTCCGGAGTGGCCGCCCCAAGCACCTGCTTGGCAAGCTGGTGCCTGGAGCCGGCCCTGGGGGAGGGACACAGCTGAACTGCAGGCAGCTGCTGCACCAGGAACTTAGGGGAGCAGGGAGCTGATAGAGAGGCTGCTAGTCCACCCAGGTTCCAAGCCCCCACCAGCTAGCTGCAAGGGGCAGCTCTTCCTGCAAGCAGTAGACAAAGCAGGCAGCTGCCAAACAACGTTAGAAGGGAGCATTGCACAACTTCAAACAAGCATGTTCCCTAATTGATCAGCAACGTAACAACGAAACAACGTTAATGGGACGACTTTAAGTGAAGAAAGAACAGGAGTACTTGTGGCACCTTAGAGACTAACCATTTATTTGAGCATAAGCTTTCGTGGGCTATAGCCCACTTCGGATGAAGAAGAGTTACTGTATCTTCACTACGAAGTTAGCCAGGGTGACTGGCACCCAGGCGTGAATAGCACACTGAAGCCCTATCCAAGTTACTATGCTCCCCTGTGTCTGTCACCAGGACTTACAGAAGTCCAAGTACATTAGATCAACAGATCTTGGGAGACAGGCCACTCCTCGCTTACAGACAGCCCCCCAACCTGAAGCAAGTACTCACCAGCAACCACACACCACACAACAAAAACACTAACCCAGGAACCTATCCTTGCAACAAAGCCCATTGCCAACTCTGTCCACGTATCTATTCAAGGAACACCATCATAGGACCTAATCACATCAGCCACGCCATCAAAGGCTCGTTCACCTCCACATCTACCAATGTGATATATGCCATCATGTGCCAGCAATGCCCCTCTGCCATGTACATTGGCCAAACTGGACAGTCTCTACGCAAAAGAATAAATGGACACAAATCAGACATCAAGAATTATAACATTCAAAAAAGCAGTCGAAGAACACTTCAATCTCCCTGGTCACTCAATTACAGATCTCAATGTCACAATACACCAACAAAAAAAACTTCAAAAACAGACTTCAACGAGAAACTGCAGAATTGGAATTAATTTGCAAACTGGACACCATTAAATTAGGCTTGAATAAAGACTGGGAGTGAATGGGTCATTACACAAAGTAAAAACTATTTCCCCATGCTAATTTTTCCCCTACTGTTACCCACACCTTCTTGTCAATGGGCCATCCTGATTATCACTACAAAAGTTTTTTTCTCCTGCTGATAATAGCCCACCTTAATTGATTAGTCTTGTTATAGTTGGTATGGTAACACCCATTTTTTCATGTTCCCTGTGTATATATATCTTCCTACTGTATTTTACACTGCATGCATCTGATGAAGTGGGTTTTAGCCCACAAAAGCTTATGCCCAAATAAATTTGTGTTCGTCTCTAAGGTGTGTGACAAAGTTCCTCCTCTATCTTGGTGGGTCCTGCGCTTATTGGCGGATTTTCTTGCCTCAGAGACTCACCATGTGGATTGGGGAACAGCCCAGAGACCTTCCCCTCTGGAAGGAGCCATAGTCCAGGTCAATAGGGAGGTTTGGGGGGAACCCAGGCCCACCCTCTACTCCGGGTTCCAGCCCAGGGCCCTGTGGACTGCAGCTGTCTATAGTGCCTCCTGTAACAGCTGCATGACAGCTACAACTCCCTGGGCTACTTCCCCATGACCTCCTCCAAACACCTTCCTTATTCTCACCACAGGCCCTTCCTCCTGGTGTCTGATAACACTTGTACTCCTCAGTCCTCCAACAGAGCGTGCGCGCACGCAGAGAGAGAGCACGCTCCTTTTGCTCCCAGGTCCTCACACTCTCACCACAGACTGAAGTGAGCTCCTTTTAAAACCCAGGTGCCCTGATTAGCCTGCCTAGCAGCTTCTTCTTAATTGGCTCCAGGTGTCCTAATTAGCCTGCCTGCCTTAACTGGTTCTAGCAGGTTCCTGATTACTCTAGTGCAGCCCCTGCTCTGGTCACTTAGGGAACAGAAAACTACTCATCCAGTGACCAGTATATTTGCCCTCTACCAGACTCCTGTACCCCATTGGTCTGAGTCTGTCACAGGTGCCACAAGTACTCCTCATTCTTTTTACTATTACCATTATCAACCAAACTTGAAATCTCTTCCAAATAAGTTAGTTGAACAATCTATTTTCCATAAACCCATGTTGATTGGCATTAATTATATTACCCTCTTTTAAGTCTTTATTAAAAAAGTCCCACGTCAGTCATTCCATTATTTTACCTAAAAAAACAACAAGGAGTCTGGTAGCACCTTAAAGACTAACAGATTTATTTGGGCATAAGCTTTCGTGGGTAAAAACCCATTTCTTAAGATGCATAGAGTGAAAGTTACAGAGACAGACAGGCCAATAATTACCTGAGTTGTTCTGTTTGCCCTTTTTAACTGTTGAGATAGATTGTTCATGTCAGTTGTTTTTAGCTACTGTCAGGATGCTTAGATGCCACATCAATGGGCTGAGTATAAAACTGTGACTAAAAGTGACCAAGAGATTTTAAGTGTCTATAAGTGTCTCTCAAAGCACGTCCTCCTATCCCCCCAGATCTTGCTATAGACTCTGATCCAGGAATGAATCCTATGTCATTCCACCTGCATGGAGCTCACTCCAGGATCGGGGCTTTACTCAGATCAGCTGCAATTAGCACAATGACAGACTTCTCAGGCTCCATCAAGCTAGCTCTCAATCAGCAGGCAGAGTCCTCAGAGGTACAGAACATCTGCCACTCCTATCAGTTTTGAACAGGGGCTGCAGACACTTTGCATCTTTCAGAGTCTTTTCCAGCATGGGAGTCCTATGTAGTCTTATTTTAGATTTGATCTCACCAAGACCATGTTTCCAATCATGGTGTGTGGCATTTTTTTAAACAGGGAACATGCAACGTTTTTTTCTGGAAAATTCTGCACAGTAGTAATTTGTGGCCAAAAGCTAGGAAAAGTTGCAGCCATCTGTAGAAGACACACTTGTGATCATTGCAATAGTGAGTTTGTCCCTATCAGGTCCATGCACAAAGACTATTGTTTTTATTTTCCTCTTGCAAAAGCTGTATTGTACTAATGATTCTAATAAATATACTGGGAAAAACACTTGTTAATAGGAGTCAGGAGCAAATGAGAAAGGGTTGGGGTGTGGCAATGTAATATCACTTTGATACCCTTGGATGGAAGGTGCTAGAGAAGAACAAAGCACTTCACCAACATTAGTTTAGCCTCAACATGCAAATGAGGCAGGGAAGTATTATCACTCCCATTTTTTAGGTGGGGAAGACAGGCCCAGGGAGTTTGCCGTGACTTGGCTCAGATCTCACAGCACGTCAGTGTCTGAACTGGGAATAGAATCAGAGTCCTGAGTCCCCATCCCCCATGCTAACCACTAGGACAGATTTGATTTTCCATAAGACTGGTTTGGACAGATTTTGGAATCAGATGCTGCCGTTTCAGCAACATATTATTAGCTCCCACTGCTCTCGGTGGGGGGGTGGGAGGGAGTGTCAATATTAGCCAAAACCTAACTCTGTACATAGTCTCTATTGGTTTCTCTTTTCTGCTATCCACCAACCCCTTTATACAATATACCGGGATGGCCAAACTGTGGCTCACGAGCCACATGCAGCAATTTTACCATTACAGTGCAGCTCACAAGCCCCCTGTGCCCCCCCCATTCTCCGCCTACCAGACTGGGGGTGGGAGGGAAGAGATTGGGACCTCTGCCTTGCAGTGGGGAGGGGGGGAGGAGCTTCTGTCCAGCAGGGAGGAGGGTCTCAGGGCTTCAGCCCTGCGGGGCGCATCTGCCGGGGCTTGGGGCTTCAGCAGAAGTGGGGCTCAAGCCCCGAGCCCTGGCTCCTAGCAGGTGTGCTCCGGCTCTCGAACTTCTGAAGATTGTTGTATGCGGCTCGGAGGGCCAGTAAGTTTGGCCACCCCTGCAATATACCCTCCACTCACCTTGTGATGGCACAAGTGAGCCATATTTATGCATACTTGCCTGCAGCATCATGGGTCACCATTTTAGTATGTTGATAAGACATCTGTATGGACACGTCATGCTGTTTTGGACCGGCCGTGGAATCTCTGGAGGGGCTCACCCTGTGGCAATATAGCTTTTGGGGGCTGTGTTTCCTGTGGCCAGTTCACACCATCACGACTGCCAATACTGTGTAGTCCTGTGCTTAATTAAAAGGCGCAAAGCAGGGAGAGGACAGGGGAGGTCTAGCCACAGAATGTACACAAACAGCTTGCACCGAGGTCAAGAACAGTTTCTGAAAGTTATTAACCCTGACAATTGGAAGAGTGCTCCTCAGCAACCTAAGTACATATGATCCTCCCCCATCACTGTAGTACTGGAAGTGCCTTTTCCTAGCATGTTCATGCATTCCAGTTCCTTGGAACATGTGGACATCAGGAAGCCAGTCTCAGTGAAAGACAAGCTCTGCTTTTCTGATTGTCTTTTAATAGGGGAAAGTTGACTAGGAAAACAGATACAGGACGCCAATTCCAAACACAGTTAAACTTTGTCTCATTCCTATTTACAATAAATAAGCAATCTAAGAAACCCAGCTGAGTCTCCTTGCCCCTTTAGACCAGGGTATCAAGCACTCCCCCCACACCCACCCACACCTCTTGAGGTTCATCTTCTCACATAAACCCAGAAACACTTCCCAGGGAAAGCTTACAAAAGTCCCAACTTCTCTCCTCAGAAGAGAGACTGAGCAGCCGGAAGATCAATCAAGGGTTAGGAGCAAGAGACATGGCACAGCATCCTCAAACCCCCACCCTACACACTGAAGCCACCTTATCCCCCCCTCAGCAACACCTTCTGGGTTAGCATCAGAAGGCCCCAGTGACTCTCAGCAGGAACAGACTGAGCAGTAGGTAGAATATCCAGGGCTCCTTCAGCCCCAAGAGCCTGCTCATGCCTTCCAACACCAGGAGGTCTTTCCTCACTGGAGCATCAGTTTGTTGGAGATGGTGGGTTTGTAGAGAGTGGAAGAAGAATAAAGGGCCAATAAGCAAGAGCTACAGATATCAGGTTTTGCGAGGGAAGAATTTTAAAAAAGCAGAGAGTTTCATTTTCTCCACTTTTGCCTCCATGGAATTATGGCTGTTTAGCGAGCCTGTTAGCTCTTCAGGGCAGGGACCTCTCTTACTTTGAGTGCCAAACGCCTAGATTGCTTAATGCCTCCAAATGTGCTACTGTTTAATACCATACGATTCCTTCAGAGGTTTCACACAAATTGCCTTCAGGATAGTTTGATAATCTAGAATTACACCCAGGAGAACCCCATCATGGAGGACACAGCCACACTCCAGAGAGCTCTGTCAGCCTTTGCAAAGCATGTTGAGATCCTTAAATTAAAGAGTACAAGATACTAGCTCTGTTATAAGACCTAGAGCCAGATACAGGAGAGCCTTTTGCCATGGTCTAGAGCAGAGGTTCTCAACCAGGGGTATCTCTAACCCTGGGGGTACAAAGAGGTCTTCCAGGAGGTACATCAATTTATCTAAATATTTGCCTAGTTTTCAACAGGCTACATAAAAAGCACAAGCAAACTCAGTACAAACTAAAATTTCATACAAACAATGACTTGTTCATACTGCTCTATATATTATACACAGTAAGTACAATATTTATATTCCAATTGATTTATTTTATAATTCTATGGTAAAAATGAGAAAGTCAGCAATTTTTCAGTAATAGTGACACTTTTGTATTTTTATGTCTGATTTTGTAAGCAAGTAGTTTTTAAGTGAGGTGAAATTTGGGGGTACGCAAGACAAATTAGACTCCTGAAAGGGGTACAGTAGTCTGGAAAGGTTGAGAGCCACTGGTCTAGAACAGTGAATAAACCCTTACTCACACACCTATTCCAGCCACAAGATGTCTCCAGGTATCATGTATAATGTTGGCGGTGTATATATTAGAGAATTTTAAGCATTCCCACCAGTAGTAACACTGGTTCAGTTGAGCTGATATTGCCATTGGGATGAGCAGTGGTCTAGAAAGGATCCAGTCAGTAGCTTTTGGTATTTTTACCACTGTGTCAAAGTGCCCCCTTTTGGCCACTCATACTGTGAGGGGACCTAACAGCTAGATCCCCTGTGCTTTAAGCCTCCAGAAGCTTAACTGAGTCCAGGCACTTCCCCTGTCTTGGAAAGTCCAGACACACTCTCGGGGTGAAGACTTCTATCAAGCACCCCCCTCCTGAAAGCTGAGGCCTCCTTGTCCAACTACCTAGTCCCTGTTACCAGTGCTGACCCCCAGGCATCCCTGTAGCTTAAATACACCCTTTCCCAGAACTCAAGCCAGGTGGTATGTGGGGCACGTGGTAGATGTAACACAAAACACATGCAGATAGATTTTGTACAGGATTCTAAAACACAACTGCTTGCCCTTTAATAGTCTGAGAAATGCACAGATCTATACAGAAACAATAAACCTTACATGCCTTCTACAGAGGACAAGTGTCACATAATCTTTAAAAGATATGCCTAACACCAGGTTCCAAAACAGGTTTTGCCATCATTAGTAAGGTTTTTTTTTTTTTTTGGTTTTTCTCTCCCACAGTATTAAGAAAGCAGCATAAATATGCAAATGCCTTAGTCAAATTGTTTATAAGGAATTATTATAGGCTAAGACGTGGGTGTGTTTTAGGGATAGGTCAGAGAAATAATGCCTGGATTCCATACTAGGTTACATAAAGATCTAGAGACCAACTTAGAAAAGGGTTTGATAGCACTAAAATCATACCACATATTCTTGAAAAATTTCTAACATGTTGAACTACATCTGAAATAGATATAAAAACTAGGTTCAGTCTAGCTTTAGATCTGAAACTAAAAAGGCAGCATACTATCACAATCACAGCATCAAAGCAGCTCTTCTCTGATAGTTTTCTGACTGATATCAGCTCTGTCCTTTTATAGATTTTTTCCCTCTGCAGGCTTTTCTGGCACCAGCCCTTTAAATCTGGCACAGCTAAACTCTTGCAGCCCTAAAATAGTTCTTTTGTAGCTGCATCTTTCTTTTCCACCTGATAAATTCCTGTTTTCTTTCCTTTATTTTTTTATTTTATTATAATTTTTTGTCTTGCTAAGGGGCATAGTATGGTCTCACACATGGGCTTGATTCTTCAATTTGAGTTCCTTTGTTCTCTTCTCCAAAATTCAGAGAGAGGATGGAATCAGGTTTGAGAATTTGTTTTGAGCCCTTATCTAATATCTATTCAGTGTGAATAAGTTACATGTAAGATTAATGAGTTTTGTTAATTTGTAAATGAATAAAATTCTAGTTTCTCTACAAATATGTGGCGAAGGAGTAGTTTCCTCTTTGCCTGTAGGGTGATCAGTGATGCTTGAATCAGTTTCTTAGGACCTGGAGAGAGACTTTAATTCAGAAAGCTATTGTAGCAAAGCAGGCCAAGAGCTTCTTTCAGTGGGGTTTACTTGGTTCTATGCCTAGACAGAGGTTGTTCAGGCTCACAGATTGGCTCACTATCTAGAAGGGTGTTTGTTCCATCCCAGTCTCTGCAGCTATAAAAAGCTTTGCACATCTCTAGTGTCTTCCAAAGCAATTTCATAACATTGAGATTCACAACACCCTTGTGAGTCAGGTAAATATTATCCCCATTTTACAAAGAGGGAAATCGAGGCAGAGACTGGTTAAGGCCAAAATTTTCAAAAGTGATACATCATTTTTGGGTGCCTGATTTTAGACACGATGGGCCTGGTTTCCATAAGTGCAGGCCACCTGCTGCTTCCGTTGACTTCAGTTGGAGATTTTCAGGTCAATGGGAGCTATGCAAATCAGCCCCAAGGTGTTTAAAGTTTGCCATCCAAAAATTTTAAACGGAGCCAGGAATTAGAACATGATGCTGGCTCCAGGTTCTGTGCTATTGTTTTAGGCCACACAGCCTCTCTTACAATGGATGCGCATAAGGCTCAGAAACCTTGCTGGCCTACTGGATTTTTGTTAATCCCATTTTAAGTAAATTTAGAGCTGGTGTTAGCTGAAAGTCCTGGAGAGTGACATCTTCTGGGATCAACAGACCAGGTACATCATAGGCTGCAGCTTCCCCCATGTTGTCCTGCTAATGTGCCGCACCCCCTAACTGGAAGCATAAGTGCAACCGTTAGGGATGGGGGAGGGTGGTAGTTTTAAAGAGAGATTTTGCACATCCATGTTTTTCTGGACTGCTGCTCCCCCCTCAGCACAGATACCAGATTCATGATTTTCACTTTTGGCTCTTTCTTTCACAAATGCTTCTTGTGTGGTTGCACCACTCCTTGGAGTTTCTAGACTCCACGTTTTTCAGTTTCTAGACCCATTAGGTTCCTGTTCTCCCTTCTGGGACTTTCAATTGTGATGGTGATTTTCATTAGGAACTGGAGTGAGACAACTGACTTGTTTTATATAAATGGTGCCAATCAGGTTCTTTGATTTTTTTTCTTCAAGCCTCTTTATAAATGTCTGTAGCTACAGAGCAGAGAGTGTGAAACAGTTTGCTCTAGCTTGGATTGATAGATAGGATAGATATTTTTAGACAGATTGGGGTAGTGTCTCAGGTTACCAGAAGCCTTAACTAGTCCATTAAGACTTTGTATTAAGGCATTCAATGAAACCTGCTAATTCTTTACATCCAGCAGTGTCTCTGGTCCAGTCCTACTATTATATATTGATTCTGTGTAATACCTGAGATGGATTCCTTAGGGCTTGTCTGTGATTCAGGTGTTTGAATGCTGGTTGGGGGTATGGAAGGGATGTCAAAGATCAAATGTTTGTGAGCTCTCTCCAACTATAACATTGTACATCTTATCTTTAAATAAAAACATGCTGTGTAGGTAAAAAATGAGCATTATGTTGTGTAACTAGGAAGTGGAGCACTTACGAAGTTTCTTGGGCTAAAAATCAATCTACCATACTGTTTTAAAATCTATTTGCAAGGTCCATGTTATTCTGTAATCTTCGTACTTTGTTTGTATATTATGTGTTACTGATATTTCCTCTTCCTTTCCTATTACTACCTTTGTGTTACAGTAGCACCAGGAGGCCCCAATCAGGAGCCCTGTTGTGCTAGGCACTGTATGCAGATATATCAAAAAGAGAGTACCTGCACTAAAATGCATATAGTCACAGATGGGGGATAGCAAGTTGGATATGACGGATGGAGAAGAGCAAGGTAAGAATGAGATGGCTCTGATCACAGTAATAAACAGCAGTTGTGGCAGATACCGTGAGAGACATTTGCGTGAAAAATGGACCTTTGTTTCTGAAGAGTTCATTGGTTCCTGCTGTTCTCATCGAAAACACACAATCCTTTGTTTGACATCACAGTTGGTTGCTATGGAAATGCTGATGTTACCAAAGATAGGACTGAGCTGGAGGGCTTTAGAAAGTCCTTGAGACCCAGGAAAGGTCAATGCCTGGTTTATTTTAGGCAGTGACACTGGGACCATTAGCGTGACAGAGAATGCAGTGCCCGTCCTGGGTAATGGCACCTGGAACTTCACAGTACAACAGAAGGCAGTGCTGTTTCTGCTTGCGAACTAGTATCACCTGGGCAACGAAGGACAGAGCTAGAGGAAGAGGAAATAAGCATACAAAAAGAATTGTTTTTATTGGGAATAGTGTTTGTCAGTTTTCGAAGAGAGATCATGTAATCTTTAACAGCCATGTAAAATAGGGATCTGTTAACTAACTACTAAATCTTATTAAATATGGTCTTGATAACCTATTATAACTCTGCCCTCATTTAGAGCTAACCTTTCATCAGGTCTCCATTATCATCAATAATATTTTTAGACCTGATTGAAAAGGGGGGAGGGGAATGTTGTGGATGTGTTTTTGAATTTTTTCCTTAAAAAAAAAAATATCTAAAATTCAACCAGCTCCACAGTTGGTGGGAAACTAGGGGAACATTTGGAGTAAACGTCATCAACAAATTTCTGATTTTTGATAAAGGATCGACACTTAAGCTATATCTACAGTAGTTTTTTACCTCAAGTTAACTGATTGCCAGGTAACTACAATGTAGTGGATGATACTAAGGTGAGGTGGATACTCCATAAACATTTGTTCCAGGACACACGTTTGGAGGTCAGACAAGATGATATAATGGTCCTTTCTGGCCTTAAAATCTAAGACACAAACGTTTGTGGTTTATAGAGTAAAACTAAACCCCTGTGGTGTAGACATAGCACAACAGATGTGCATATATCAAACTCTATGGTTGTATATGTGTGACCATTTTGTTCCTATCCCAAAAATGGGATTTGTTGAAGTGTCTCCTTCTTTTATCAGTAGTATTTTCATTCAGCATTATTATTTATTTGAATTACTGTACCTTTAGGAGCCCTAGTCATGGACCAGGTCCCCATTGTGCTGTACAAACAGGACAAAAAGATGCAAGCGCTTTGTGGCAGAGATCAATCTAAGTAATTAAAGTAACACATACCCTTTGCCATCAGCCTACTGCATCTGGTGACTCTTCTCCTTCTATAGTATTACCTATATTTTATATCTCCAGCAGACAGCACCTTCCGCCAAACACCAGGCTGTGGTATTGGCTCAGTACTGAATCAAAAGGAAAAGGGCTTCTTGGATGGCTCTCGTCTAGTTCAAAATTGCTTCGTTTGGAAGGTTCAATGGGATCTGGTCTGTGATGGTCTGATTCCTACTGCACTGACAGTGTGTGCACATGTCTATTTGTGTGCACACTACTTTGCATTTGCACACAGCAGAACATGTAATGGTATGTACAAATGGATTGATAGAAGCACAATTACCCAGTTCACCTGTGCAGATTGATGCTTCTGCAAGCCTTGCAGGAAAAATTAAGAAGGCACTTTAGAAGAGCAGGGATGAGGAATAGATACTGTAGATTACACAAATGCAGAGAGAGTGATGCAGTAGATTAGTTTATATATTTATCCAGGAGTTATATTTCGGAGACCTCATTCCCAGTGTTACCAAAATTGCCCAAGAGCCGTTACACCCTCTTCTCACCTTCTGTCAGGGGCTTAAATGTGGCCATCTAAAATGCAAATGAGTCACAGATACAGATACAGTTTCTTCAGCACCTCTTCGCCTCCCAGATGAACTGTCACAAATCATTTGGGTGCTAAAGAATGGAGGGATGTAGGAGAATCTTTCTGGCTGGTAAGTGGTACAGATGCTTCCCTGATTATTCCTGTCTCAGTTTAGTAAAATGATTAATTCAGAATGAAAAGTCGAGTTGCCTGATTTAAGACTGAGTCTGTCTGGCTGCAGTGGGGGTTGAAATGGAGTTTTGGGGTCCCTCCCCTGCCCTCATTGTTGACCTATGAAGTCACACAGTGAGAGTTTATAGACTCATAGACTCATAGACTTTAAGGTCAGAAGGGACCATTATGATCATCTGGTCTGACCCCCTGCATGCTGCAGGCCATAAAACCGTCCCTACCCCTTCCCTGGACTCTGCTGTTGAAGTCCCCAATCCTGTTTTAGGTGACTTCAATCGGCAGAAACCCTCCTGCTAGAGATCCCTGCCCTATGCTGCGGAGGAAGGCGAAAAACCTCCAGAGGCTCAGCCAATCTGCCCTGGAGGAAAATTCCTTCCCGACCCCAAATATGGCGATCAGTAAGACCCCGAGCATATAGGCAAGAGTCTCCAGCCTGACCCCTGTCAGCCATTATACAATTTACCTACCATTTCTTGGTTTTCCTTGACTACTATGTTTTACCATTAAACCATTCCCTCCATAAATTTATCTAACTTAATCTTAAAACCAGACATGTCCGTCGCCCCCACCGTTTCCCTCGGAAGGCCGTTCCAATATTTCACCCCTCTGACGGTCAGAAACCTTCGTCTAATTTCAAGCCTGAACCTCCCCACGGCCAGTTTATATCCATTCGTTCTCGTATCCACATTAGTACTAAGCTGGAATAATTCTTCTCCCTCCCTCGTATTAATCCCTCTAATATATTTAAAGATAGCAATCATATCCCCCCTCAGCCTTCGCTTTGTCAGACTAAACAACCCAAGCTCCTCTAGTCTCTTTTCATACGACAGGTTTTCCATTCCTCTGATCATCCTAGTGGCCCTTCTCTGCACCCGTTCCAGTTTGAGTTCATCTTTTTTAAACATGGGAGACCAGAACTGCACACAGTACTCCAAATGAGGTCTCACCAGCGCCTTGTACAACGGAAGCAGGACCTCCTTATCCCTACTAGATATACCTCGCCTAATGCATCCCAAGACAGCATTGGCTTTTTTCACCGCCACGTCGCATTGTCGACTCATAGTCATCCTGCGGTCTACCAGGACCCCTAGGTCCTTCTCCTCTTCCGTTACTTCTAACCAATGCGTCCCCATCTTGTAACTAAAATTTTTATTAGTCATCCCCAAATGCATCACCTTACACTTTTTACTATTAAATTTCATCCTATTCCTGATACTCCAATTCACAAGCTCGTTCAAGTCTCCCTGCAGGATATCCCTATCCTCCTCCGAATTTACAACGCCTCCCACCTTCGTATCATCCGCAAACTTTATCAGCCCACTCCTGCAATCGGTTCCGAGGTCAGTTATAAATAGATTAAATAAAATGGGCCCCAAAACCGAACCTTGAGGCACTCCACTAGTAACCTCCCTCCAACCCGACAGTTCACCCTTTAATACGACCCGCTGCATTCTCCCCATTAACCAATTTCCTATCCACCTCTGGATTTTCATATCGATCCCCATGTTTTTCAGTTTAACCAATAATTCCTCATGGGGTACAGTATCAAACGCTTTACTGAAATCCAGGTATATTAGGTCCACCGCATTTCCCTTATCTAATAAATCCGTTACTTTCTCAAAGAAGGAGATCAGATTCGTTTGGCACGATCTGCCCTTCGTAAAACCATGTTGTAATTTATCGCAATTGCCACTAACCTCCAGGTCCTCAACTAGTTTCTCTTTCAGAATTTTCTCTAATACCTTGCACACTACAGATGTTAAACTAACAGGCCTGTAGTTACCCGGATCACTTTTTTTCCCTTTCTTGAAAATAGGAACCACATTAGCTATTCTCCAGTCTAACGGGACCGCCCCCGAGTTTACAGATTCATTAAATATTATCGCTAATGGGCCTGCTATTTCCCGCGCCAATTCCTTCAATATTCTCGGATGAAGATCGTCCGGTCCCCCCGACTTAGCCCCATTAAGGCATTCAAGTTTTGTTTCTACCTCGGATACGGTAATCCCCCATCCCGAATGCCCCTCTGTAGTGGTGCTAGCATCCCTAATACCTTCATTGGCCTCATTAAACACCGATGCAAAATATTCATTGAGATATTGCGCCATGCCTAGATTGTCTTTAATCTCCTCTCCGGCAATAGTCTTCAGCGGTCCCACTTCTTCTTTCTTTGCTTTCTTCCTATTTATATGGCTGTAAAACCTCTTACTATTGCTTTTAATTCCCCTCGCTAGGTCCAACTCTACACGGCCTTTGGCCTTTCTCACTCTATCTCTACATTCTCTGACTTCGGTAAGGTAAGTTTCTTTACTAATCCCTCCCCTCTTCCACTCTTTGTACGCTTTCTGTTTTTTCCTAATCGCCCCTTTGAGTCGGTCGCTCATCCAGCTCGGTCTAAATCTCCTGCTTTGTAATCTTTTTCCCTTTTTTGGAATGCAGGCCTCCGACAGCTCATGCATCTTTAACTTGAAGTAATCCCAGGCTTCTTCTGCCTTTAGACCCATTAATACGTTTGCCCAATCCACTTCCCTTACCAGTCCCCTTAATTTGTTAAAATTGGCCTTTTTAAAATTATAAACCCTAGTCTTTGACTTAATTCTGTTACTCCTCCCATGTATTTTAAACCGAATTAGCTCATGATCACTGGAGCCCAAATTGTCCCCCACTACCACTTCCTCAACGAGGTCCTCACTACTTACCAGAATCAAATCTAAAATGGCCTCCCCCCTCGTCGGTTCAGCTACCACTTGATGAAGGAATTGATCAGCAAGCACATCTAGGAACATCTGAGCCCTATTATTACTACTAGCGTTTGTGCCCCAATCTATATCAGGGAAGTTAAAGTCCCCCATAATTACACAGTTTCTATTAGTAATTACTTCTCTAAACACATTAAATAGTTCCTTATCCATATCCTGGGTCGATCCCGGCGGTCTATAGCACACTCCGAGCACTATCCCCGGAGAGGCTCTGGTAGTCCTATTACCCAGTGTGAGTATTGCCCAGACGGACTCTGTGTTATCTAATCCATCAACTATTATTTCTTTACAGCTTATTTCACTATTGACATACAATGCCACCCCCCCACCTTTACCTTTGTTCCGGTCTTTCCTAAACAGCGCGTACCCCTCCATACCTGTGTTCCAGTCGTGACTGCCATTCCACCAAGTTTCCGTTATTCCTACGATATCTGGTTTCAGCTCTTGGACCAAGAGCTCCAATTCCTCCATTTTATTACCTAGGCTTCTGGCATTGGTGTATAAACACCCTAATGTATGTCGTTTAGCCTGTCTCCCATTCGTAGCACTATAAGTTGCGGGCCTCCTTGCGTCCGTCCCCCCTGTCCTTCCTATGTCCAATCTCATCTCCCTGGCTATGTCTCCTCTCATTTTACTCACCTTTTCCATACTGGAATCTGGCGTGGAGATTAACTGTGCATCTCCCAACCTTCTCCCCAAACTTCCTAGTTTAAAGCTCTTTTGATAAGATGAGCCAGCCTCCCTCCCAGAAGTCTATTTCCTTCCCTACTCAGGTGAAGCCCATCCCGCGAGAACAGGTGTCTGTCCCCGAAAGCCTCCCAGTGGCCATACATCCCAAAGCCCTCCTTATAGCACCACTCTCTTAGCCAACTATTTATTCTCACAATCCTATCAGCCCTTTGCTGCCCTTCCCTCGGAACGGGCAGAATCCCACTAAAGATAATCTGAGCCTCTATCTCCTTGAGCGTCTTCCCCAGCCTAGCATAATCTCCCTTGATTCTCTCTAACGAGAACCTAGCCGTGTCATTCGTTCCTACATGAAGGATTATCAAGGGGTTCTTACCTGCTCCTTTTAGGATCCTTTTCAACCGCAGGTCCACATCGCGTATCTTTGCGCCCGGTAGACAGCACACCCTTCTGTTCTCCGGGTCCGCCCTGGTCACAGGCCTGTCCAATCTCCTCAGTAAAGAGTCTCCAATTACATACACCTGCCTTCGCCTGGCAACAGTGCGATCTAGTAATCCAGTCTCTAGTCCCTGTAGTCCTGACCTGTGCCTGTTCCTATCTTCCGTTATGCTCCCCCTTATGCCTTCCTGATTCCTCCCGGGGCCCAGAATTGGTGCTGTCTCCATCAACTCCTCCCCTCTCTCTCTCGGACTGGCTGCTCTTCTCTTCTTCCTCACTCTCCCACCTTCAGCCGCCACCTGCTGCCCCTCCACCTCGCTATCCAAACACTCGAACCTATTCCTGAGTTCTATTCCCCCCTCGCTGGCCCTTCTTTTCCTTGGCCTGCTTCTCACAGTCACATGCTTCCACCTCCCATGTTCTCCCCCTTCCATTCCCCTCTCACCGTCCTCTGCCTCTACCTGCGCTGCAGGACACTCTCCTTCAGCCCCTCCTTGCCTGTCCTCCATCAGCTGCTCAAACCCCCCTATTTATTGTCTGGAATCATTTGCTGCCAAGTCCTGCCTGGCTTTAGGCAATGCATTGGATAAATAATGATGCTGTGGCTTCTGTGGTGGGTGTGTGTACGGACCATTGGCCCACCCAGTCCATTATGCTGTCTCTCACAGTGGTCAGAACAAACTGCTTCAAACAATGGGCAAGAAACTCTGCCGTTATGGAATAACCTGCCTGCAGGGAAAGTTTCCCTTGCCCCCCAGTAGATGGAGGCCAGCTTATGCCCCGAAGCAAGACAGCTATATTCTTGGGTTTGCTAAGGCCATTTTGTATCCTCTAACTGGCACACGGTGGCCTTAAAACATTCAGAAATAACAAGTGAAGAATTACCCCTTTGCTGGGGAACTCTGTGCTGGTGGACAGAGCATTTCCCCCTCCGGGCCAGATCCCCACTGCACTACTGGTGTAAGGGGAAGGAAGGTATGTTGGGGATATTCTGGGAGGGGTGAATGCGTGGGCAGGACACAGAGGGGAATAGAGATATGACAGATCCTTTACTGCATAGATCCCTAACTTGTTTCAGGACTGGATGGCCCTGAATCAGGGAGATGCAACCGACTCCATGCAGCACCCCATTTCCAATGAAAATTGAAGTCCTTGCACTACATCCCTTCCCAAACTCTTTATTTTTATATTTTACTACTAAACAGTCTAGAACAGCTTCTTTTTATTTAATAGAGCAACCCAGTGTGGTTTTGCAGTATTACTAAGACTTTTTTTAATTCTTCCCTGACAGAATTATGGCAAATACAATAATCTACACTAATGACACTTTAGGAATGCTCAGTTACTTAAGGATATGCAAAAGTTAATGCTATATGTGCTGCCTTAATTCTGTCCCCCCTTGCATATTTGTTTTATGTATCTGTAATGTGATCGCATACATTTTTGAACTATCTTAGACATAGGTGCTCCAGGGCTGGAGTACCCACGGAAAAAAATTAGTGGGTGCTTAGCATCCACCGGCAGCCAGCTCTTCCCCCCTCCAGTGTCTCCCGCCCACTGCGATCAGCTGTTCTGCAACGTGCAGGAGGCGCTGGGGGAGGGGGAGGAGCGGGAAGAGGGCATGCTCAGGGGAGGGGACAGAACTGGGCGGGAAAAGGTGGGGCGGGGCAGAAAGAGGCAAGGCAGGGGTGGGGCCTTGGGGGAAGGGGTGGAGTGGGGGAGGAGCCTGGGGTTTAGCACAGGTTGAGCACCCGCAGGGAAAGGAGGAAGCTGGTGCCTGTGATCTTACATACCTCTAAATCATAAGCTAATATGAACACAGCAAGGAAAACTTTTTCTTAGTATTGAATTGATTCTTGTTCTCCGTCTGGATGAAATCTGAGCCTTCCTCCGCAATACAGACCACACTATAGTTGACCAGCTTGTCTCATTCCAACAAATCTGAATTTGGTAGGCAAAGCGTGCACCATTTAGGAACACTCTGGGGGAGCGGAGAGAGTCATGTCAGTGGGCATCTGTCAGCACTGAAACTGGACCTTCTCTCTGCCTATTTTGTATAGGAGAATACAGTAGGTGGGAGAGAGGGTCTTATGAACAAACTCTCCTCCCACTCAGACAAGATCAAGCATTTCTGGAATGATTGTTGCCATCCTGGGCTGAGTTTTCCCTATAAAAAGACGTTCTCCACATGGATGAACACTTTCACTGCTCCAGGCATTTCATTGTCACACAAGCACCAATCTGTCAAGCCAACTCTGCCTCCTCTTCCTCGCATCCAGACACCACACAGAAAAACAAACCAGTGTCAACAAGACTCAAACCTGAAAAACTACCCTTCTCTCATTCTTTCCTGGCTTGCAGCCATACCACTGCTGGCTGTGATCTTGTCAGACAGTATCTCAGAAGCCCTGGTAATAGTCATATGAAATTTAGCAGTTCAGGCCATAGGGGTTTGGTGGCAGCTTGTTTTTTTGGTTTCAGATTGCTGAGTTTCTATTTCCATGAAATTCACCTTCAATTGTCAGTTTGAACCCCAAAATCTCCCAATGAAGTTCAGCAAAAATCAGTTTCTACCTATAACCCAGCTTGGATTCCGATTTTGTTATGAAAAAATTGGATAAACCGGTTAGATAAGACTTGAATAGGAGACTCCCAAGCAAAACTTAGATGCTGCAAGAAGTTGTGATGGTGATTCAGTAGGTGTGTTCTTCCTTCTGAGTTTTTGATACTGGGCCCAGTGTAAAGGGTTGTGCTAGATTTTTAGAATTCAGCACCCAATATGTTGGCCTCTCATTTTTTTACAACAGAAAGAGTGAAACTTGGTGCCTTGGCCAACTGTTTCAGACAACAACTTGTTCTTTCTGCTACCTTAATTGCCCCGAC
Source organism: Trachemys scripta elegans (assembly GCF_013100865.1). Lineage (NCBI taxonomy): Eukaryota > Metazoa > Chordata > Testudines > Emydidae > Trachemys > Trachemys scripta. The sequence continues at coordinate 110,707,407 of NC_048301.1, forward strand.
TGTTCTGGATTAAGCAGTTCTCTTCTCCATCTACAAATCATTGTGTAGTTTTAAGGGTTTAGCGCTGGTTACTGTTGTTGCTGGTGGGAATGGGGTTTGGAGGCATGGAGTGAGTACCGCCTGTGAAGTGCTTCAAGATTAAACTGTGGCAAATGCTACATAAATGTAATGTGTCTGAATGTAGCTACCCATGTGATAATTGTAAACCCCACCTAGGACTTAGATAGTAAGGCTTTGTCTACACTAGCAGTTTTGTCGGCAAAATTTCTGTCGGACACCCCTGATCGACATAAGTTTTACTGACAAAGCGCCGGTGTGGACAGCACTATGTCGGTGGGAGAGAGTCTCCCACTGACATAGCTATGGCCGCTCGTTGGGGGTGGTTTAATTATGCCAGTGGGAGAGCTCTCTCCCACCAGCATAGAGTGGCTACACAGGAAAACTTACAGCGGCGCAGCTGCATCGGTACAGCTGTGCCACTGTAAGGTCCGTAGTATAGACATAGCCTAATTTTTATCTTTGGATTGTTTTACAATAATACAATCAGAAGACCTCCTGAGGTAGGTAAAGTATTATTATCCCCTTTTTACAGCTTGGGAAACTGAGTCAAAGAGACTTAGGGTTTGTCTAGATGAGAAAGTTTAACTTTATGTATTTAAACCAATTTAAACTGATACCATGTTCTTGTCTAGACAAGACCTAAGTGTCTTGTCCAAGGTGATTGCATCAGACCCAGGATTAAAGTTTGGAATTCCTTACTTCCTGCCATGTGTCCAGGCCACTAGATCTCTTTTTATATACCATCATTATTTCTAAACCTGGTCACTTTAAGGACTTTAAAAAGCACAGGACCCAGGGTCCTCCACTTTCTTGTCAGCATTACTAACGGCTTTAATGTGGACAGGAACCCATACGAAAATTGGAAGATCTGGATTCTGTTCCCTGCACTACCACTGACTTGTGATGTGACTTTGCCTCTCTGCCTCAGTTTCCCCATCCATAAAATAGGGATACTGACACATTCCATTGTAAAGTGCTTTGAGGTCTATGGATGAAAAGTGCCACATACTTAGTTATACGCTAAGTATTAGTAATCAACCTGTGTTGACTGTGTCAGCGAAGACACCTGCCAAATCAACACAGTGATTACTTTGTTTTTCTCAAGTTACCCTCCATACTGCAAGTGGTTACAATTTACAGATTTAATATTTGGATCTGACCCAATGCCTTTGCCTTAGGTACTTTATATGAATTGAATTGGCTTAATTTAAAAATGTTGTTTAGAAATGTAACGTCTGAGGCTAGCCATGCATATCACAGTCCTCCACTTTCTCTCCCCACCCAACCAGACCATCATAAAAGCGTGATTAGGTTGTTATAGAATTAATGTGCTGTTATCTCTCTAGAAGGAAATTAATTTTGCAGACAAACTTTCTAAACACTTCAATAACTAAGGAACGTTTAACCAAACAAAGTTCCACCACCAACCCCTTCCCAAAATAGAGGGGGTTAATTTTGAGGTTTTCATTATGGGTTGAGCCTATGAATATAAATAAAGGATTCCATAGCACATTCTACTCTCTCCTTGGGAATCCCACAGTCAGCATTGGAGAGAAACACACCATCCAAACAACTCAACCCGCCTTCCTCCCTACTTTGGTTTCCTTTCTGCTTGCTTCATGGATGTTAAACTGTGTATTCAGCTACTGTTCTGCCTTGAATTGGCCCCCAAGGGCCTGTCAGTTGGCTGCCTTCTGCATTACAGACTGAGCATAGGCTTGAGTTCATTTCCCTGAATGGTCAGGGTCACAGTCACTTGCCTTGTGTGCAATATTTGGATGATTATGTTTGCTTGGGCTGGGTGAAGGGTTTAGGTGGAAATCGGGACCCGTCTGAGCTTGCCAGACAAACCCAAATATTTGAATAGGAGTGGTTGTGTGGACTAGTTGTTAGGACAGGCAATTTGTAGGTGTTTTCTCTGACTGACTTGGCTGTGGACCCTGCTGTGTGGCTTCAGGCAAGTCACTTTACTTCTCTGGGCCAAATTCAGAGGCATGCAGAGGCAGATGAAATTTCCACTACTCCAACGGGAGAGGCACCTGCTGACACTAGGACTGAGCTTGGTCTTATGTGCCTCTCTTCATCTGTAAAATATAACATTGTAAGCAACGCATGTTCCAATGCCTGCAAATTAATATTTCCCTAAAGCCCAGACCATTGGTAGACTTCATTAAAGTTTGCAATGTGCCTTGAATTAAGGGTGATCCATCAGTGGAAAATATTTTCAGAATAACTCCTAGAACTCATTAGGGAAAGACTTTTAGTGGCATCTGATGGAGGTTATTAACGGCATATGGCCAAACATGGAGAGGGTATCCTGGGTATGTTAAACTCTCTCACGCACTTCCCTGGGCTTGCTTGATTGTATGGAGAATCCTTTGGAATATGAAAATGGACAGAAAGGCCCAAGTTCCTCTAGAGGGACATGCTCCAGCCTGTGACAAGTCATCAGTTCCTCCAAATCCAAAGGAGAATGAAGGATCAGCAGCAAGGCCAGACGTTACTGATGGGCAAAAGTGGATTGAAGATAAGTGTTCTGTACTCAGTGATTTATTTATTTATATTTATTAATGGAGATATCCCATCTCCTAGAACTGGAAGGGACTTTGAAAGGTCATTGAGTCCAGCCCCCTGCCTTCACTAGCAGGACTGAGTACTGATTTTGCCTCAGATCCCCAAGTGGCCTCCTCAGGGATTGAGCTCACAACGCTGGGTTTAGCAGGCCAATGCTCAAACCACTGAGCTATCCCTCCCCCCTTGCTCTACTGGAGGAAAAATAAGGGGGAAATTATCATGAATACTTGTAACGTGTGAGTTTCCATCCTGACAATATATTCCATACCATACAGCTCGTGTTTCATGGCATAAAATAACTGACTTTAGAGTCCAAAAGACTCCACGGTCCCACTCCATATGCAACTGTGCATGCTAGGCATTGTATTTAGGGCTTTGGTTTTTTGTCTTCCTTTCAAGCAGGGATAGTCTATTTTTTTGTCAAGGTCCAACTTTATTGGTCAAGATATAGTCAAGGTCCAGACTGCAGAGAAACATTTTACACTCCGCAATAATGATAAGTAAATAAAAAGATTTTGCAGATCTGTTCAAAAGCATCCAGTGGTCCGGATTTGCCTGTGGTCCACCTATTGACTACCCCTGCTTTAAAGCATCAGCTACCTAGGCACTTTAAGAAGTAGGATTCCAGAATAGATGGTCTGCCGATCTGATCCAGGATTTGCTTTACTGTGTTCCTGTGACAATTGGAAATGGACATCCAATCTTGATTGGTAGTTTTCTAAAAGATGCTCTAGATAAGCCACAATTATTAGACTCAACACAGGACTTAATGGATGAGATTCTGTGGCCTATGTTATGCTGGATGATCATATGGTCCCTGTTAGCCTTGAAGTCTATGAATCTCTCTTCATGCACTGTCACCCCGATCTCACTTGAGAGGAGTACAGTTTACAAGGGAAGAGGAGATAGTAAACTAATTTTGATGAAGGTGATAGTGGTAGATGTTGTTGCTGCTGGAGTAAGATGAAGGGAGCATAAGGAAGAGACAGAGAATCCTGGCAGTGATGAGGAATAGATTGGAGCGGGAAATGTCTGTAGATTTTACCAGAGGGACTTACAACACAGACCCCAAAGAAAAAACAAATCAAGTGGGGGAAGATGGTAAACAAAGCCAAGAGAACTCAAGGCCTCTGAAAATAAACATGGTTACAGGATGGACAGGGGATTCATTGTGAGTAATGAAGTCAAAGAAGAAGTCGTCTTCTTGGCAACCTGATCATTAATAAGCAAGTCAGGTACTGCTTCCTTACACTCTGAAGGAGTTCAGATCTGCGCAGCTCCAGGCCAGCGGAATACGCAGCGATCCAAACAATGGTTAAGAAGGAAAACAGGAAGGCACACAAAATAAGGAAAACAGGAAGTTTTAGCAAAGAAAAGAAAAACCTAAATAACAATCTCAATGTCCATTTCTGTTTTGCACACAGACACTCCCATCTACAAATGCTTCACACTCTTCCCTGCCACTGCCCCTCCTCAGTACAGATACTGTCTGTCATTACTACACAAGGACATACCCACAGACACACACCCCTCTAAAAATAAAAAATAAAAGCCTTACAGATAGTGGTGCTTTGATGCTGCTGTATCCTAGAGTCTCTCATATTCTGGTCCATCAATATAATTCTAGCAAATTTAGTTGTTTCTCTGTCTGGAGATCATTAGAGGGACCCAGTCAACTTGGAAAATGCCCTTTCTTCTATAAATGTCTATCTTTTAACAGTAAACAACACTGAAGGTTACAGCAATGGTAAGAACGTAGAGAAAATATTTGTCGGTTCACTTAAAACACTTTGTGTATAGTCAGCTTCACTTTACCCCATGCTTAGGCTATTTCCTTGTTGTGTGTGGGAGAGGAGGTGGGAGGAGGGGGAAAACATTGTAAGACATATAAATGTGATAGTAAAGTAACAAAAAGTTAGCTGGAGGGGGGGCCCCTCCCTGGGCAGGTGTGGTACCTAAAATTGATTTCCTTTTTTTAAAAATTGCCTAAATTTCATGTTGACCGTGTCCCTTTAATAGCGTCCAACAACAGGATCATATGTCAAATGTAAGACCTTGCTGAAAGGTACAGTAAGATTGTCTAGGGAGAGATGCCACAACTGTCAGCACCCAATCCTCTAGACCTCTAGAGGTACTCACCAAGTGCCAAATATGGTATAGTATGTTTTAAATATTTCATATAATACAAATACAGTGTGTGGCCTCCAAGCCCTCAGCTACCTTAAAACGCATTTGCTTGCAGGTCTGATGACCTTGTAGTAGTAACCATCTCATAAAACATTCTCTTGGGGGCAGGGGGGGGGGAAGAGGGGGAATCCACAGTAGAAGACAAGGGAGGAAATCTCCACTAGCATCCCTTCCACCTCACCATAGCTGTAATGAAATTGCAGATACCCATCCTGTACTGTCAAAGCGGATGAATAAGACTCCGGTCTTTACAGCTTTCAGTCCAGAATCTTTCATGAGGCTTTGGGTTCATATTACTTGCCCTAATTCATGCACACATCCAAGTGGGTGATGTGCATGGACTCCCTTAGTTGTGCTCAGAACAGTGAGCATTATCTGGGGTTCTCCACTCCCCCTCCCCACCCCAGCACTCCTTTATTATAGCTTTGTCACTTTTAGTTGACTTTGGTTCCTTTGTAGACTCTTCTCTCTCTTGAGGGAGGGTGACACCAAATGATGTTCCCATGAGTGGGCCCTCTTGGAGACTCCTCCTTCTCCTAGTGAGGTTAAACAGACTAGAATCTTTGACCACTAAAGTAAATATGAACACCAATTAAATAAGCTCTCTTTAAAAAGAGAAATCCGACGTGCTTTGGAAGAAGTTAGTGTTTGTGGTTGAGCACTGTGCAATGAGGAAGTTTCTCTGAATGTGGTGGCTATGACTCTGAACACAAATGTAAACTAACATGAGAGGCAGAGAGAAGAACCAAGTCAGGAGGAGGGAGGATTTAATTTTAGAGATTAACTCCTTCCATCTTTATTTCAAAGCTTCCTACCAGGCTGTATCTTGAAGCCAAACAACTTTGCAACAGGAAAAAAAAACAAGGCCCATAAATATTGTTGCTCCTCCTATGGCTGGAAAGCTGGCTGGGACTGTACAGAAACGTTTGCACGTTGTGACCGAGATAGACTCCACTTAATCTGCCTTCACCTCATCCCCTGTGGAGCCTAGAGTGACCAGATGGCCTGATTTTATAGGGACAGTCCCGATTTTTGGGTCTTTTTCTTATATAGGCTCCTATTACTCCCCACCCCCGTCCCGATTTTTCACACTTGCTGTCTGGTTACCCTAGTGGAGCCAGGCCTGTCACAGGCAGCACTAGACAGCCCTCCGCACTGAAACACTAGCCTGGCTTCCTTTTCAACTCTTACTTAGTGCCTCTTGGTTCCTTTTTAAATCTTTGGATTTGTTCCCATTTTCATTTGTGCAGTCTTCCTCTTGCTGGTGCTCACCACCTTTCATGCTGCTATTTGATTTTGCCGAATGCGAGTTTCCCTGACCACTATACTGTGTATTTACTAATAAAACAATGATAGTTGAGGACAAGTATTCCCTTTAGGGACAGGAAATCCTTTCTTATTGTAGGACACCAGCCTGCGATACGAATAGAGGATGGCAAAATGTCAGTGTTTAACTCTTTCTTAATCTTGTTTAACTCATTGCCATCAACAGAGTGGTCAAATGGTGCAAAAAAAATAAAAATAAAAATAAAAATAAAAATAAAAAAAAATAAAGTGTCTGTGAATGTGCATACAAATTCCCAACAGCTAACCATGGCTGAATCATGTCTGTACCCCTTATTTGCTATTCACAAACACTCGGACTAATGGTTTTTGTTTGTCCAGGATGTTTGGAGAATGGCTACTTTTCATATTAATAGCCATACTCTCATGCACACAGGAACATGAACAAAAGTATTGGCTCTTTGTCATTTACAACTAGTCGCCTGTTTTAAAAAAGTGACTAATCAGGGAGCAGGAATAATATGATGTGACAGGTGACCACTCCACACTGCGAATAGCACATCTCCAAAGTGAACAATTCATGAACAACCCATAGACTGAAAATTGGTCAGCCCCCCTCTCTCCTTTTGTCTTTGTTTTGATGCAGGACATGGCTGGGGTCTCACTCGGCTGCTGAGTTATGTCACTGCTACGAGGCGTTATCACTCTGCCCCTCCTGTTGGACAACTGGCTGCAACTTCAGATCCATAAACCCAGATTCTTGCTATCCTAGCACAGGATGACTGTGCTCAACTCTCTGTAACTGAGAGGCAGCATGGTCTAATTGGTAAGACTCTAGCCTAGGACTCAGGAGACCTGGGTTCTAATGCTGGTTCTGTTAATAGCCTGCTGTGTGATCTTGGGCAAGTCATTCTTCTTTGTTTCTCCTTGTCTAGTTAGGCTGCAAGCTTTTCTTGTCTTTAATGTGCATACAGCGCCTACCACAAGAGGGATGCAATCTTGGTTGACTTCTAGGCACTACCATAACCCTATTAAGAATATAGAACTCAAAGGCATGATAATACATCCAGCGAGGGCATAATAAAGTGCAGTTTTCACGTAACTGAAGTGAAGGGAAGGTCTAAGTAATGAAAGGCCTACCGAACCCATCAGAATGCATGTTAGAGATTTGTAACCCGGATCTTCACAGATACTCACCATTCCTATGTTCAGTAAGCAATGCCTCAGTGGGAGCTGTGTATCTGTGAGGTCTCCAACACTGGAGACTCAGCCCTCCTGCTATTTAAGTCACCCTGTAAAAGCACTTGAGATTTTGCCAGTCAAATTGCTTTATTTAAATGGACCAATTCCTATTCTCCACAGGACCGAGATCACTTCCAGTTGAGCTAGTGGTTTGTGTTAGGCCCCTAAACTATGCATCCCTGTCACTTTTCTAATATGATTGTTACTACTATTTCACGCTCTCCAGTGAATATCCTTGTCTCCTCTAGTTCAGACACCATAACATTTGTGTCCGCTCAGATTACACAAAGCAGTTAGAACAGGGTATGAATCATGAATCCCATGAAATCTGTGCTTGGGTTTCAGCCTTTTTGCTGATTCCTTAAATAACTTAAAATAAATGGAAAGTAAGAAAAACAAAGACAGTTAAGAATTTTTTTTTTAAAACCTTCCCCCTCCTCAGTTTGTTTACTCTATGCATTTGACATCACTTGATGTATAGTTACTTTCACTGCTTCCCTTGTCTTGTTCTCTTCTGCTGACATGAAAAGTTATACAGAACCAAAGCGCACACAGCTTCACTTTTATATGTGGAAATTTTATCATACTGAAGCCTCTCCAAAAAAAATAAAAAAAAAAATTGAGGAGACTGAAAAAAATTAGTGAGCAAGTACCCTGAGAAAGCAGGCCACTTTTTCTAACCAGGCCCTGTAACTCTAGCTGGTGCATTCACCCTCCAGGATGACGTCAGTCTGGTCTGAAGGAAGTATGTTCTGGTCCTTACAGCTTCTGATGCATTACACCAAATGCCATCAGTTTGAATTATGCAATGCTGTTTTTATACTGCAGTCGGCCTGCTAACTGACTTACTGCTTTTCAGTGAGGAGAATATCTCTGTGCATGCTGATACTGGCCAGCTCTCAGGATAAGACAGCATGGCCTGATGGATAGAGCACTGAACTGGCAGTCAAACATGCCTAGCTCTGCCACTCACCAGCTCTGTGACCTTGGACAAATCACCTCCCCCGTTTCCCCTTCCACCCCTTTTCTGTTTGGAATGTAAGCTCTCCAGGACAGGGACTGTTTTCTACTCTGTGTTTGTACAGCACCCAGCAGAATGGGTCCCCAAATTCAGTTGGTGCTAGTGTACTACAAATAATGCTAGGACTGAAAGAAGTTAGAAAATTCCCTATTTCAGTTTGTTTACTCTGCATTTGACAGCACTATATGTACAGTTATTTTAACTGCTTCCTTTGTATCTCATCTGTCTATTTCCCCTGTGGTTTGTGCACATCTCTCATGCTGCACCAGGGAAGACAAACATTTAAAAAAATAATAGGAAGATGAACTGTAAAACTGCAACAGTTGTCTGGGGACACCATAGTGGGGATAGTACCTGAAGCTACTTTGGACTCATTTTTTGTTTTGAGTTGACAAGACTTCATATTGATGATGTCCCATTAAAAAAAAACAAACCACACCACAACACTACTCATGCCCCATATCTCTCTGTACCCTGGGTCTGCCCTCATAAGCCAGTTGGTCAACATCACCTTGATTCCAAGTATTAAATGCTCATTTTCTTCTGACTGTTAAATTAAGTCTCCTGGCCACTGAGCTCAAGAGATTAGATCACAACAAATAAAAGTTTCCGTTCAGAACATGTTTATCAGGCTCATCATTTGCAATGTGACAGTCACTTAAAAGCAGGGCCGGTTCCAGGCACCAGCTCAGCAAGCAGGTGCTTGGGATGGCCAAGGGGAAGGGGCGGCACGTTGGGCTCTTCGGCGGCAATTCGGCGGTGGGTCCCTCGGGAAAGACCTGCCGCCAAAGAAGAGAGCGGCGTGATGGAGCTGCCGCCGAAGTGCCGCCGATCGCGGCTTTTATTTTTTTCCGCCGCTTGGGGCGGCAAAAACCCTGGAGCCGGCCCTGCTTAAAAGGAACCAAACTATTTATACATTCTCCATCACCCCAAAGCATCTGGTGCTCCTGGCCTCAAAACCAGCACTGGATTCTCTATGTACGAGAACAAGGGTTATTTACCTTAGAACGGTGACAAACAAGAGGGGATGTGATAAAAATATATGAAATGGTGAAGTGTCTAGAGAAGGTAGACTTGGTATCTTCCCTGTCTTAGTACAAGAATAAGGGGACATACAGTGATGATGAAAGATGGCAAATTTAAAACCAATAAAGGAAATAGCTTTTTCACACAATGCATAAGTGGACTGTGGAACTCATTGCCACAGGATGTCAATGAGGCCAAGAATTTATCAAGATACAAAGAAGGGCTGGACATTTAAATGAATAACTCCAGATATTCTTGGTAATGATTTTTATTTATATAGAAAATTATAAAGCCTGATGCTTGAGGGTTTAACCCAGTCCCTGAGTAGGGGGGTTTAAGAGGAGACTTCCTGAGCAGAAGGTGAACAGGTTATTCCACAGCTGCCTGCCATAGGGTTTCTTTCTCTGAAACATCTGGTGTTGGTCCCTGCTGGAGATGGGATATTGGACTAGATGGACCAACAGTCATGTATTTGTCTTCTGCTTCCCAAATCAGTGCCAGGAGACACAAGAGAAATGTTCATCAAGAGACTTGCGCTCTTCAGGTCTTTCAACCCTATCTCACTGTACACCCTTTCTTCAGGTGTTCTGACTGGATGTGAATAGAGTTTAAGGGCTCATGGGGTGGGGGGTGGGGTTTGAAGAAATCTGGCCTTAGCTTAAATTGGGTAAAGTTTCTTGATTTTATCTAAATTTATTTGGTGGAAGATGTTTGTGAAGATCTAGAGAGCTAGTACCTGGGTCTGGTGGTCCTGGAGCAACTGCTACATCCACCCCATCACCTCTGGCAGAGCAGTGATCAACAGGCTGTGGGGCTAAGTTGGCCTGATTGGCAGTGCTCCTAGGGTTCCAGGTGCACTACTTAAGCATCTAGGGGATACTAGGAAGTTGTCTGTGCAACTAGGTGGATCTCCAGCTGGCTACTCGTTTGCCTTGCTTTGGTTCCTGGCTTCTGATTGTTAGCTCTGACCTTTGGCTCTGGCCCTACCTGCTAGGCCCAACAGCCCATGCCTTGGCCATGACAATGTTGCTCATGCAGACCTCCTGCACAGTGTGGGCATTTGATTCAGCTGTGACTGTGGGTCCTAGTCACTAGGTAAATCTGCTTCTAGCAGATGTATTCCTTGTGGCCTACTGCTGGTTACACCTGTCTTATAGGAGAGACCGTTTACCCATATATATTTTAATTTATTCTTTTAAGAAAGAACATACATCAGTGCTCTCCTGCAGAGCACTCTATTGGGAGATCATGGAGCCAACCACCTCTCAAGCAAGAAAAATAGCTTTTCACCAAGAGAATTGTCTCCTTGTGATTATGTTCCTGGAGGTTAGGGTACACTGATCTTTTAGATTTTTTTTTTTTTTTTTTTTTTTTTTTACAGGTGGTGCATCACTCACCATCAGGCTGGTGCCTCCTCCAAGTCATTCTGGGGATTAGCTCTAAGCTAAAGCCCCCATCTGTAGTCTGCACACCATCACCCTATAGCCCCAGGAACTACACCCTCCTCTTTGTGGCTTGGCTTTCTGGCCATGCCACTATCAGTGTTTTCTCCCTTCCATGGAGGAGGGGTTGTATCACAGTACAATAGTCCAGCCCCTCCCACTACTCTAGGTCCCACTCCAAGGGCCCATTAAATAGCAGCCTCCTGTGGTGCCTCTTTAACCTCTCTTAATACTGCTATATTTCCCCAAGCACGGCTGTCCCTAGCTATTCTGGGGTCTTACACAGCCACCCCCATGGGGGTGTTGCATTTCCCACCATTGGTGAGCACAGGCCCAGCCCTGCTGCAGTCCTATGGAGAGTGGGGAAGAATCATAGAATATCAGGGTTGAAAGGGACCTCAGGAGATCATCTAGTCCAAACCCTTGCTTAAAGCAGGATCAATTCCCAGATCCCTAAACGGCCCCCTCAAGGATTGAACTCACAACCCTAGGTTTAGCAGGCCAATGCTCAAACCACTGAGCTATCCCTCCAACTCCCCCAGTCCCATCCAGCAACTACTCTGTCCAAGGTGCTCACAGTTTTTTCAGCCCTCCAAGGACACAGTCCTCATTCCCTAAGCTCCCAGCAGCAACTGACTCAGTCTGGCCCTGCAGCTTCCTTTTATCTGAGCCTGCTGGGCCCGGTTTGGTTGCTCTCTATGACTCCTTCCTGATTGGCTGTGCTTCACACAGCCTCTCTGGGTCACTCAGAGGACTCACATCCATTGCTCCTTCTGGGGCAGGGCATGGTTAACCCCTTCTATGCCTGTCTGGGGTAGGCATCCCATCACAAGGAGTTTACATAAACAAGTAAGGCCCGTGTCTCTAAAAACTAGAGTCCAGATCCTCAAAGATATCTAGGCTCCATCCACTAATTTCAGTGGAGCCTTACGTGGGAAGCTCCTTAAAAGTGAGAGGGCCACCGGCACCCAAACTGTGGCCTTGCCCCCCACGCCACCCCTTCTCCCTGAGGCCCCCCCCTCACTTGCTCCTCTCTGCTCCCCCCTGCCCCATCACTTGTCCTTACAGCCAGTAAAATGCATAGCCTTCCCCTCTTTAAAAGTGATGGGGCCATGGCCCCCGGACCCTCCCTGTTCCAGCACCCCTGGGCCCTGGTTCTGCTATGAGATCAGTATGGTCAAATTCCTGTGCCTACCTGCGGCTCTGCTATAGTCAATGAGGATCTGCCCATGCAGGATCAGTGCCTGAATGTGGAGCTCATGCATGCCTCCTCACAATTTCCTCTGAATCCCAATGGGCTGTTTTTAAGGTTACAAGCCCTACAGGTGGTCCTGGAGTCTCCAGGAATTAAATATGAATCTAATTAAAGATTATGTCATGTAATGAAACCTCCAGGAATACATCCAACCAAAATTGGCAACCCTAACTGCTTTTGATGGTTCTCTGCCTTTTTCCTGAGTTCCTGGTTGGGCCTTCACTCCCCAGCTCTGGTGCAATACTCCACCTGTACACCTTAGCACTCTAAGCAGGAAGTGAATCCTCTACTGCAATCCAGGTTGGACCTTTGCACTGCATCACATCCATTTTAAGACTTTTGACTGGCATATGTGCAAGCCAAAAGGAAAAAACTGCACCTAAAGATCACAGGGATTTCTTTTCTCACACACACACACTTTACAAAACCATTGAGAATGGTCTTCAAGCACATTTTCCTCACTGTTGATATTGACATGACAAAATGGCCTTCCATCTGTCCAGCTTTTACCTGTCCTAAAATTAAACAAAAGAAACTGCATCTTATTACTCTTAAAAAAAACGAGGAATCCTTGTGGCACCTTAAAAAAAACCCGAGGCGTTCTTGTGGCATCTTAGAGACTAACAAATTTATTTGGGCATAAGCTTTCATGGGCTACCCATAAGGACTCCTCATATTTTTTGCTGATACAGACTAACACGGCTACCACTGAAACTTATTACTCTTAGTAATTCTCCCCTGTACCAACCTGAACAATTCTACACCCTTCATGTTTTACATTCTCCAACTACTTTTAGATAGTTATCATACCTCATCCTATTAGCTGTAGTATAGCCAAGCTTTCCTCATATAACAGTATGTGTCTGGTTCACCTTTCCCCTCCCGCCCTTCCCTCTGCCTTCTTGTTTTGGAGGACATGTGACTAGTGGCTTGAAGCAGGGGCTGAGAGTTAGGATAAACTGGGTTTTTTTCACAGCTCTTTCACTAATTCATTATGGGCCTGGTCCCATGCCCACTGCAGTGAATTGGTTTTCCATTCACTTATAATGAGTTGTGAGTTCTTTGGATGAAGATTACCCTGTGCAAATTTCTAGTGAGAGTCTTATTTTTCTCTGAATCACTGCCACCCCTCCTCCCCTGTTCTCCTCCTTTGTTACTTAACCTAGGTCCTCGGCTTTCTATTGTTTGAATGCAGGAAGCCCCTCCTCTGGATATGTGGAGTTTGCAAACTAGCTGATCCAGCATTTTTGGAGCCTGGATGGCTGGGCACTCACCCATATTAAATTACAGCTCTGCCAGACCCATACAACTGCAGGATTTTACATTTTATAGTAACTAATCTTGCTTCCATGCATGAGATCTGCCAAACTTAAATATGGAAACTTGGTGTAAAAAATATTTTGTTACATCTGTATAGTGCTTCATCCTAAATGACACATGCCATGATGCATAGAATCATGTCCTAAAGAGGAGCCATATATTAAACAAATACAAACTATAGCAGACGTGGCCAGACTGTGTCTCGAGAGCTGCATGCAGCTCTTTTACAGTTAAAGTGAAGCTCTTGGAGCTCCCCACGCACCCCCATCCCCGTTCTCCACCTACAATACTGGGCAGGGGGGATCTTGGGGCTTCTGCCCTATGTCTGGCTGGTGGGACTAGGGTCTTCTGCCCTGCAGGGAGGGGAGAATAAGGGCTTTAGCCCAGCGAGGGTCATCGGGACAGAAGCCCCACAACCTGGCATTTGCCCGCTCCACAGGCAAGTTGTGCATGTCTTGCAGCTCTTGGACTTCTAAAGATTATTGTATGCAGCTCGGAGGGTCAGTAAGTTTGGCCACTCCTGGACTATAGGCTCAAATGCTTCTAAACAGCTTAAATTCTAGTTTTGTCTCATTTACCAGGGACTACACCATCTCTGGAACTCTATGCAGAACACAGACACCCTGTGACTAAGTAATATACTGAAACGGAGCAACACAGTATGCATTCAGCATCATTGAAATGCAGCGGTACCATGAGAGGACATCAGGGAAACATCTCTTTTATGGAAAATGCCTTGCAGAGCAAGGAAGAACTCTAATGTATCTTTCTTCGAAGGCTGAAAAGTTATCCCTACCAGGTCCATGCATGAGTTCTGTGGTTCTAAGTATTTCATACCTGAGGCTTAGATAACTAAAACAGCCTGTCTGTCACTAAAGCCCTGATAACAGAATATTTAAACACATTTAGAAGAAATGCACAATAAGGCCTGCTCTACACTATGAATTTAGGTCAAATTTAGCAGCGTTAAATTGAATTAACGCCGAAATCAACATTGCCATTTCAAATTAGGGTTAGTGTGGCCGCAATTCGATGGTATTGGCCTCCAGGAGCTATCCCACAGTGCACCATTGCGACCGCTCTGGACAGCAATCTGAACTCGGATACACTGGCCAGGTAGACAGGAAAAGCCCCGCGAACTTTTGAATTTCATTTCCTGTTTGCCCAGCGTGGAGAGCACAGGTGACCACGCAGAGCTCATCAACACAAGTAACCATGCAGTCCGAGAATCGAAAAAGAGCACCAGCATGAACCGTACAGGAGGAACTGGATCTGATCGCTATATGGGGAGAGGATTCCATGCTAGCCGAACTATGTTCCAAAAGACGAAATGCCAAAACATTTGAAAAAATCTCCAAGGGCATGATGGAGAGAGGCCACAATAGGGACTCATATCAGTGACTCATGAAAGTTAAGGAGCTCAGACAAGCCTACCAGAAAATCAAAGAAGTAAACGGAAGGTCTGGGGCAGAGCCGCAGACATGCCGCTTCTACGCTGAGCTGCATGCAATTCTAGGGGGGGCCGCCACCACTATCCCACCTCTGACCGTGGATTCCAAGGAGGGGGTAATCTCAGCCATGCGTGAGGATTCTGCGGATGGGGAAGTTGAGGAGAAGGACGAGGAGGACGAGCTTGCGGAGAGCACACAGCACTCCGTTCTCCCCAACAGCCAGGATCTTTTTCTCAGCCTGACTGAAATACCCTCCCAATCCTCCCAAGGCAGTATCCCAGACCATGAAGCCCTGGAAGGGACCTCTGGTGAGTGTACCTTTGTAAATATAAAACATGGTTTAAAAGCAAGCGTTTTTTAATGATTAATTTGCCCTGAGGACTTGGGATGCATTTGCAGCCAGTACAGCTACTGGAAAAGTCTGTTAACATGTCTGGGGATGGAGCGGAAATCCTCCAGGGACATCTCCATGAAGCTCTCCTGGGGGTACTCCAAAAGCCTTGCCACAAGGTTTCTGGGCAGTGCAGCCTTATTCCTTCCTCCATGGTAGGACACTTAACCACGCCATGCTAGTAGCAAGTAATCTGGTATCATTGCATGACAAAAACTGGCAGCGTATGGTCCCGGTGTTTGCTGGCATTCAAGCAACATCCGTTCTTTATCTCGCTGTGTTATCCGCAGGAGAATGATATCATTCATGGTAACCTGGTTGAAATACGGGAATTTAATTAAGGGGACAGAGGTGGCCGTTCCTACTGGACTGTTTGCCTGTGGCTGAAAAGAAATCCTTCCCTGAAGTTAGCCCGGGGCGGGGGGCCATTGGTGCTGAGCTTTTCGCGTTTGGTTAGCAGGGATCTTCCCTGATACCAGCCACGCGGTGGGGGGAGGGATAAAGCGATCATCCCAGAGAATTGGATGGGGTGGGGTTAGTTTGGTTTCTGCTGCTGCACGTTAACAGGAAAACTGCAGTGCTCAATGGGCTTTGCTTGGTATGTGGGAAAGGAGGGTGCTGCTTTTAGGAAGGTTGCAGAAGCCGAAAGACAATGGCTTACCATGGCCGCATGCAAGCCGAATTCTGTAGCCCGGACCTGCGTCTGTGATCTCTAACACCAAAGCCGCAGGCACTCAATATTAAGATGCAAAATGCGACCTTGTACTGAAATCACATGTGCTATGTAATGTGAATAGTGTTTTTCACCCTGAAAGAGTATAAGCATTGTTCTGTAAAATGTATCTTTTTAAATACTTTCTCCCTTTTTTTCCCTCCCGCAGCTGCAAATTTTTCAAGCCTCCCTCCTCTGTCCCGAAGGCTATCTCAGATAAGGCAGCGAAAAAAACGCATGCGAGATGAAATGTTCTCGGAAATCATCCAATCGACCCGCGATGAAAGAGCTCATCTGAATGAGTGGAAGGACACCCTATCCCAGTACAGGAAAGCTGCCAGTGAACGTAAGGCCATGAGGGACGAACGTGAGGAGAGGAGGGACACTCGTGATGAGAGGTGGCGGGATGCAACGCTGGAGCTGCTGCGTGAGCAAACGGACATGCTCCAGCGTCTGGTGGAGCTTCAGGAACAGCAGCAGGATCACAGAGTGCTGCTGCAGCCCCTGTATAACCGCCCTCCCACCTTACCATGTTCCATAGCCTCCTCACCCAGATGTGTAAGAACGCGGGGGAGGCGGGGGGAGGCTCTGTGCACCCTCCCACTCCACCCCAGTGGACAGCCCAAGCAAAAGGCTGTCATTATTTTGAACTTTTGAAGTGGCCTTCTCCTTCCCTCCTATCCTCCTCCCAAACCCTACCTGGGCTACTTTGTCAGTTCTCTCCCTCTTTTTATAATCAATTAATAAAGAATACATTATTTTTAAACGATAGTGACTTTATTTCCTTTGAAAGCAAGCTGTGATCGAAGGGGGAGGGTGGGTTGCTTACAGAGAATGAGTCAATCAAGGGGGTGGGTTTTCATCAAGGAGAAACAAACAGAACATTCACACTGTAGCCTGGACAGTCATGAAACTGGTTTTCAAAGCTTCTCTGATGCGCAGAGCTTCCTGGTGTGCGCTTCTAATCGCCCTGGTGTCTGGCTGTGCATAATCAGCAGCCAGGCGATTTACCTCAACCTCACCATAAAGGTTTTCCCCTTACTCTCACAGAGACTGTGGAGCAGACAACAAACAGCAATAACAATAGGAATATTGGTTTGGCTGAGGTCTGAGCGAGTCAGTAAAGTGCGCCAGCGACCTTTAAATGTCCAAATGCACATTCTACCACCAGTCTGCACTTGCTCAGCCTGTAGTTGAACAGCTCCTGACTACTGTCCAGGCTGCCTGTGTATGGCTTCATAAGCCATGGCATTAAGGAGTAGGCTGGGTCCCCAAGGATAACTATAGGCATTTAAACATCCCCAACGGTTATTTTCTGGTCTGGGAAGTAAATCCCTTGCTGCAGCCGTTTAAACAGAGTAGTGTTCCTGAAGATGCGAGCGTCATGAACCCTTCCCAGCCATCCCACATTGATGTTGGTGAAATATCCCTTGTGATCCACAAGTGCTTGCAGCACCATTGAAAAGTACCCCTTGCGGTTTATGTACTGGCTGCCCTGGTGCCAAGAGAGGGATATGGGTTCCATCTATCACTCCACCACAGTTAGGGAATCCCATTGCAGCAAAGCCATCTACTATGACCTGCACATTTCCCAGAAACACTACCTTTGGTAGCAGCAGCTCAGCGATTGCTTTGGCTACTTTCATCACAGCAGCCCCCACAGTAGA
Source organism: Trachemys scripta elegans (assembly GCF_013100865.1). NCBI lineage: Eukaryota > Metazoa > Chordata > Testudines > Emydidae > Trachemys > Trachemys scripta. Next base: position 110,725,039 of record NC_048301.1, read on the forward strand.
TTTGCCCACTCCAAATTGATTCCCAACTGACCGGTAGTTGTCTGGCGTTGCAAGCTTCCACAGGGCTATCGCCACTCGCTTCTCAACTGTGAGGGCTGCTCTCATCTTGGTATTCTGGCGCTTCAGGGCAGGGGAAAGCAAGTCACAAAGTTCCATGAAAGTGCCCTTACGCATGCGAAAGTTACACAGCCACTGGGAATCGTCCCAGATCTGCAACACTATGCGGTCCCACCAGTCTGTGCTTGTTTCTCGGGCCCAGAATCGGCGTTCAATGGCTAGAACCTGCCCCATTAACAGCATGATCTCCAAAGCGCCGGGGCCCGCAGTTTGGGAGAATTCTGTGTCCATGTCCATGTCCGCATCACTCTCGTCACCGCGCTGCAGTCGCAGCCTCCTCCTCATCTGATTTTTCAGGTTCTGGTTCAGCATAAACTGCACGATAATGCGCAAGGTGTTTACAATGTTCATGACTGCTGTCTTGAGCTGAGCGGGCTCCACGCTTGCCGTGGTATGGCGTCTGCACAGTTCACCCAGGAAAAAAGGCACGAAACGGTTGTCTGCCATTGCTTTCACAAAGGGAGGGGTGAGGCTGTACCCAGAACCACCAGTGACAATGGTTTTTGCCCCATCAGGCATTGGGATCTCAACCCAGAATTCCAATGGGCGGGGGAGACTGCGGGAACTATGGGATAGCTATGGGATAGCTACCCACAGTGCAACGCTCCGGAAGTGGACACTAGCTTCGGTACATGGACGCACACTGCCGAATCAATGTGCTTAGTGTGGCCGCATGCACTCAACTTTATAGAATCGGTTGCCAAAAATCGAATTCTGTAAATTCAGAGTAATCCCGTAGTGCAGACATACCCCTAAATTGCACTTGTTTCTGTGTGGCACCTGTACTATGGAGATTATGGTCTTTAACCAGGAGGGGGCTCCATTGATCAACTGTAATACAAACATTGCAGCAACTCAGACCCGTGTAGAATTTTGACAGGGAAGAGTATCACTTTCATATTTTATTAATTACTGGAAAGAAATGTATTCAAACCAGGAAGTTCAAATCCAGCCTTGGGTCACTCTCAAAGTCATGGGGAGTTTAGATCCAGTGCCCTGGTGTGGACTCCTTTATAAAATTTAATAAGGCTCTTAACGCTTTTATAGGTAAAATACACTCAACCTCCTCAATAAGACTATTTCACAGATTAGATGTCTACCAGATATATTTCCCCCACTTACATTTTACATCATGTCTCTTATCTTTCCTCTCTCTCATTCCTTGCAATGTTTCTCCTCTCCGTTTAAAAAGGGGGTGATCCCCAGGTGCTGTAGGAGAACACTGGGTGATGCCATTATGCTTTGAGACGGGTTGCATGCTCTCTGTTAAGAGGGAAAATGCATAACTAAATTATTTCTGAATCTCTCCTTTTGGATCCAGATCTCTAGGATTTTGCTTGGTTTATTCATCAGAGAATCAAGAATTAATCCATCTACCATATGGAGGAAAAATGCTGCAGGTTAAGCAAAAAAGGGTTCAATATGAAATATAATATGCCCCAGGCTATTTTGTTACCCAATTGTGTCTTCGTTAACATTCAAATATTTCTTAACTGTGCAGTTCTGCCTTTAACTTGCAACTCGTATGCCTTGTATTATAAAAACATTAAATTACACTGCCATGTTGAGGATTATTTAAACAATCCCAGAAAGTAGGTCAGTCCGTAATTTACTCCTGGTTTATTGGGGCTGTTAAAGGAAAAGAGCAATATTTGTTAAATGGACAGCTGGACCCAAACTGTTAGAGGAAAGGCCTTTGGCTGAGAAAACAGTTGCTAAAACATATATCTCGAAGGAAAGTATGGCAAAATCTTGCGTTCACCACAAATTTCCTAGCTAACAAATAGGATTAGAACTGTGTCTGTTCCAAGAGCAGGTTAGATAAGACATCTGTAGGAACAATGCAGGGAGCAGTCCTGTAAAACCCGAGGAACTGGAATAGAGGAGCCATTTGGTCGTATTTGGCCTTTCTGGTCTGATTGTTTTGTTTTTGTTTGTTTGTTTTTACAAGAACAGACCTGAAGATGCCACTAATTGGGGGGGGGGGGGGGGGGGGGGGAGAGAGAGAGAGGGGGAAAGAGACCATTCAGATTTCCTCTTCTTGAATCATAAGGAAAATTGCCTTCATTAAGTTGTGATTTTAATATACATAAAAGCAGAATGATTAAGTTGTCCTTATTAAAGCAGAATGTCCTTCTGGGGCCAGACCTCAGATGTTTGCTTACGAACTAATCTTCAATTTCCCAGTGTTCCCACTGGAAATTCTCTGTGGTATGCTGATATACTGTAAGAATTTTAAAGAGAAGGATATTGATCTGGGAATACAACTTTATATAAGAGGGGCACTGCCAGGATATAAATCCTGAGACAAAACAGCTCCTTACTGTGTGGCATGGAGGAGGTGGAAAGAGCAAAGATCCTGTCCCTGGCGTTTTCCCCCTTCCTCTGACAGTAACATAATTGCCAAGCAACATCACTGCCTTCTCCCTCTGAACCACAGAAGTTCCTTCATATGAATGTTCTGTGGCCAGGGGCTTCTTGGAACTAGGGGGTGTGCGGCTGGGAAGAGGTGGCCTAAAATTGGGAGGGGGACAACCTGTCTATGCAACATTATCCCCAGCAAACCCAGAGGAAAATTCCCATAGTGATCCAGACCTAGATATATAAATAAAAAGGATAAAATAGAGATTTTCATAATTTTCTCGGACAAAGCTAAAACTGGCTAGATATGGGAATTCAGTAGCAAAGGGAATCACTTGGTGTGCTTATTTCCCATAATGTTCTTTTGTCTCATAATTATTTTATAAGTGATACTGATTCGTGACTGAACTGTTGGAGAAAATGGAAAGCTTTGCTGGCGTCTGCACAGAGATCTTTCCTTCTGTTACTGTATCTGTCGGTCACCATTTACCTTAATTTTATTTCTGAGCCAACTGTCATTCTCTTACAAACACAAAACAAATTGTATTCATTACAATAATTCTAATTAGCCTTCCTCCACATAGGAGTAGGTTTTTAAATGTTTGATGGCTGTTTCATATCCACTATGAAATGTTTTTTCCTCTCATTGTTCTTGGCTTAGTCCTTATTTTACAATTTTAGTTCTCTCACTTGTCCTGACTGCATATATTTGGACCTCCCAATATTCAGGACATCACAATGTATTTTGTAAAATAAGCTGCTGAATACTTGCCTGGTATTCAATTTTATAAAATATCTGGCAAAGGCTGAGTATATCAAAGGACAAGAACTGTGTGAGACCTAGATCCTTAAAAGTATTTAGGCTCCTAACTTCCATTTCAATGGATTAAAGGTTGTGGTGGTGTTACCCAGGAGGGAAGGTCAACTCTGAGCCCCACAGTAGCATCTAGTTTAAAGTGAAATCTCTTGATTACCTGAGAAGACTTCATGGCCTCCCATTTTCAGTGCTTCTGACAGGAATGAAAGAGATATTGAATAAGAGTAGTGAACTGCATCCGAAGAAGTGGGCTGTAGTCCACGAAAGCTTATGCTCTAATAAATTTGTTAGTCTCTAAGGTGCCACAAGTACTCCTGTTCTTCTTTTTGCGGATACAGACTAACACGGCTGTTACTCTGAAACTTGGGAAACTGAGGAGAGCAAGTTCTTTAACATTCAGAAGCCAGATGGCTAGATTCTTTTCCTGTCTGTTTCTATGTAACCTCTGAAGTAAAACTTCAGCAAGCACTCTTCCAACTCACAGTTAAAAGGCTCCATGGCAAGCTTAACTTCTGAGAGAGGCCCCAAAAGCCCAAATATTGCTGTGTTATAGCCATACTTATTTATTACAGCTCATTAAAATCCTCCTGAGCGCAAGCTCAAGCTTTATAAAAATGCAGTAAACAAACAGAACGGTCATGTCCCTCACAATAGAAAACAGATGGGACGCGGGGGGGCAGTGTACAGAGAAAGGGTTCTTTATTTGGAATGTTGAACAAATAGATTCTGTGGTGCCCTAGCTCAGTATCTTGTAGACTGAAGCACAGAGTTTGGACGTCAGTGTTACAACGCGTGATCCCAATCCAGATTAAGCAATTATGGAACAGATTACTGTCTATGCTACAAGGAACAGCATCCCCAAAACACAACTCATCCCAAATCTCCACAGCTCAAAACATTAAGCATCTTCATCCCCTCTGCTCCATGTCTTAAAAGACCCGGAAAAACACATGAGCCTTGTAACACGATCTGAAGGTCAATAAATCTGAGCTCTGCCCAGCCAATGTAAAGAGCAAATTTAAAGTGAAATCAAAGACCCCTCACTGAACCCCATACCTCTAGCCGTCTTGTGATTAAGTAAGGAGGCCATTAGTTTGGACATCTCCTTTAGTTGTGGATGCAGTGGTATGAGTCTGAGGAGAAAGATTCTCTCTCAGATAGCCAGGACTCAACCCATTTAAGATTTCATAGATTAAAACCAGATACCATCTGGAAATCAGTTGGAAGCCAGGGTAAATCTCTGAGTACACACCTAATGAGCTCCCTGTCAGAAATACCCTGCAACAGATTGGCCACCATTGTACTGAGCTGCAGCTACCTTCCCTGAAGCCAAGCCCTGACCCAGCAAGGCACTGGAGAAGCTGATCAACCATACTATCTCAGTCCAATGAAATAGAGTAGAGTTGGGTGTCTTCCACATGTTGGAGACATCTCAATCTGTGCCACCTCACCATCTCCCTCACTGCCCTCAAACACTGAACAGAAGGGGGTGACAGATTAGAAAACCCTAGAGCATCCCCATCCCTGGCAGAAAATGAACAGGTACTCAGAATTCTCCTCTGGGTACTCTCAACAAGGAAAGAATAGAGCCCCTCAAGGTATGTTTGCCCCCTGCCAGCATGAGCAGCCATGTCAACAATGCTTCATGGTCAAGGGCATCAAAGGGAGCTGTTAGAGCTTAGAGGAGCAGCACGGATAACTGTGAGCCACAGAATCAGTGCAATCCCCACACCCTCACCAGGTGAAACAGCAAACGGATCAGGCCCAAGGAAATCTGAAGGCGCCATGTATTGTCAGACTTGCTCTGACTTCACTTTCTCTGTAACTTGCCCTTAAAAAAGGAAAATTGAAGACTGATACTCTTGTTGATTATCATTCAACATCAAGAGTTTAAGCAAGGGTCTAGTAACTCTTGTTTAAAGGCAAGATTGCTTGCTGACAATTGCTTCTATCTCACCATAAGATTTCATTAACAAGGAGGTACATGGGTCTCATTAGCACGTATTAGCCCAAAATTCTCTCCGCACCACCAGAATGTCCGTGAGAGAATTGACTGGAACTCAAGTAGAGAAGACCCTGCATTTGTCCCCTCCAAAAGAGTTTTTGCTTCCACAGAAGCTGAAAATTCAGATCAAATTGTCTTGCCCACAAAGTACAATGAAGTAAGAAATATTCAAACCTGTGGCCGGACAAAGGCAGCAATTCTGTAAACTGCGGCCACCTGATATTGGTCTGATGATGGGGAGTTGTTGAATGCTGTGGTGGAATCAAAAAACGTATTCTTTGCAACATAAGGAGCTTTTGACAACTGATGCCAAAGTTAGGTAGGAAGCAGCCAGCCATGCTAAGACTGGGTTTCCTCCACCAGAATTCTGTCTTCCCTCACATTTCACCTTTCTCATGTTACCAGTGTACCAAAGTGACCCAGGAGGATGCAATCAGTGAAGTAGGCACCTGGGAACTGTCTTATCAATAGACAGGAGCAATTGTTAGTGTCCTACCAGGCCACAGATAGAGCAGCCTGCTGGCTATTGTCTTCAGGACCATGTGAAATCACTCTTTGTGAATCCACTCTTCCACTTGCATTTGACAGTAGACCATCAGGTTCTCATCAGGACTACTGCAGATATGGTTGACAGATGATCATTCTTTGAAAGCCAGATTGGGAACCTTAGGGTAATTCTTTGTATTGCCAATGACCATTAAAGAAAGAGAGTTCATAACCATTTGAGAAGTTGGACTGACTTAATCAGTCTATTAAGTCGTGGGAGGAGATATAGAAAAGGGGTTATTGGCGAAGTATTCTCAATATATTAATATTTTGTCTCATATATGAACAGGTGAATTATTTATGGGCAGAGTAACAGGGGCAGCTGCCTCCCATGTGGCCAGGAGTGCCTGTGCAGTGCCCTGCCCCTGTTTTTTCCCCTTCATCAGGGATCTTTGAACAAACTCCATAATATCTTTCCAATCACACCCCTTCTTAGGGTCTGGATTTTTATTAAATTACCAATGTTCTGTTTGTTTTGAGAACTGGCTTCTAATAAGGCATAAGCTGGGCACAGCCCCTCCTCCCTGAGGAACTGCCCCTTCCTTGGGACCACTGCAGGAGACCCTCTCTCCCTGCAGGTTCCTTCTGTAGTTCCCTCACTGCAGGAACCGCATCCCTTCTCCTTGCTGTGATTTATGGTGAAGCAGACTCACTTGCTGAATCTGACTGCTAAGCACTGGATGCCATAGATTATTCAAGAAGTGAAGTCTTTCATCTTTCCCAGTATTCTTAAAGAATTGTAATACTGTTTTTTTTTAAATAAGTCCCCTTTTGCCTGATACTCTTACTAGATGCGGCAGCAAAAATTTTAATACTTTAAGGCCTGAGTTTTTCATATAAATTCCTCTTTTTGATGGCACATTCTTTGCCCTCCTAAAGGAGATGATGAGCTGTTTTCTGGACCTTGCACATCCCACATAATCCATCTTTGTTAGTAATTTGTTTCCAATAAATAATTTAAGCCACCGTGGCCAGTTAAAATTCTAACTAGAGCCACTTCACTCTTCTTCTCAGGGCCTTGGAGTAGATCAGCATTTTCAACTTTTGAGCATATTTCACACAATTCCCTCCCTCCTTTGTTTCTTTTGCCCATATTTCCTGCAATTCCTCTCGGAACTCAATTTTAATTAGATTTTTAAACTCCAGTTTACTTAAAGGGATCTCTAAATCAACTTGCTTGTATTTGGCAGCTTTTTTGTCTCATTGCCCACTACCCCTACATGTGCTGGGATCCATGCTATTACCAAATGCATCAATTCTGTTAATAGTAATATTTCATTAAATATATCCTTTCTGCTACCTGAAGTGCCGTTTTTGATCGCCATTAGTCCTGATAAGGAATCAGACAGGATGACCACGGTGGCTGGGCATACATCTGTGACCCAATTTAATGCCAGCATTATCCCTGCCAGTTCAGCCATCAAACAGCACAAGATTTGATAGCCATACAGCTTTCTTGATTCGGCTCAAAGGAACGGAGAATGCAGTTCTTACTCTTCCTGTTCTTACAACTTTGGAGCAGTCAGTATACATTAGGCAGTAGCAACCCCACTTATCGTAAACGTATTGATTTGCTAGATCATGCACATTCAACACACCTTTTCCTCTTTTTTCATTTCATTATACTTCCTGATGTAGATATGGAATTGTATAATTTTCCAATTATAATGCATTTCCCCAAAACTATAGACTAAAAGAGGTTAAAATCTCTCTTTTCATGATCCTTTGTCCACACTTGAATCCTACTTACATGAGACATTTTGAGTTTTTGTCCTTCACATCCATCACTTAAGTTCCAGCATTCCTCATATATTGGCTTAATGTTTCCATCGTCACTGTTCCCAATGATGTTAGCCCAAAAGTTTAAGTCTAAAAGCATAATTCTTAAAATAATAGGCATTTGACCTGTAGCTATCTGTAGTACACAACGCTGCTGTGTGATGAAGGCACCACATGCAATTCACAATGCCTAAGCTTGGAAACCCCATTCCTTCAACTTCCTACTGCCTTTTACCTTGGGAATCACCTGATTTAATTCAGGTGTGGCTCCTCCTGGAATCAGGGTTGGCGTAGCCACAGGCTCTCCAGCTCACAGGAAAGTCACCCTGTTACAGACAGCTTATTGCATTTGACTGAGCTCTGGTAAAACAGAGGTGGCTGAATAAATTTCAAAGTATTGGGGAATGGAGGTGGGGGATATATATAAGTGAGTAGAGCAGTGTCTTGGCTCCAGATTAATTATGTATTAACCTTCTACACGATTTCACCATTTCTTTCCATTAAAGTAGGAGGCTCAGCAAGCTAGGTACTGGAACAGAAGGATCCTGAGGGCATATATTAGGATTTTCCAGTTGACATTTGACTATCTTATAGGGTTTTGTAGGACACATTAATTTTTCTGCACTTCTTTGTATTAATGCATCTTGACCTTTCTATTCTGAGTCCATCCAGCCTTCTAGAGCAGAGAGAAAGTGAGCGCTTGCTTGGTGAGCAAGCCAGACTTCTTCAGAAAAGACCAAAGTGACTCATATTATCTTTGGTGCAAGGGTAATAATGCTGCTCGTTAATGTAGCATTTATCTACCACTTAAAACCTTCAGAGCACTTTACAAGCACTAATCAATCTTTGCAACACACCGAGGAGGTAACTGAGTAATATCTTTGCCATCTTACAGATGGAGAAACAGAGACTCAGAAAGGTTGATTTCCCCAAGGCTTGTAAGAGGTAGTCTGTCAGACCTAGGATCAGAACTGGAGCGCCTGGGTCCAGACCAACTGGGCCACACTGCCTTTTGTAATGGGATGGGATGTCAAGAACAAGCAAGTGTTTCCGTGTGCTTTAGGAATGGCAGTTGAGCAATATAGAAAGAGTAGAAGCTAGGAAGTCCTCAAACATTAGAGCAAGTTACATAGAATAGGGTGGTATTTGGATTCCTGTTGTTGACCAGCATACTACAAATAGGGTCACCTCTTCTAACCCCCTCTAGTGTTACTTATACTTCATCCAGATCAGTGATATTCAACCTGTGGTCTGCGGACCCACTATGTCTAAGATTTCCAAACAGGTCCACTCTTCCATTAGAAAATTTGTAGGGATCTGCAAATGAAAAAGGTTGAAAACCACCAATCCAGATGAATACTTCTGCCAGCAAGAAACAATCTTATGGGGGAATAATGCAACAAAGTGACACTTCCTTGTTTGTTTTGTCTAGTTTAGGCAATAAATGGAGTGTCTCTTGGCCAGTCATAGCCCAATCAAGAAAGCCCATTTGGACTGTAAGAGCTGATCTGGTTTATGCAGAGATTTCCTTTAGACCTTGGGTTATAAAAATGTGCCTGACAAGCTGTCAGCTAAAATTTCGTCCCCAGAAGGAAGGAGTGGGGGAGTAAATGCTTCAGTGAAAGGCATTCCATGTTTCTATGGAAATGTAGAAAGTACTGTCTGAAATGCACATACCAGGTTTTAGTTCAAAAGCAGGGAGTTCAGGAATTATCAACCAAATGAAGTACAGGATAGCAAGAGACCATTCTGACAACAGGGTGACTGGAATGAGAGTAAATAACCAGCTAAACGCTCCATGTTTTATGTCTCGTTCTTTAACAGGAAGATTTAGATTAGTGATCCTACTATTGAGGAACTGTGGTTTAGAAAATTCTTCTTCCCGTTCTCTAAACTTTCCTACAGTAAAACTTGGTGCTTAATGTTAAGCTGCATCTGCAGCTCAAAATGCCACTTGATGTGACTTTTGGCCCTATTTACAAAAAGACATCTGAACATATTTGGTATGCTTATTTATCAGGGAAGGGATAGCTCAGGGGTCTGAGCATTGGTCTGCTAAACCCAGAGTTGTGAGCTCAGTCGTTGAGGGGGCCACTTAGGGATCTAGGGCAAAATCAGTACTTGGTCCTGCTAGTGAAGGCAAGGGGGCTGGACTCAAGGACCTTTTTGGGTCCCTTCCAGTTCTATGAGATAGGTATACCTCCATATTTGCAAAGTTTCTTAAACTGCAGACTGACCATACTGTGAAGAGGTGCTTTATGTGACAATATAGCAGTATTTGCTTCTCTGAAACAAGGGAAGGCAGGGAGGAAGAGTATATCTGTATTAGAAGCTTACATGAAGCAGCTGTTGTTCAAGGATGTGGAGTGAATTTTCAGAGCTTCCATACTGTAAGGTGGGGTCTGGGCCTCCAGGGTCAGACAGTAAACTGCTGGCTGCTATGGAGAGCAAGTTCTGGTTTCTATTGTTTTAGAGTTATATAATCTTAATAGTAGTGGTTAAATACAAGTTCTCTTTGCTTTAATCCAAAGAATAACACTTGTAACCAGGAGGGGGATAGAATTAGAAAGAGAGGATGACTTTTCCTCCATTTTTGCCAGGTTAGGCACAGATGTTTTGTTGCTTTAATGTGAAGAACACCACAAAGTTCCTGGTAATTCCAGAGATAGTTGGGGGAAATCCATCATTGGTGGCAAAGAAGTGTGTTTAGATAGGGGAAGCTGTGACTCTCATAACCTGTCAGGATGAACTTACATTGTTCATATCAGACAATCCCCCAAAAGGAAGGTGCAATGGACCTGCCACAAGTAGAATGAATTCCCATTTGTCTTCCTTTCTGTATCCTCACATATAAGGGATCTGCCATGAAGAACCAAAGTACTCTTAATGGAAAATGATGCTTCTCATCAATGACCAAAAATTCTAAGGCAAGTTTCCCCTGCTGCCATGTATTTTATGGCTTTTATATGTGTGGGAGGCAGGGAGGAGAGGATGCAAGTGAGCACTGTCTCTTTCTTCAAAGGATACCTACCACTTCAGCTGCTGTAGCCAAGCGGCTTCTGCCCTGAGGGTAAAAAGTATGTTTAGTGACATACTTTATCCACCCCACTGGATCTGCTTATCATCATGGCTATCCTTGTTACCCCATTCTTGTCTCCAGTGGCACTGAATATGAAAGTAGGCAGTCATGCCAAACATACCTTGCCTATCACAATCCATCACCAGGGCAATCCTTTTAAATCTCCTACACCTCCCATACATCTGTCTGGGAGAGCATGACTCTTAGTTTAGAAGAATGTCTGGGCAGTGGGCTACTAATATTGCCAGTGAGTACTTGGTATTTATGGGGATAATCTTCACGGCGGGAGGGTTTGGAGCAGGGGTGGAGTACTGTCTGCTGCCAGAAGTAACCAGCTGCCAGTGTCCACCCTGAGTCATCTCCTCCTCCACCAGTGGTGTGTCAGCAGTCCTGTGTACTGAGACAGCTACCTCAGCTGTCTCCACATGGAGACTGTCCAGGAATTGCTCATGGATTCGGATGCTCCTCAACCTAGCCACCTCCTCCTGTAGCTCTCCCACCTGCTGCCTGAGAGATTCCACCAGCAGGCACCTTTCACATTGGATGGTCCCCCCAGCCTGGATATCAGTAAGTGGGAATTGCAAGTCACAGTCCCTACAAAACCACACCAGGATCTGGGTAGCAGCATCCATGCTCAGGCGCTCTGTCTGGCTACAGGCGCAGGTGGAGGAGACAGTAGCAGTGCTGGCATAGGTGTTGTGAGTCTTCCTAACCATCGTAGGCCTCCCTCTGTCAAACTCCCTCTCAAACTCCCCTGTCTGCAGCCCCCTGTCCACTTTGGATCTCACCAAATGCTACTGGCAGGTGCCTTTGGATCCAGATGCCAGGTTGAAACCTGCTTTTGTCACCACTTTGGGGCTGTACAAATCCGTCGTCCGACCTTTCGGCCTCAAGGAGGTGCCAATCACCTGCCAGCGCCAGGTGGATCAGTTACAGGAGGGGGATGGAGAAATTCACCCTAGCAGACATTGATGATATTTGTGTTGTTAGCCAGACGTGGGAGGACCATGTGTTCCAGGTGAAGAGGGGTCTGGGTCACCTCCAGGATGCAGGGCTGACTGTAAAAGCTGGAGAGTGCAAGGTGGGGATGGCAGAGGTGTTGTACCTGGGCCACAAGTTGGGGAGCAGCTGCCTGAAGCCAGAGCCGGCCAAGGTGGAGACGATCAGAGACTGGCCTGCTCCCCAGACTAAGAAACAGGCCCAGGCCTTTATTGGGATGGCAGGGTACTACCGGAGGTTTATGCCCCACTTTAGCTCTGTGTCAGCTCCCATCACTGAGCTATGGAAGAAGGGTAAGCCAGACAAGCTGGTCTGGACCGGGCAGTACTAGAGGGCTCTCTGCACGCTGAAGGAGGATCTGGTCAAGGGCCCGGTGTTGGGAAACCCAGACTTTGACAAGCCCTTTATGGTGTTCACTGATGCCTCAGACACAGGGCTGGGCGTGGTGCCGATGCACACTGATGCAAAGGGGGAGAAACACCCCAACATGTACCTGACTAGGAAGCTGCTGCCCCAAGAGCAGAGCTATGCGGCCGTAGAGAAGGAATGCCTGGCCCTGGGGTGGGCTCTTAAAAGGCTACAGCTGGATCTATTTGGGCACCACTATATTGTGTGCACTGACCAAGGGTCCAATGTCAAGCTCCTGATGTGAACTGTCCCTCCAGGAGTATGAGATGAAGGTAGTCCACGTTACGGGGAGTGGAAATGTTATAGCTGATGCTTTGTCCTGGAGAGAGGGGCCTCAGGCAACTGGCTAAAGTGACCCCGCTCAGTTCGGTCTCAAAGGGGGAAGAGATGTGATGAAGTGGGGATTTTCCCTTGTTATGTTGTATGTGAGTCTTACTATTGAGCCCATGTGAGTTTTACTGTTTTGCATGAATACTGTGTGTGTGCCTCGGTTTCCCTGTGTGCTGCACCAATATCTCAGTGGTGGGAATAGTGGTGTGTGACTTTGGCTGAGACCTCTGGGGCAGTTGAAGCTGCTCCAGCTGCCTGCACATATGCTATGACCAGTACCCTTCATAATCTGAGACCCAGGAGGGGGATGCAACCAGGTAATGACCAGGTGACTGTTTGCCCAGGAAGTGAGACAAAGAGAAGGAGGAGGAGCAACGGGGGTATCTGAGGTCGGGTTGCTGGAAGCTGGCAGTCTGCTTGGGGGGACTGGAAGAGGGGGAGTCCAGGGCTTCTGGCCCAGGACTCCCCGAGATGGACTTGGCTGAAAGTCACTTATTTCTGTGCTAACAAGTTCTGTTCTTCCCCAGGAGCCCCGCCCGGGCGGACTCACTACAGGAAGCGTACGGTGTGGAAGGGGTTGCTGAGTGCTCCAAGATCAGACCCAGGAAGGTCAAAGCTGTGTTAGCTTCTTGCCCTGGAACAGTATGCTCAGAGAGAGGAGGCATGCTCCCCCACAGTCCTGGCTGGCTGCATATGGAGTAGATCCAGAGCATCGCCCTGGTGACTCCGTGACATCCACCATCGAAGTTTTGCCTACCCATAAGACTGGCAGGCCTTCGGTAGAGTGCATTCACCACCACCACCATCTCCAATATCAGGAGAACAAGAGAGAAGTGCAATGCTCAAGTCAAACAACTCGTGTGAGACTAATAGTCAGTCTGCTGGAGGTGTTGCTCTGTGATTTTAGGAACAATTGCTAGGAGCCCTGGCCTTTTTGAAGCTCTGCAAACAAGAAGGTCTATTTGTCATTGTTTTCTAATGATATCAAAAATAGTTACTTAACTCATTTGAGGACGGATGGCAGCTCGTGCTTTTTTTCTGTATAGGAAGAAAATAATCATTTAAATATGCTGCACTTCTTTACCACTTTTTACCTGATTACAGTGCACTTTCCAAACACTACTGAATTAGTTTCATATCCATAGGATATGTTCTTTTTATTCCCATTTTACAGCTATAACAAGTGGGGGTAAGAAAGAGAAAGAAAGGGATTCAACCAAGAATACACAGCAGGTCAGTGGAATGAGTCAGTTGCAGAACCAAAAACAGAATCCATGAATCTTGGTTTTCAGGCCCTTGCTCTAATCTCCAGAAACACTGCCTCTCAGAGGATGGCCTTGTCACTCTCAGAATGCCTCTTCTGTACAGCTGTTCATCATCATCATGTTCCTATTATGCCTCTGGCGTTAAGGGCAGTGACGAAGCTCCTCCACTCCTGTCTGTTTCTGGCAAGTCTTTCAATGGTTCCCCAGCTGTACCCTAGGTTTTTCAGTTTGGCTTCCACAGCTCTTTGCCATCTTGTTTTCGGGTGGCCTCATTTCCGCTTGCCTTCAGGTGTCCATCTTAATGCTACTCTGGTGATGGAATCAGTTTCCATCTGAAACACATGACCATTCCATCTCCAACGCCTCCTGGCAATGATGATGCTCAGATTCTCTTGGATGCACTGTCAATAGAGCAGGGGTCGGCAACCTTTCAGAAGTGGTGTGCCGAGTCTTCATTTATTAACTCTAATTTAAGGTTTCACATGCCAGTAATACATTTTAATGATTTTAGAAGGTCTCTTTCTATAAGTCTATAATATATAACTAAGCTATTGTCGTATGTAAAGTAAATAAGGTTTTTAAAATGTTTATGAAGCTTCATTTAAAATTAAATTAAAATGCAGAGCCCCCCGGACCTGTGGCCAAGACCCAGGCAGTGTGAGTGCCACTGGAAATCAGCTTGCGTGCCGCCTTCGGCACACGTGCCATAGGTTGCCTACCCCTGCAATAGATCCTGGTTTGAGATTGTTCTGGACCAAAAGATATGGATTTTTCTGAGGCAGGTTGTTTGGAATGAAGACAGTTTGGACATGTCATACTTTCTCATTCCCCAGCATTCTGCACTATAAAGTAGTGTTGAAAGTACTCAGCTCTGATAAATCTTGAGTTTGGTTTTGGTGTTGTATTTTGATGATTTCCAAACTGTATTTAAGCTCCTGAAAGTGTTCCTGGCTTTATTGATTTTGTTCCAGATGTCCTGGCTTGTGCCACCATCCTGGCTGATGGTGCTGCCCAAGTATGTGAATGTTTCTACAATGGTGAGAACATAATCCTCTATCCGTACTGGTGATGGTGAGGCAATATTAAAGGTCATGATGTCTGTCTTATTGCGATTGATTTTCAGTCCAATTTGCTGGCTGAATGCGTTGAGTCAAGTTGTTTTTTCTTGTATATGGTGTTGGGTATGATAGGAGACCGACATCATCTGCAAAGTCCAGGTCTTCAAGGGATAGAAGAGTGTCCATGTAATGTCTCTTGGGATGTCTTCTGTTGTATGCCGCATTACCCAGTCGATGGCAATGTTGAAGAGGATGGCAGAGGATGACACACCCCTGACATACTCCTGTTTTGACTTCAAAACTGAGCTCACTGTGATCAACACTGCATGTAAAGTTGAAATAAAAGCTTTTGATGACATTGATTATACGGAAAGGAATTCCATATGCCCACAGAATGTGCCATAGGCTGGTCCTCTGAATGCTACCAAAAGCCTTCTCAAAGTCTATGAAATTTATGTAAAGTTTGCATTGCCACTCTAAGCATAGGTGCCGACTTCTGCTCCTGATGGTGGATGCTTGACCATCGTCTGCTCCCGGCCCCTGCCCCGACTCCACCCCTGCCCTGCCCCCTCCTGCCCCTGCCCTGCCCCCATTCCAACCCCTTCCCCAATGTCCCCACCCCAACTCCGCCCCCTCCCTGCCCCATTCTGACTCCTTCCCCAAATCCCCGCCCTGGCCCCTCCTTCGCCGCCTCGTTCCCGCTCCTCCCCCTCCCTCCAAGCATGCTGCCAAACAGCTATTTAGCAGCAGCAAGCGCTGGGAGGCAGGCAGAGGAGCGGGGACGCGGCGCACTCAGGGAAGGAGGTGGGCGGAAGAGGAGGTGGGGTGCGGTGGGGGGGAGCTTGGCTGCCGGTGGGTGCAAAGCACCCACTAATTTTTCCCCATGGGTGCTCCAGCCCCGGAGCACCCATGGAGTCGGTGCCTATGATTCTAAGCACTGTTCTATTATGTTTTGTAGAGTGAATCTGGTCTGTGCATCCACACCCTTTCCAAAAAACAGCTTCCCCTTTTCTGAGAAGGCTATCAACTGCCTCTGATATACGCTGGACTATGATCTTACACACTATGATCTGGTACAGCCATTAGCAAGTTGTTAAACCTATTGGTAGAGAATACAGGCATCATCTCCTCTTGTTTTCAAAGGAAATATACCTCCTGTCTATCAAATCCAGGGAAACAGTTAGACTACGGCAGTGGTCCCCAACCTTTCTGTTGCAATACATATTCATGTTCCCAGAAGAGTGTGGCGGGTGCCGGACAACCAGCCGCCGAAATGCCGCCGAGATGTGGAGTCATCGAGAAGCGTCGCCGCCAAAATGCTGCCGAGAACCAGCGTCATCAAGAAGTGCCACCGCCGAAATGCCGCCGAGAAGCAGTGGCATTTTGCGGCGACGCTTCTTGGCGTTGCCGCTTCTCGGCGGCATTTCGGCGTCTGGTTGTCTGGCGGCCATGCTCCTCAGTGGCGGGTTGTCTGGCGGAAGCACTTCCTTGTCAGTAGGCGGGCGCACATAAATGCCTCGGCGGGCGCCATGGGGACCACTGGACTACGGCAACAAGTTATTTCCCAGCCCTCAGAAAGTCCATTTAGTCTCATTCTCTGTAACCAACAACATCAGATATGCATATGAAGAACCCAGTACCGACTGTGCAGTCACTTCTTACACCTGCCATTTTGCAGTATTGCAGAAAGAACACAGTCAGATGTATGGAGCCCATAAAGACAGCAAAAGCGAACTCCGCAGCAGAAGCCAAAGAAAACTTGTTGCCAGGCTAAAGCCTATCCAGATGCACTGGCAATTTCTCATTCACAGGTAGGAAAAAATGTACATGGCCAAAACACAGTGAAACAGATTCAAGATGTTAAATTCCATCCAGCGTAGATGGACAATGCAAAGTTAGTTCAAAAGTCAGGACAGACTAAAACCAAGTATCTCCAGATGCATTAGTGACAGCACACAGACAAACATTTTCCAAATTCAAGTTCTGAACAAAACATAAATGAAAGAAAGGCAATGGCATTTCTAGTGGCATGCTTCTGTTGCACGTCCTAAGCAGACCTGATCTCATGTTACACTGGACCTGCAAAAAAACCTTCAGATTGCAAGAAGCAAGACAGAATGTATTTCTATGTAATTTATGGTTATGAAGAAGCAGGTCAATTACTACAACTCCTGAAGTAATAACAACTGCAGCAGATTTATTATGTGACTTTCTGGAGTCCAATGAGACTTTGTACTATATTTATTCACAGAGTGCTATCAAAGCTACACTTCCATACCAATGGGACATGGGAGATGTAAGCTTATGTAAAGCTTAAGAGCAAATGTTCATAGATGATCTGTTTCTTTCTGCGCAGAGAGTAATTGACATCTGGAACTCTCTGCCCCAGATATGCTGGCAGAACCCCACTATACTGGGATAAAAGACAAATAAATGAACACTTAGTTGGACACTAATAGGGTGACCAGATGTCCTAATATTATTGGGACTGTCCTGATATTAGGGGCTTTGTCTTATACTATAAGACTATAAGACTATAAACCACCACCATCCCTTCTCCTCCTCCGCCCCCCACCATCCCCTGCCAAAAAAAAGTGTCCCAATTTTTCACACTTGCTATCTGGTAATCCTAGACACTGAGGCCAAAATTTTCCAAAGTGACTAGTTACTTTGGTGCCTCCATTTTTGGATGCCCAACTTACGATGACTTAAAGGTGCTTGATGTTTCAGGAAGTGTAGAACAACTGCTCTCTGAAAATTAGATCCCTGTAAGACACCTCAAGTTGGGCACCCAAAACCACTAGTCACTTTGGAGAAGAAAAGGAAAAATGTACAGCAAATTTACCCCAACACACAATGCAGTTGTCCTGACATTTTATGAACTTCCAAAGCTGGGCAAATGTTCCAAAAAAAGGACCATTTTCCCATTAAGATGAAATGACCCTCCTTATCTGCCGAACTGGAAAGGTGAGAACTCAGTGCGTAGCAGCAAAGGAGACATGTTGCACCAGTAGAAGACATAAGATCATTGACAAAACCCCAGGTTTGGAGTGCTTATTACGATTTCAAATAAAATACAAGTGTTCTGACTACGGAAGCGATAACTGGTACAGCATCCAACTAGCTAAAAATTGGCTGGCTTTTAAAGAGTACTCTCTTTAATCTGCTGTCAGAACTGCATCCAGCAGAGATCAGCCTCCGACCTGATAGCAAGAAAGAAGATCAATTGCTTAAATGTTGGGTCCGAGCCCTTTCTCCCTCTTTCCGGGTGTCAATATGATACCTAGCCCAAACTTTGTTTCAACCCCTGCCTTTTATAATAAAACTTCAGCTAGCTCATCTCTTCAGCCAAGCTGATAGGGGAGAAAAGAGGGAATGAGTTTATTTTCCAGCCCTTTCCCTAAAGCATTATCCTCTTGCATTCCTCAAAAGTCACTACCAGCTGGTGACTGACAAACTTCCTCCAGAAACTCAGTAAACTCCACTATACCTCATGCTCATACTCCAGGGAAGTACCAGACTTAATTTTTTGGCCAAAACCCCTCCATTACTTTAATAATCTCCCTTTTGTAAAGGAAAAAAAAACCTGATATGCCACCCCAACAATGTGCATTTAAAAGTACACCCACTCACCCACCCTATAATTACAGTCTTCTCGCTGCACCATACCTGTGTAGAACAGACTCTGGATACAATGGACCAAAGCTGGGGGTCTGAGAGGTCCAAAAGATGTGCATGTACAACAAGCTCCCTTAATGCCCTTCTCATGGAATTTACTTTCTTTGAGATGTGCAAGTGTAGTGTACAGGATGTATAGGATTCACAGATGGATCCAACACTGGTTGTTGGCTAACTATAAGTTCTAATGTAGAGTAATGGGAATGAGCATCCCGTGAATTAGAAACAGTTCTCACACCTGGAAAAATGACATGCTTCTGAGGAAGGCTGAAGGCACATTTAATACTAGCGGGAGAGAGAGAAGGCTAAATAATTCCATCTCTATCTGATAAAACAGAAGGTGCTAAGTGAGAAGACATCATTGCTGTGATGCTGCAAGCAGGCATTGAAAAGAAAGAAGATTAGTGTAGGAAAGGCTACTGATAGGAATATGAAGTAGGCAGCTTAACCCTTGCTTATCAGACAACTTTGGGGGAAAAGGCACTGTTATTCCCACATTTGAGAGGGTTGATATGTGCTCTATATGGACAAATAATACCTTGAGCTGTCTATTTGCTACAACTGTACTGGGGGTAAAGCAGAACTTTGAAATCTAACAAAATGTCCCTGTGTCCCTTATCAGGTTTTCAGTACCTTTTTAGCTTGCAGAATTAGAAAGCACGATTTTGTTCTGTTGTGTGAACTTGAGCACTATATTTTCATTCATCTAGTTGGAGAAAACTCATTGGCACAGCTGAAAGTACTTTTCTTTTAGATACAGAGATCTGCAATAGATCGGTCAAATTCTTCTTCCAGTTACAATGGTGTAAATCTATCAAAAGCTAAAGAGGCTGCACAGCAGAATTTGGCCCAATGTCATTAAGCCAGTAATACAGTATGTTGTATTTTTTTTAAATGAGTGGATCCATAAACACAAAATGGCGTCTTGCTCCTTTTAGTAGCACATTTAGTCTTAAAAGTCTTTGCAGCAGCATAGAATAGAGAAGTTCGGGGTGGGCAGAGTTTCAGTTAGGCTGTTGTGTTGCTTACTGAACAAGGAGAAGAAAAGTCAGCATTAAGCAGAAACAGGGCAAGTAATCATTTCTTGCAACCTCACATTCCTGCATTGACTTGCCATTTGGTGCAGGAGATGAGGCCAGCCTAGAAGACGAAGACCACAGAAAGATGAGGGAACTCATGCTTAGCACAGATCCGCCAGTTCCCTTCCCTCAGTGGGACAAACAGGAGTGGAATGACAATTGGATGCTTCCCTTCATTAACATAGGACCCAACTCATGCTTGAAGCCTTGAAGGTCCACCAGGACTAAATTCATATAAAAGAACCCTGTAATAATGAAGAAAAATAAATCTCTGTATTTTATAAATAACAATCTGTGTAGACTCTACGTGAATACAAGGATGTGATTCACTCTAAGATTCTATTTCTGCAGCTGTTAATAAATCACTCAAGCTGCACTCTGGCAGCTTATGACATCAGCAGAACCCCTCAAGTGAATTACAGCCATTTATTTACATAGAGGAGGCCATCTATCATCTACTATTGACCATCTGTTACTTAGAATATGTGCAGTTTTTGATAAATTAATTACAGTTCAATAACGTGACCTCAATTTTATTCATTTTAACTTTTCTGTATGCAAATATCAGTGAAAAATGACTTATGTGACTTCAGTAGAGCGAGTTATATTGACTTCAGTGGGGCTACTCACTGTAATGTTAAGCACATTCATACTATTTCTTCTGTTTATCATTTTTGCAGTGCAAATATGTGTAATCAAAAATAATAATATAAAGTGGTAGTGTATGCTTTGTATTTTGTGTTGTAATTGAAATCATATATTTGAAAATGTAGAAAAACATCCAAAAATATTTAATAAATTTCAGTTGGTATTCTATTGTTTAACAGTGCGAGTAAAACAGCGATTAATCGCGATTAATTTTTTAAATCACGATTAATTTTTTGAGTTAATCGTGTGAGTTAACTACAATTAATTGACAGCCCTAGTAATAAGCTTACCAGAGATCATCCCCTCATTCCAACTAGGGTGCTGGCTGGTGATTAATCCTTCGAACCCCACACAAGGGTTTATCCTGTGGTCACGTGTTCATCACAACTTCAGAACAAGCAACAGAAGTGGGGCAGGAGGAGGGGCCATGGCCCCATCAGTTTTAAAAGTGATTTTCACTTTTTACCAGCCGTAAAGGCAGGAGTGAAAGTGACCCGGTACAGCGTACCGGTAAGAACCCGCACCAGCCTGTACAAAGCCCGCGGCCCTGCTGGTAGGGCCGTACCGGCAGGGCCGCTGAAGGGGAGGCAAAAGGAGCAGGGGTGTTAAAGTGCTGCTGCGGCAGCACTTTAAGGATGGTCTTTTGCTGTGGCAGCACTTTGAGGATCCTTTAATGACGTGGGGGCGGGGGCGCAGCAACATTAAAGCACTGCTGTGGCAAAGGACCCTGGAGCGCTTTAATGTCCCTGCCCCTTTTGCCGCCCCCCCGCCACCGATGGGCAAGGGGGTGGGCAAAGGGAGCAGCTGCCCCGGGGCCGGCGATTTAAAAAGGGGCGGCCGGAGCCGCAGGCCCTTTAAATCACCATGGGAGCCCCGGGTGGTGCGGGCCAGGTGGCCTGGAAGGACTGGCTGGCTGGGGGATGCTGACCACCCCCAGCCCCGCCCCTTCCGCCCGCGGCCCCACCCCTTCTGGGGGCCGGAGCTGGCCCCGGCCCGATAAGTGTCCTGAGTTACTTTCACCCCTGCATAGGGGTGAGCAATGAAGTCAGGAGGGTGCGGAGAGGAGCAAGCAGAGGCAGGATCTGGGGGGAAGGGACAGCGTGGGGGCAGGACCTTGGAAGAAGGGGCGGGGGGGTGGCACAAGATTGGAGGCTTGGGGGAACGGGCAGCATGGAGAAGCGAGGCCATGGTTGTGGCACTGGTGGTCCCTCCATCTTCTAGGGAGCTTCCACCGCTCAGTACCCCCAGTCTTATAGGCCTCAGCAGGCCAAAGTCCTTCCAATCCTTCCCTAAGGATTGGGGTCCCCCTTGGACCAGAGGTGCTGTCTGTTTGCTGAATCAGAAAGCAGGCCGAGAGTCAGTTTAAACTCAGGCTATTTAACCAAAAGTACTTTCTTTGTCTGCTAGTCTGTAAAAAATCCAATCTGGATCAGTATATGTGAGCCTCTGCAGGTAGTGCTGCTTCTTTGGAGGTGTTACAACCTGAATGAATTTGCCTAAACAACTGCCACTGTTCACTGGTGCAACTGTAGCTACCCCGTCTTATGGAAATACATACAATCCCTGACCCACAAAGATACATAAACCAGTCACTTAATACAACAGACTCCAAAGCTATTAAACTTAATTTGACAAGGTTTAACTTAATTGAATAAAGTTTGTCCAGGACACTGCAGGAAATTGCCATACCTACCTGCCACACCTATATGGCCTCATTAAGTTGTCAATGGGAAATGGGATTGTCAATTATTGTTGCATGTTCATAGCTCTTGAAATTACCATTACCACAATATTTAAGGTTAGATTTGTAAATAAACCAAGCTGGTCAAATTCAGTCCTGGTGTAAGAGGACACACCATTAATTTAGCTGGAAATGTATTCATTTCCACTAAAGCTAAATTTATAGATTCATAGATTCTAGGACTGGAAGGGACCTCGAGAGGTCATCGAGTCCAGTCCCCTGCCCGCATGGCAGGACCAAATACTGTCTAGACCATCCCTGATAGACATTTATCTAACCTACTCTTAAATATCTCCAGAGATGGAGATTCCACAACCTCCCTAGGCAATTTATTCCAGTGTTTAACCACCCTGACAGTTAGGAACTTTTTCCTAATGTCCAACCTAGACCTCCCTTGCTGCAGTTTAAGCCCATTGCTTCTTGTTCTATCCTTAGAGGCTAAGGTGAACAAGTTTTTGGCTTGATATTAGTAGAAAGCTTTTCTTCAGAGGCAGGCTGTGAACTTAGGCCCTGATCCTGAAACTGGGGCTGAGTGGACACACCCTTTAACCTGCACAGAGCCTGAGTGATTTCAGTGGAACTCCTTAGAGAGGCAAGGTTCTGACTGTATAGTATGTAAGGATTGGGACCTCAGTTCGGGCCTCAAAAGCAGGTTTTGTTAAAAAGAAATGGTTTTACAAAAACTAACATGATTAGAAATATTTAAGTATGATTTCTTAATGAAAATTGTTTAGCCAAAACAACAAAAACAAAACATTTAAACACAATATTTTATTGTTTTTTCATTTTTATTTTTTCCATCTCACACAAGTTCCACCGCCCAAGGTGAGAAAAATGTAAAAAGTCAACAAACAGCACAAGTGGCTACTATTAAATTCAATTAAACTGAAAAAAATTAATCTGTTAACCACACTGCTAAAGAATTAAAGTCACTTAAATTATTTTTATCTTGTCACTGTCCATTGAAATTCCTATCATCCTATCAACTCAGTGGTAAGGGTCCTAAACCTTTCAATCCTATAGCTTCAGAGCAAATTTTCTAATTAAGGTGGCAAATTGTCATAGCCATTTTGAACAAGTGTGTGAATAAAGTAATCTTTTCTGTCTGTTTAAAAGAATAAATGATTCCATCTTCACCTTCCTCTTCCCTGATAGTTAACTCCAAAACCAGCAACATTTTCAGATTTGAAACTTTCCCTATCTTACTGAGCATTATGCCTATTACCAAGTTAGAAAATACTTGGCTGGAAAGTAACAAAATTTAATATTGAAAATTATTTGAGGCCTGTACAATAGAAATTTTTCACTACATTTCTGAGCTTGCACTTCCAGGGAGCTAGGCTTTGTGTGCATGATGATTGTCATAAATGTATGTAAATCAGCCAGTCAGCCTTAAAGAGACACAGTCTTATTGCGACAAAGAGTCCTGTGGCACCTTATAGACTAACAGAAGTATTGGAGCATAAGCTTTCGTGGGTGAATACCCATTTTGTCATATTGAAGTCTAGTCAGTTTTAAAGAGAGTTGAAAGTAGCTTACTATACTAAACTTGCTCCTGAACCACTATGCCAATTTTTGTGGTTTTTACCATCAAACTTTCCTATTTTAAAATTAAGAAATGGATATTTCTTATCCATGTTGCTGTGTGAAATACCCATACAAAAGGAAAATGGATTTACTACTGTACAGGGGGAAAACAGTGAAGTTGATTAACACAAAGTGCTGTCAAATGCACAGTGTAAACAAACTGAAAATATTGCTTTTCTTTAATCTCTTTCAGTTATAATAATTTTGGAATGTTGCAGGGAAAACTCTTTTTAGATAAGTGTATTTTCAGAAGTTGACATCCTTTCCAGCTTAACCTTGATTCTTTCTCCAGCTCGCTTGCAAGGGTCTATGGTAGGGGTGTTCTCAAGGTTCATTGTATTTGAACTGGTTTAGCTACACCAACAGCTGGCCATCCATTGCTGGAATTGAGGCAAATCACTTGTGAAGACAAGGCCAAAGGCTGTTAGCTTCCAGCCCAGAAGTAGCTGGAATTCAGTGAAAGTTGAGGTGATCCCTGTATATGTAAAACCCAATATGGCAATTAACTCGGAGGGGGCAAGTTCATAAAGCAAACTGGGCACTATGGGTCCTTGTATAAATTCAGTTATTAATGTTATCATGGTATCACCATTTGTGATGATATTAAGTATGTGCCATCGCTTCTGATTTAAAATCACTATTTTCAGAGGTTTACAGCTTGACAGTAAAAGTTTGTCCTCTGGGCTAACAGCTGGCTGCATATTCTCAGCTTTGGAAGCAATTACTTGTTACTAAATTTCAGTAAAATCTATTTAGTAAGGAATTTTTTTTTACTCAAGTCACTTACTAGTTTTAGACACATTTTTTGCTTGCTTGCATAATTCAAACTGTGATTTAAAACAAAATTCCGCAATGAGATTTGATTAAAAATCCTTGGATTTCACATCTTTTAATAGTACTAGTAGAACATGAAGCATTCAATACATGTGCTGAGGTGTTGCTGGCTAGAGGTTTTGTGGCATATGCTCCCTTTTTGAGGGAAATGCATTTGCTATCTTATCTTGACTTCTTAATGTGCTTAAATGCTGCAGAGGCCACCTGAAGTGCTTGTAAAAAATAATAAAACTGGTGATACTAAAAACTAGTCATGCTGTGTATATAGATCCTATGATAAGAAACACAAAGAGCAACTTAAAATATTACACAAGTGCAATATAGCTAATGTGGTGAGAACTTTTATTTTTGAATTTCTTTACTTCTGTAAATATAAAATTTTCCACAATTATTGAATTAACATAGGTTTTCAATTCAATTATATTGGATACCAAATTGCAGTACATTTTCTGTTTAGAGGAGGGAGGAACAATTTTCAGAAATGCCCATGGAATTCTTTTTCTTGCCTCTTTTTAAATGACAGAAAAATAACTATTCTGATGAAGAAAGATCACTAAAAAAGCTAAAGTGCAATACACAAGCATGTGTGTATGAAGCTAAATGATTCTGGCATGCAAACAGCTCAAAATGACATTTCACTGATAAATTATGTGTATTAGTGCACATACTAGTATTAATTTATAAACTAATGGTGATTCATAATTGTAGCCTGTCTTCAGTGGGGTTCTGTTTTATGATGTGCAGTTAACCCTAGAAAACTGTTAGGACATGCATTAAAGATGGTAACTGTGTATTAGGGAAAAGCAGTTCATCTACACCCCAACCCTCTGCCCTAGCCCTGATCCTCCTCCCATACCCCAAACCCCTCATCCCCAGCCAGAGCCTTCATCCCCCCACATCCCAACCCTCTGCCCTAGCTGAGCCCCACCCCAGACCCCTCACCCCCAGCCAGAGCCCTCATCCCCCCACACATTGTGTAATATAGGGAAATTGTTAAATGATTACTGTTTCTAGCCCATTTTTACACTATTTAAAAATATATATATTGACTTACAAGGCATGTGGGGGTGGGGCAGGACTTGGACCCATTCTAGGCACCACCAAAAATGATATAAACCTGCTGCCCCTGGTGGGTGTGACGACTCATCCCTGATTTGGGGATTTTGATTGGAAGCCAAAGCAGGACAGTGGCAAGCACCAAAGGACACATACTGTGTTAGCCAGCCCCTGCCTCAGCAGAGCCTCCCCTTCAGCACGGGAGGAATGGCTCCTCAGGCTACAAGTAGCCCAGAGAGGCAGCTATCCAAAGTAAACCCTGGAAACCCCCCGACCCCCATGCACTGAGGTGATGAGCCCCCCCCCATGCCCTCCATGCACTGACACACACAGGTGGGTATTTGGAGAGGAGGTTAGAACTCCTCGGGGTCGCCAAGGCGGGAACACTGGAAGTGGGGGGGGGGGGGGGAAATGGGACACATCCCCCTCAGAACCCCGCTGGCCGCTCCCGCAGGCGGACAGGTCTCCTCTGTGTGTGCGAACACCGAGTCTCGAGTGACTCTCACTCCCTGTGTAGGGGGTGCGAGGGGCTCATTTTCCTTCCGCCGCGGCCAGTGCCTGGTATTTAAAGGGCAATCGGCGGTGGAAGGATCTTTTAGACTCCACTAGTGGCCAGGACTTCTTTTCGTGCTCCGCCGCGGCCGCTCCGTAAATCTCTGGTGTGGCCGGAACTTGTTTCAGTGTGATTGTCTGAATTCTTCCGCTCGGCTCAGAGCCGTGTGAGAGGTCATGGGAGTCGTTCGCCGTACTGTTGCTCCGGCACAGGTGAGGCGCAAACGGAGAGACCCGTTCGGCGTTGGCCCTTCGCTCTGTGAAGTAGCGTGAAGAGACAGAAGGGATTTATTTTGAGGCGTATTCCTCCGCCGCGAGGAGCGATCTAGCAGGGCTAGGCTTGGCGTGTCCCTCCGCCGCCTTGGAGCACACGGACAGGAGGCGCCTCTCTCGGCTGTGTGAGGAGACAGTGGGGCTAGGAGGAAGAGAAGGGACCCGGGCGCGCAGCGGAGGCCGCTCTGAGTGTGTGAGCCAAGTGCCGGGGGCTCCCCGCGGAGAAGCAGGAGGCGGTGACTGTCTCGCCACCGCTCCGCAGGGTCTCTGCGAGGGGGCCCAGGGGACTCTTTGTCGCGGGGCCCGGCGGATGGATCTCTAGGCGGCTCTGCCCCACAGCGTTCGGCCGTCGCTGCCGCCATCTTGGATTTTAATCCGCCATTTTTCCCCCTGGAATTATTATTATTATTTTTATGATTAATTTTCCTCTGGTTGGAGCTCGGGGCAGCGGCGGCGGGGCCGGGGACGGCGGCGGGGACCCCAGCGCGGAGGGGCAGCCAGGCGGTAAGTGTTCAGTGGGGGGGGGGGCTGCCAAGCGGCCTAGGGCCCCGTTTCGGGGGGGCCGTGCCCAAGGGGGCGATCCCCTTCCGGGGAGGGGTCCCCAGCCCAGGGGGTCCTCGGCTGCTGTGGGAGGGGAGTCATGGTGAGCTGGCACGGGGACAGACGGGGCAGCTAATGTGGGGGTGACTGTCGGGGGGGCTGGGGGGAGGGGTCGCGGGAGGCAGTAGCTGGGGCGGTGGGGGCTGCGCCGGGGGCATAGCTTGGATCCCGGGGGGGAGACGGGCACCGTGGGGGGTGTAATAGCCAGGACCGGAGGGGATGGTGTGGGGGGTAAGGTTGGAGGTGACGTGTGGGGCGGGGGGTGCCAGCCGTGTGTCCCCCTCGCTGGGGTGGGGGCGTGTGTGTCTTTCCCCGGGGGAGCGCAGTGCGGCTGGGGAGAGCCTGGTCCCACCCGGGGATGTTGCGGGCGATGGGCTGCTCTCTGACAGCTGACATCCTCTGGTTCTCGGGGATTTAAAGGGACCCATGGCGGCTCCGTCGGCCGGGGAGGAATTGATTGACAAGGGAAGTGGTTCTGGGTGTTCCGTCTCCTCGTTGGATGTGGAGGAAAAGAGGGGGCTGGGTGACCGTGACACCTTTGGCTGCAGTGACCAGGAAGAATGAGGACTTTGAATCCTTCGATGGGGTGTCTGTTCACATAGTCCAGAGAAGGCAGGAGGCGACCTCAAGGGGGCAGCACAGGATTAGAGAAGAGGCAGAGTGGAGAAAAGCATAAAGTTGCATCTTCCCTGGCGATCTGAAGGAGCTTCCCCCAATCCATTTCTTCTCTGCGGTTAGGGTTTGGGGAGCAGTTGCTTGGGTATGTGTGGAAACTGAGGACAGAAGCTCGTTACTGTGCTGGCAACTTTGATATTAAGAGATCTGATCACTAGAGTTCAGTTGTAGAGTTTGCATCCTTCCTTGCTATGTATGAATAAATAATATTACAATCTTTTAATCTGTGTTAAATCTCTGCTAGTTGTCTTTTTATCAAACGTGTTTTGAATGTATCAGGGGGTAGCCGTGTTAGTCTGTATCCATAAAAACAACGAGTCCAGTGGCACCTTAAAGACTCCTTTTTGTTTCTGTTTTGAATGGGCATTCTTGGTTCTGAAGACATTGCCATTATATTGAAATGTCTCCTGTTTTCTGTTGATGAAAGACCAAAAGTTCTGAAGTTACAACAGGGATCATGAGGAAGGAAAATGTGTATCCTCATTCAGAATCAAACTTGTACTGGGGACTTTGAATTTAAATGGTCTTTTAAGAAATTCCTCTCTGAAAGAGAAACCATGGGGAAAATGTGTTAAGTTTTACGGAGATGTCTTAACAAATCTGTGACAGAATCCTTTTATATATAGTCTTGAATAATTACCTAATGGTTTCTGTGTATTGATCGCATGTATGTTTATAATATTTCCATTGAAATCTAGGGTAAATTGAAAATACATGCATTCTGCCTTCAACAAAACATTGAAAAAACTGATTACATTGTAAGTTAGCAAATTAAAGGTGAGTTTTATTTGAGCCAAATGAGCATCAGATTATATATTGACTATAGAAAGGATTTCATAAAGTTGCACTCAAATTTAAAATTCATAAGATTGGGGTTATTTCAAGTTTAATAAATTAATTAGAACTATTAGAATGCGTTTTCATAATACAGCTGTGTACGAACATGCATACACACACATCCTTCAATTTCATTTATTGTTAACCTCTAGGCTGAATTTGTTCAAGATTGCTTAAGATAGCTGAAATATACTAATGTCTCAGAAGCGTAATGGTAGTAAAAATGCATTTGAAACGTACTTAAATTGCCCTAAAATAAGATTTTATTTATTTATTTATTTATTATTTTGGTTACAAGACATACGAGTCCTAAATTCTATTTGGTTTATTCATCAAATAACACCTAGCTAAAGAGTAGAAATAACATTTGTTTAATGAAGCTACATTATCTTACTTAGTACATGAATTTTTATATATTGTGATCTTTCTAAATGCTTGTCATGATAGAACAGATCCATGTGTATTCATTATAAACATTGAAGAGGTTTCATAT
This sequence comes from Trachemys scripta elegans, assembly GCF_013100865.1. Classification (NCBI taxonomy): domain Eukaryota; kingdom Metazoa; phylum Chordata; order Testudines; family Emydidae; genus Trachemys; species Trachemys scripta. The sequence continues at coordinate 110,753,856 of NC_048301.1, forward strand.
ATGTTAGTTCTAATCTGATACATTGGACTGCAGTTCCCAGTATTCCTTTCAGTTTTTACAGTACACTGATTTAGCCTAAGACACATGCTAGGCACAGTAAGGATTCTATGTTATCTCGCATGATTTTACCATGCATGTCAGTCTGCTATTCTGAGGTAGCCTTCCAGTGTCACTGAGCTTCATAAATCTTTTTGAAAACTAATGCCTTTTGGGACTGCATGAGTGCTCCCTCATGGCACCGAACATTTGGAGCCAAAATGATAGACATATGCAATGCCATTAGTGTGTGTGTGTTTGTTTCCTTTCCATAGTCATTTACAGGCATAGGGATTTTTGCTTTATGTACAGAGGCTTAGTTTGTTTGTTTTCCCCAGCTTATTACTAATATTTTTTGGTAATGTAAATAGCTTTTCTACAGTTTAGGGTTTACGTATGTAGGAGTTAGTCCAAAAATCTGGGTTCTGAAGCATCATGTCTGATCTGGACCCCATGGAATCAGTGGTGTGAAAAGTCTGAGCTAGGTGGCGTTATCTCATGGTTCCCTGTCCTCCTAGGGTTGGATGCACGAACTCAGTGTATAATGTGCCTTGGAGAAAAGGTCATTGCCTGGGTGGTTGTTCGGAATGCTGAACCTTCATTCCTTGGGCCTGAAGGGCTCTCGCACTAAGCCTCCTGTTTTCCTAATTATGGAGGCCTTATTAACTAGATCCGTGGATCTGTCCTTGCCTCAGTGCCCCATATCTATGTAGGGACAGAGTAACTCTTTGTTGGCTTCAGACCCCTTTAAAGTAGGGAAGCAGAAACCTTTGATGTCAGGCCCAAGATTTTCATCCAGCTCCATGATGGCAGAATGCTCGGTGTTCTCTTCTGAGGCGGAGTTGGTACTGAGGTGGCCAGCTCTATTGCCTCTGAAGGCTCTGACAGTGTTTGCTCCCAGACAGGGACCAGCAGTGCAGAAAGAGGCATGTTCACTAGATCAGAAGACTTTTTGTTTTGGGGGTAGTGTTAGTTCTTTGGCAGTGCATTTTTATCCTGTTCCTCTTCAGAGGTATTTTGTGGTGAGTTCTCCTTAGAATCTGGGAGTGTACAAGGGTCTGAGAGTTCAGAGTCTCTAATGTGGGGGGAGGGGAGTTGCCTGTGTTGGGCACCACAACATCTGAGATGGGTTTGGAGGCTCTCCTGAACAGCTCCATTCGCAAGAGAGCTTTGGTTGGGCAGATTCTCATTCCCTTTTGGTCCCTGCTATGAGTCTTTGAGGTTTTCAGGATCCTTGAGCAGTCTTCTCCAGATTCCTTTTCCATGCCTCCCCTTTTAATCCATCTCCTGTTGAAACATCCCACATCTTGGGGTATGTCTGCACAACAAAGAAAAACCTGCAGCTGGCCCATGCCACCCAACTCATGCTCAGGCTGCGGGGCTGTTTCATTGCTGTGTAGGCGCAAAGGGTTCTAGGGTTGGATGTTCTGCTCCATCTGACAAAGAAGTCAAGAAGATGTATTGGGCAGAAGTGTACTTTTTGTTTGTCGGAGAATTATCAGGCTGTTGTGCCCCAATGTCAAATCAGACTTTGGTATATGATGCTCCCTTTACTTGATTATCTCCTGAAGTAAGAAGAAAAGGAAGTGAAAGACATCATTGCTGAGGGGTGTGGTTCCTAAGTATGCCCTCTGTGTCATCAATAACTTGCATCTGACATCATGCTCTGCTTGCATTTGCTGGCATTACTGCATCAAGGCTAGGCATCTTATGCCAAAATCGGGGATTTCTCCTTTAACGTGAAGACCTTATTCAGTAGAAAGACCAATGAGATACTGAAGAAGATGAAGTTTGTGTCTCTTGTTCAATCATTAGGGCTATCCAACATAGGCAGACGTAGTTTTTGTCCAGATCCTTCCACTGCTTCACTTTAACCCTTCTCTCCAGAAGTCTCAACTGTGTCAAACTAAAAAGGCAGGGAGGGTAAGAGGAGGAATTTTAAACAGATATGGTTCTTTAGTGTTCATTTTTCTCCCTACCCAACCTTAAATTGACCTGAGAGCCTAGTCCCAATCTTAATTAGTTAACTCTGTCCTCATTGTCTTCCTTTCTGAGACTGTTTGACAGCCTTCTTGTGGTGTAAAGTGGAATTACTACTGATCTCTGGGTGTTGCAGTGTGTAATCTAACTTCATCCTGTGCTGCTTCCCAAATCCCTCTTTTTCCCTTTCCCTCTTCAGAAATTCCTCTTGTGACAAAGTGGATTCCTTGTTAAGGTTGAGTGCTACATAGGAGGTTCTAATACAGTAAAAAGAGTGGCTGTCATTTGAGGTTTTTCCACTTTGCAAAAAGAAACTTTGGGTTTTTATCCCATTGTAAGCCTGCAGTGGTTGAACTGATGTATCAGAGGGTTTTGGTTTTCCATAAAATTTCCCAAACAGTTTGAATTGTGACTGCTATGAAAGCAAAACAGGTTCTATGGATGTGGTTGGTTGTATCTTATTTTAATTCAAACTATAATGAGAAACTTGTCTGTTGGCTTTAAATAATACAGTTACTAATGAGGGATGTCTAGTATGGCAGATTAGAGTAAATGCCACTTGTATACTTTATATCACCTTTGTTGTGGATGTGTTGAGGCTTATTTTAAAGTTTCCTTTTACACTGAATTAAGCTCTACATCTCTGATATGGTGAATATTGCAGAAGTGAGTCCACAGCTTATTTGATTTCATTCTTTGAACACCATACACTCAAACTTAAACTGGCCTGGGCCACCTTACCAATTTTTGTGGCTTTACAGTAATACTTTCCTAAAATTAAAGAAATTCCATTATGGTTCTAACTGCAACAATAATTCGTATGTCTTGCCACTATATAGTGTTCACTGCAATGCCTTAGATCATCCCTACCGCAATGATGCCTCTTGGTAGTACAGCAGTACAGGTAATAGTCCCGTTAAAGGTATGAGTAGTCCACTGATTTTTAAGGATTTGTATAAGTATTTGCAGGATATGTGCCTGTTTGTGGGTTGTTGTTTTTTTTTTTTTTTTGAACTATGTTTTTTGTTTTTCTTGTTAGCGTATGTAAAATCTCGAACGTAACTTTTTTGTTGAAATTTTATCTTTTAAACCATATATTAGGTTTTATTTTTCAGGACTGTGAAGACATGTTTGATCAGTTTAAAAAAAAACTTGAGGAAAAACTTAAGTTTTGCAAAAGCTTGTTTTTACAAAGAATTTAAAACCAATGAGAAATCTTTCCACAAATTAAAAAAGCAAAACAAGCTGCTTTAAATGGACACTTTTGCAGTGTTTGAAGTCTATGTCCAAACTCCTTCATCACTGCAATCAGTTACACTGCCTATAAAAAGAATAAAGCTGACTTGATTGACTTTCATTTTCCCTGCTGAAAAATGTAAACAGCATAAGTACTGAAAAGTAAACTGGATTTTTAAAAATTATTATAGATAATACCTTAGATTATTAGAACTATTACACAGGTAAGTGGACTGGTTTGTCTGTTATGATCATGTTGGCAATGTCCCAGCTTTAAGTTTAGTTAAAATCTTGCATATTCTGTAGGCCGGGGTCGGCAATGTTTGGCACGTGGCTCGCCAGGGTAAGCACCCTGGTGGGCCGGGCCAGTTTATTTACCTGCTGACGCGACAGGTTCGGCCGATCGCGGCCCCAGTTCCCCATTACTGGCCACAGTTCGCTGTCCCGGGCCAATGGGGGCGGCGAGAAGCAGCGTGGGCAAGGGATGTGCTGGCCGTGGCTTCCTGCCGCCCCCATTGGCTCGGGACGGCGAACCGCGGCCAGTGGGGGCCACGATCGGCCGAACCTGCCGCGTCAGCAGGTAAATAAACTGGCCCGGCCCACCAGGGTGCTTACCCTGGCGAGCCGCGTGCCAAACATTGCCGACCCCTGCTCTAGGCAATGCATCCTAAAGAGCATGCAAAACTTGAAATTAGTAGCTTGGGTGCTCAATGGAAAGGCCGTCAAGCCTACCTTTCACCCAATCAACAAGAGTCCAGCATAACTGGCAACTTTTTTGCTGGATGTTCTGCCAGTTTCAAAACACCCTTTCTAGAATAGGGGTGGCCACCCTGTGGCTCCGGAGAGCCACGTGCGGCTCTTCAGAAGTTAGTATGCTGATTCTTGTATAGGCACTGACTCCAGGGCTGGAGCTACAGGCACCAACTTTCCAATGTGCCGGGGGGTGCTCAACCCCTGGCTCTGCCACAGGCCCTGCCCCCACGCCACCCCTTCCTGCCCCCTCTCCTGAGCCTTCGTTCCTCCCACTCCCCCTCCTGCATGCCACAAAACAGCTGATCCAGAGGTGCAGGGAGGGAGTGGGAGGTGCTGGGAGCAGGAAGGGCGGGAGCTCATGGGGGGGCTGCTGACGTGTTAATGTGGCTCTTTGGCAATGTACATTGGTAAATTCTGGCTCCTTCTCAGGCTCAGGTTGGCCACCCCTAATCTAGAGCTTGGTCCTCTCTGTAGTAAAGTCCCAGTCTGTATGAAAATTGTATTTAATGTGTGATCTAAATAAACGCAGTAGGGAATTCAAGGGAGGTATGGTTTATTTACAGGTAGGTCCAGAACAGTCAAATGTTGAAGATTGTGTAATTCCTTTGTGAGCTTGAGGGATGGAACTAGTCAGTCTACAGTTTCTGTAATGCGTGTTACCCAAGTATTTTTAGGCCAATTTTTTTTCAAACCTATCAAAGACATTTGTCTATGTTAAGGGGTAAATCCATAGCAAGCTTCCATTTAAAAAAAAAAAAAAAAAAAAAGTTGTCTTCTGAGATATTTCATCACAAAAGAGTATCTGAAAAACTTAGACTTTTGAAAAATACATTTGAGATCTCAGAATTGGCCAAACTGAACCGTTATAAACTTCCCAGAACATTTCACCTTTGGTTCAGAAGTACAAGAAACTTCAGAGAAAAAAGTAACTGTTACAGAAGCTGTAACTATGTGAAAATAGAAGTTTATAAAAAGTACATTCAGAGGTATATTGCAGCACTCTAAGGGTAGGTCTACATTTATGGCAGTGTGCAGAGTACAGACACTGCATGCCTAGGTAGCGTGGGTATAAATACTGGTATAGACGGTGAGGCACAGCGTAGGTGAGGAGAGTGCCCTACATGCCTGAATCTTAAGGAAGGTGTCCTATGTGGTGCTTTACTCACCCAAGCAATGCCTCCTACATCTACACTGCTATTTTTAGCAATATAGTTTTCTACTTCCAGAGCCTTTCCCTGCTGCCATGAAAGACTCAGGTGGAAAATTCTCTGGCAGGGGGTGGGTACCAGGGAAAAGGTTTTCCCCCCTTCCAGAGCTTTTTACTGCTGCGTGTAGCTGTACAGCACAGTGAGTGTGGATGCAGCTTGTTTTTCACTGTGGTGCGTAGCTACATGTACCCTACACTCTGCTACAAGTGTAAACTAGGCCTAATATTGGTGGCGTGATTTCATTAATACTGTATTAAGCAATGTGGGCAAGTGACATGAAAAAAACTTAGTGAAATGAGTATTGCAAGAATGCTTTTAAATAGGGTTCTGCCAGATGATCTAATTCTTTATGAGTAACCACAGCACTTTACGTTTTACACTGTGCTTTCTAGGGATGTGTAGTAATGTAAATATGGCATTTTTACATATATGATTAGCCACTTTATCTTTGTGTACCTTATAGTTTTGGGGGGTGTGGGGGGTGCAGAGAGCACACTAAGAGGTGCTCTGTTTAATTAAAAAAATAAAAATAGATCTCCAACAGAGTTTAGAAGCTGATAAATGTAATTGAATTTATCATCTTGAAGTCAGCACTCAAAGTGTGAGAGATGTGGAGTGAGATTAGGCTGTACATTGAAACTAAGGGCTTGTTTACCAGTATAATTATACCATAGTTATACTTGTGTAACTCACCATGTGGACACTCTCTTGTTCCAGAATAAGAGTTACACTGGTGTAATTAGCTAGTAAATTTCCTGCAGAGAAGCCCAAGTTAGATTTTATTTATGTAGTTTATAGGGTTACTTAGTTTGAAAGACTAACAAGGAGCCTTAAATGTATGCGGGGGGTGAAAATTTACCCCCAAGCAGAGGTTTCTACCACTTGAAAAGGAAGAAGAGCCTGAGATTCCATCAGATATGCTGGGGACTTCACTATTGCCATTCTAATGTGGCTACATGGCTATTACAGTGATGGGTGGCAGTATAAAACCCTAAGACAAGATAAACAGAGGCCAGTTTAGAGAGTGTGTCTGTGTTTTTGTGTAGTAATGTTTACATATAGTTTTGAGCTAGAGTGGACTTTTAAAAAATCTGCTTGCCCCTGTTGTGTTTTATTGGCTCTGTAAAACATTCTACACTAGAAAGTGTAGCTTTTGCACTTTGCCTCTTTCATAGTAGCACTTGACTTTCGACAGCATTAGCTAGATCTCTGGGTGTTAAAGAGAAATTACATTTTTCTCTAATTGTTCAAATTGAATAGTGTTGCACAATGTACCACATTTTAGAGAATGTTAAAGAATTATTTCAGAATTTAATTTAAACCTCATAAAATCTACCGTTGGGGCCATGATACTTCTCTGGCTGTATGTTTGGTTGGTTGGTTTTTTTTGCATAACACAGATTTGATTCTGCACTTTTGGTTGGCATGGTGAGTGAGTCTCTTGCTTTGATGCCTCCATCTGACCTAGCAACAGTGTTGGTCACCAAAGAAATTCTGTTTCTTGATTTTAGACCTTGATACCAGATCTTGGAGGTGGTGTGTGTTTAATTAGGAAGAAATTCAGTGTAGGGCCAAGATGCATATACATGATATGCAAAATTCTGCAGACACCTACAACTGGCTTGCAAACTAAAACTGCTAATGCCAATCCAATATAAAAGAGGTGGGAGTAGTCAGACAAATGAAAGATGGGTCCCAGTTGGGCTTGCGGAGAAGTCCACTGCCCCTTCCTGCCTGCTAGGGTGTAAATTGTTTCTGGTGAAAACTCCAAATTGCATCTATATCCTACTTAGAGGAGTTCCTGTCTCTTGTATTTGCCTTGACAAGTATTTGTCTAATAAATTTTGCATAATCAGCACTTAATTGCATTTTAATTTTTGGCTACAGAGACCGTCTTTACCTTAAAATTTAGCAAGTTAGCGTTGCTTTTGTTCCCCCCCCCCTCCTCCCCCATGGATCTCTCTCCTGTCCCCCTTTCCCTCCTTTCTTGTCTTATCCAAACTGTTGTCATGTATTATTCTCCTCCTCCATCCTCTCCCTCTCCTTCCCCCCCCTCCAAAATTGTACCTATTCTGAATTTACAAATAGTGCTTTTTCAGTGGCATCTGCAGAACCAGAGTTAAACTGACTCAAGCCTAGTTTCCTCCTTCATGTAGCGTGTTTGTTTTCCTGGCTGAAGTGTAACTGGTGTGATTCTTTCACATGTCACAGTTGGACAAACACTTAATGTGGCTATGTTAGAACTCATCTGCTACAATAAAAAGTTCCTTTCCAACAGACTTCAATTGCCTGTACTTCATTTTATTGTAGCTTAGCAAAATTCAGTAAAAGATGCTGGGCTGAATTCATGTCCACATGATATTTGTTACCTCTTCACAGCAAAGAGTTGCTAACACAGATTTAATTGAAATACATATAATCTGCCTCCATAGCTGCAGTGGCTTAACCAAAACTTCCTGCTGCATAGCTTTTCTGAGGAAAATTCCAAACCATTTTTTTTTTTTTGTCATATGCTTTCCATTGCATTCTGAATACTTTCACTTTGTTTTATGATATGACAATTACCAGAAAAGGTTCTTGAACCTCTAGATCTTTGGATTAGCGTTCTAGTAGGTTTTGGAGCTTGTAGTTTTGTTAAAACTTCTGTCCACACTTGTCATGTTTTTCCTTTATCTTTTGTTTGAATAATTATTTGCAGTCTTTTGACAATACTTCTAGCCATCTGTATTACAAACATTTACTTGATTATATGTCACTGAGCACTTTGGAGGCATAGGATGCCTAATAGAATTATTTTTAACTGATGAAAACATACACTGAACAATGTGGCATACTTTTCCCAAATGTTGAGAATTTATATGTATTGCACTCAAAGATTTTTCTAAAATATCTGATTAGGTCACTAAAAATCTTGCAATCTAATCTGCTAGGATACAACACTTTTCAACTGGTAATACTGTAAATTAAGTATGACAAACTCATTGTGTACTCATTTATTTGACGCTATGAAACGGACCTTGCTTTTTCAATTTAACTCCTACAATATCTAAATGCAATTTTTAGATTGTTTAGAACTAGAACACTTTCTCTACAAATCATGTGATCACAAGGATCAAGTTACAGTGGTATACAGAAGCAGTAATGGCTTGCTGATATTATAATTATTTGTGCAAAAGGCTGTGAACAAAAAGCGAGGTTTGCTGGTCATTTACATACTGTAGATTTTCTGCTCTAATTGTGACACTACTTACTACTGGCCCATTGAGCTAGACATAATTTTTTACATGGACCAGTAGGTGTAGAGAGAGCCTCAGGCCATTAGATCAGTACCAGTTTTAAACTCTGAATTTTAAATGAACAGATTTAACCTTTGCTTTTGATGTCTCTTCCCAACCCCCATCCATTTATAATGTTGTCAGTTGTCTCTGCTGTTTGTGTTCCTTATTAGTTCATTCTGTTTTAATTGCTCTTCCTAGAGTAATGTCAAGTTGTGCTTTACAGTTCAAAACAAGTTAGTGTTCTTTCACATAGAAATACAGTTGTCTATCAGGAGGTATACTAGAAAATAATCTGCTTACTTTATCGCATATGTTTCCATCAGTTCTGACAGTTGAGGAGTATTCTACTCAGAAACTAGGCACACTCAGAACTTTTAAGTGGACCTTTAGAACTCATAAATTCTGTCTCCTCTGCTTCCAGAAGCTGTAGTTAACAGTGCTGCAATATTATTCCCTCAGATATCAGTGCTTGCAATGGAATATTTCCCTATCTGGGATCAACATGTTTTCTTTTTTATTTACTACTCCAGGACCATAGCTTGAAAACATTTACTAGTCTTTCATGTGTGTGGCAAACTGAGATATTTAACTGTAAAGTCACATCATTCTCATTACTGTCTTTGCCATTTTCCACTCAAATTTCAACACTTTGAGTATCTGAGTCTCACAAACTGATGAAGGTAGAAGTGAATGCTTTCTACTATGTAAAAATTGGGATTCTCATTTTTTCGGTATTATCAGCCATTGATTTCTAGCACTAATGATGTAAAGAATATCTGTTACCAAAATCATATGATAATGGTACAAAAAAATTTTGCTAGTCATTAGGGTTTGAATTATACCTGTCACTGCTCTCTTAATCTAGCTGGTTTTCTTTTGTTACCAGTTGAGGGATGAATATAGCAAATCCCAGATTTTGGTCTAATGTAATTTTTAATCCCTTCATAGTCATTCAAAATTCCATTTATCCAGATGTTTCAGAGACAGTTAATTTTTAATGGGGATTTCCTGAACTTGGTTTCAAAACTGAAGTGTTTTGTATTTATCAGCACTGAATGATTAACCAAAGAATTTGAGCACCATATGATATCCATCGCTTGTTTGGTAATTTTGTCCAAATGAAACATTGGCTCTAAATGTAAGCATGATCACTCGGAGCTGATTTAGATTGTTATATTTAAGGCTACAATTTTTTCAGGAAAAATTTTAATAACTGTCCCAGCAGAGATGCAGGAAAACAAGGATATGTCACAGGGACTAGGGGGCCCATAGGGTGGAGCTGTGGTTGGACAGCGAGCCCACTCCACACTTACCCTTCAGCAACAGCTCTTATCCCACAGGGCTGGGCCCCCCTCCCTGCTCCAGGTGTCTCAAGGTGGCCCATGTAGTCACTGCACCACTCAGGTTTGGCGCATCTGCCCCTATGGAGATGGTGGGGAACTGGGTTATATTTGATTGGCATTGTGACTCCGTGGGCCAGCTTGCAACACCAGTCAAATTTGACCCTCTGCACCTCCTGTGACCATGTGTACCAGCTTGCAATGCTTGAATGGGTAAGGAGCTGCTGCTGTGGGGGTCACAGACTTCATTCAAATTCACGATTACAGTGAACACTGTGATCCCCGTGTCAATATTGTAGCTTATGGCCATGTCTACGCTAGAGACCTTACAGTGGCATAGCTGTGCCGATGCAGCTGCGTCATTGTAAAATCTCCCATGTAGCTGCATTATGCCGACGGGAGAGAGCTCTTCTGTCAACATAATTAAACCAGCCCCAGTGAGCGGTGGTCGATGTGTCAGTAGGAGAGTGTCTCCCGCTGACATAGCTCTGTCGACACCAGCGCTTCTGTCAGTGTAATTTATGTCGCTTAAGGGGGTAGGTTTTTTCCACACCCTTGAGCGACGTAAGTGATATCAACAAAAGTGCTAATATAGACATAGCCTAAGTTATGGCTGTGTGAAAGACTTTTATACAAACAGGAGAAACCATCTAAGACCTGGATCCTTTAAGTGCCTTCTAAATATGCTCTAGTGCTTACAGTTGAATATGGGGTGGACAGCAGCAGTGCATCACCAGAGTCCATCACAGGCAGCTGGGCTACAGCTTTCTTTGAGGAGGGCATGATTGTCAGACATTTTACCCCTGGAGCTGCCTCTGGCCTATTGTGTATATACTATTTTTATAAGTGGTCGAGCTGTGTGTGTTTGAAAACATGATTTAAAATGAAACTTTGAATCATTGTTTCCATCAGAAATGTCAAACACTTACTGGGTAGCATTCCCCCAGTATTTTCTGATATGGAGGTGTCAAGTTTTCTTACCCTGTTTCAGAACCTCCACTGCTGTGGATCAAGTGTTTGTTGCACTTGATCAAAAATAAATAAGGGTGTCTGTCAGGGCTCCTAGTTTGAGTCATATGAAATCTGTTTTGTTTCTTTCTGTACCCTGAGTGCTGCCAGAAAGTTGTAAATCCCGTGAGCATAATGCCAGTTGACATGATAATCACCATCACCTATGCTGGTTAAGTTTATAACTTTTAAGAGTCATCTTTTAAAAAAAAAAATATTTAGGACTCCTAGTATTTACAAGCTCCATAGACCAACTCAGATTGTAAACTGTTTTGGGGTGAGAAACTTTTTTGGATTACTTATGTCTATAAAGTACTTCACACGCTTATGGTACCATATGGTAATGTAGAAGTAATAATGCCTTTCAGCATTAATCAGCACAGTTGCTGATACTCTCTTGTCTCTTCAAAGACATGGTGCTTTGACATGCATAACTTCCAGTTGTGCATCCTGATCAGTGAAACTTTTGTTTGTATCAAAGTATAATTCCTTTAAATATTTCAAACTAGCAAGTACTCAGTTGGTTTCTTGATTATTATTTTTTAAAGCTTATGGTTCTTGTAATTTGTTATAGTTTTACAATAATTCTTACCATTCCTGAGCACCTCTGAGATTTTGTCTTAAAACTGTGCTTTGAAAATGGCTTCTCATTTAGTTTTAATCTTTTTGTATATTTTGGTGTTTTGTTTCCACTAGGAATTGAAACTGAAATTATTGACCCACTTCTCCAAGCCTTTTGAAAAGTGACTAAATGCAACTGGGTCAGGCTGTCTGTGGGAATGAAGTGGCTGGGAGAATCCAAGAACATGGTGGTGAATGGCAGGAAAAATGGAGGAAAGTTGTCTAATGAACATCAGCAGAATGAGTCCAAGTTGCAGCACACTGGAAAGGAGAATCCAAAGACTAGCAAAAATGGAGTTGAGAGAAGATCAAGCAGATGTATGTACATGTTTGTGGGGTTGGGTTGTGATGTGAATCATAGTAGCATCTTGCTTACTGATTTGTTAGCTTTTTAATTGCTTATTCTGAAATCTTGAGATACATGGTTAGTTAACTGGGAAGGCTGTTGTTAGCAGTAGAATATTTTTATTATACTTGTAATTCAGTCGTGATTATTTCAGAAATAAGTTTCTATTAAGTCCCATTGAAAAGTTAAATTCAAATGATTTAACTTTGATTTATTTTGAATTCAGTGGAAAAAAATTGCATACAGCAAACATCCTTAATATGTGACGGCTAAGAACTAACATGGTTGCAGAGTGGACTTTAGATATATTCTAAAATAATAATTTGTCCACAAATCTTGTGGAACCAGTTGTGAAAGTTACATAAATATACATGCTTGTATAGGTAAACCCCAATTTTATTAGTCACACCTACGTCAGTAATCCATTGTAAAACTGAGGTTTCTTAAAAACAAATTTACATTTTTATTATGAATTTCAAGTAGAGGACCCGATACAAATTTCAGGTAACACTGGTATTTAGAGTTTGGAAAATCAGGCTTTACTTTTATGTTGTTAATTTAAAATCTGAGGCAAATATTGCTGAATTTTGTACTGGTAATGATTTTACGAGCACATATCCATGGCTTTAGGCACCCTTAACAGTATTTTAAAAATCAAATTACACCATCCATTCTGTGTAGCACTACTAACCAACAATAGCTAGGAAAAACAATCTTCCCTTTGTGTCCTCACTTTCCCCCTTCCTGACGACTCATTACTCTCCTAATTATCCTCCTTAGATGGGCCTTTTGCACGTCTGAAATGTTAACAGATTTGGGTTACTTCATTCTGGGTGAAATGGTACAAGTTCCAAGGTCAAGGAGAACGTCCTACCAGCAATCCCCTTTCTTGCGGATCTTGGAGTACTGTTACAATAACCTTAAGTTCAGGTATACCACTATAAAAAGCATGCTTCCAAACTTAGCCCCAGCTTCATTTGCTGAATGGTTTTAGGAGGTTTTTGTGAAGCACACTGCAACAATCTAATCTCTAGGCAAGGACGGTATGTGAGACTGTTTGCAAGGTCTGCATCTGAAAGAAACGTCAGTTTCCTGGCCATATTTAAATAATAGGAGATCATCTAAACCAAATTCTAGATCAGCCTAGGATTAGAGAAAGCTGCCGTTTCATCTGGTCTTTCGCCCAGTCCAAGAAAGATAGCATCCTAATTGTTTCATGGCCCCTTGCCACAGAGACCAAAGGAGATCAAATAAAACGAAAGAATGAGAACCTACATCATGAACTCACAGGGCAGAGATCACACTCATGGACCTCGCTTCTTCCCCTCTCCCGCTTCTTCCCCTCTCCCGTTATACTTCCAATCAACAAAAGAGGCTGCTGGAATCCCTGGTGATAGCAGAGTGGTCTCTCTTAAAGGGACTTACTTTTAGCTGGTGTCCCAGCTGATTGAGGGCATCCAAGCCAGAGCTTTTGTTGCTGCTGGTATCCTTGGTGGCGTTGCCCTTTTAAAGGGAGGATACTATAAGATTGAATAGTTTTCTATTTAAGTAACCCTGGTGTTTTTGCTTTTCGCAGGTAGTGGTGCTTCAGGATTTGAGGGCCAAAGTCGCTACGTGCCTTCCTCTGGAATGTCTGCCAAGGAGCTGTGTGAAAATGATGACTTAGCAACTAGTTTGGTTCTTGATCCCTATTTAGGTTTTCAGACACACAAAATGAATACTAGGTAACTTTGTTTGCCTTTATTTACCTAGCAGAGAAATAATCATCATAGTGATGTAGGGTAAATGAGGAATTTCTTGCATATCTGTAGAAATTTACAAAATGGTAATATCTGTTTTTATATTCTTGTTCTGTTGGGTAACTTTAGCCTTCAGAGTGGTGCTGCTCTGGTAAATGGGACTCAGAGCATGGTAGCAACATGTAGCTGCACCACTATAGTTGGTATTTCCATTAAACCCTGTTGTCAAGTTCCATTATTGAGCAGGAACTTAATAGAAAGTTTCTTAATCTAGGTAACAGTTACGTTAATCAGTTCAGAAGGGGTTATATTATTAGCCTTTTGAAATAATGTTTGGTGGTAAAAGTAAAATTTTTGTTACTTCAGGTGTTAGACTTCCTTCAGTCTCTGATTTATTAAAAAGTTTTTAGTGTGACCATTTAAATGTTGTTGGCACTAAGGCCAACAATCTCAAACAAGTGTATGCAAAATCCCACTAGAGGGATTCAATTCAGATTGTCTGTATATATGCCTATATACATGTACACACTTGGGACTTGTGCACCCAAGTCAGGCGTATACATTTGTACTTAGACACACATCTTCCTGAAAACTTGAACCTAAAATTGGTATGGATGGGTGTCTGGTTTTTGAGTGTTTATTCCTATTTTTCAGAAATACTATAGAGTATACACAGTCTGTAACATCCTGTTAAATTAAATTGTCAGTGTATGGACTTTTATTGCAGTAGTTTAATTCTATATGCTTACCAAAAATGCATATAATTGTGGGAGGAACTGTCTCTTATTTTGTGTTGGGCATTATAAACACAATGGGGCCTTGATCTCAGTTGGAGCCTTATTACAAATAGAAAATAATATACAGATAATTCAACCAGTTCATACTAATATTTCCTTGGATAAAGTTTTGTTTTGATTTATTGAAGATCCAAAATATTTGACTATTATGTTAGAATAATTTTTATCTAAGCACAACTATTTATATACAATCCCATTAGTAGATCATTGCTGTATTTTACTATGTTGAGTAGGTCTTGGATGTAGAAAAACAGGTTGACCAGTCCGAATGCTAAATTAATTCATGTTGTCATGCAATAACATTAATGCACTAGTAAGGCCTTACACATTAGGGTTACATTGGCGCAGTGGTGCGTTAACAAACACTTGAAATCTGCAGGCCCATTCTAAAAAGCTGCATTTTCAGAACTCAGCGTCCATCCTTCTGCCATTCATTTAAGGAATGCTTTCATTCTTCAGGTGTATTTCAGGGTATTGGTTAGAATAGCTTCTTGAGTCCACAATAAAACTGCCTATTTAGGTAAGTATTCTTAAGGTCCTTGTTACTGCAGTATTTGAGCATCTGCTGTAGTTGGCCCAGCTGATTACAGATGCTACTGCAATTAAAGGAGCCCTCTTTCTATTGCATGGGAAGTCAGATGAAGGAGATAGGTGTATACATGATTCTGTAGCTTCCTATCAAGGCAATGATCAAGCAGAGAAATTATTTCTCCTTTCTTTGTTTTATGATTGACATGCCAACTTCATAAATTTGTAATGTTTTCTGGAGACTAAGACTACAACGAGCAAACTACATTTCTTAAATTTTTTTGTTTCTGTTTTAAGATGTTACTGATTTCAAACAAATGGCTGTGAAACAAAAGACTATCACTATGTATTTCTTCCTTTCTCAGGCCTGTAAAGCAATGTTACAGGCAGTGTACAATTAAACTTTTTAAGTGTAATAGTTATTAAATTTGAAGCAGTGTGGGAAACATTTTGGTGAAGCTTAAAGCTTCCATCAAAAACACATTTTCCCAATTCTGTTGAGAGAGTGTCTTATTGCAGTGAATTAAAATAAAGGCATAGCATAGTTCTTATTTAGCTTCTCTTGGTCACATCTGGTTATTGTCATGGCCAGACAGCTTGGATTTTGTTGCTTTTATCTAGTAAGGTGTTTTTCTTGTTTTGCGTTCTCTTATGAGGTAAAAAACTTCAGATGCAGAATGACTAGATAATTGTTCAGAGAATAAGAAACACTAGTACCAGGACATGACGTGATAGTAGAAATTAAATTTAGTTTCACAACTCGTTTAATTTTGGAACATCTTCAGCTTCAGTGTTAAGAGGTCTTACAAACAATTCACCGTATATATGGAAGTGTGTCTAAAACAAAACATCTAGTCATGGTAGAAAATGCACTTTTTTTCCTTTAGGCAAGTTGAGAGGAGGCTGCTATGCAAATGGTTATCACAAATATTCTACAGTAATCTTGAAGATGTTTGTATCTGCTGATTTGCGTATGGTTACAAGGTTTGTATTTATGTAAACAACAGTCCAGCACAAGGCTGACTGAAGGTCAACGTTCACTTACATCTCTGGAAGCCAAGATCTTATTTTCTGCTGCAACTGGATAAATATACAAATATCTTGTGTTATATACAAATTTTCTCTGTGGGTCTGATTTAGCAGTTAAAGGTTCTTTAAGGATTTGTTATTTGCACAGAAATCATTAGGCAGGGCAAGACAAGACCTCTTTAAAATTCTTAGTAAAACATTTAAATTAACATTTTCCCTTTCCTCTTTTTGCCCTCCCCCACCTACTGTTGACTGAGCTACTGCTGTCAAATAGAAAATAAGTGTGGTGAATTTTGTATTGTATGTTACTGGTGATTTTATTATTGTCTCTGAAACATTAGTGAAAGAATATGAAGTCTGAAATAATATGCCTGGATTTAGTTAGAAACTTTAATCACGTTAGTGCAGTATTCTCATGATCATGCCTCCTCAGAGCCCCACATGTGCCATGTGAATCACCAAATCCCTTTGAATAGTAGTTGG
This sequence comes from Trachemys scripta elegans, assembly GCF_013100865.1. Taxonomy (NCBI): domain Eukaryota; kingdom Metazoa; phylum Chordata; order Testudines; family Emydidae; genus Trachemys; species Trachemys scripta. Next base: position 110,770,238 of record NC_048301.1, read on the forward strand.
TTGGTGTTTTGAAGAGGAAATATTATAAGATAAAGGGGTGCTCTGGTAAGCATCCCACCAGACTCCTAGAATTTGGAGAAGTCACCTATACTGGGATCACAAGAAGAATAGAAGCAGGTGGACTGGTCATCTATGGCAAGATGGATCCATCTGACTAAAGCACCAGAAGTCAGTGCCCTTTGAATACTCCAATAGATGGGATATTGGAGACTCAAATTATCATAGTACCAAGGTCCTACTACTTCACCTTCAGGGTCTATCAAAATGGTTTAAGTGAGATTTTCTCTGTACCTCAGCGTTTCCTAGAGCTTTGCAAATAGGACCTTGATGCAATGAAAGCCATGTTTCTGGAGCAAGCTGGTATCACTTTCAAATCCATTGGATCACAGTTCTTACTGAATCTAATTTTGGTGATTTGAACTTCTTGAAACCAAGAAAAACAGGTTTCTTTTCCACTTTCTACTGCAACGCTATGTAAAATGAGCCTAGTTTTCTGTACTGGAGCATCTGTGGAGCATTAAATGTCATCTTAGGCAGCTTCAGAGTTTAAATCTTACCTAGGCTTTTCTCCATATGGGTATTGTGCATCTTAGGGCTTTTAGGCCTTTGATCCTCTGCCTCCTGAGTTAGTGATTTCTCCAGGGAGTGATGATGAAATAGGTCATTTTCTTTGTAGAAGGCAGTCTTGTCTGGGTTCCCTTACCTCAGCCCTCACAATTAGTAGTTCTGCTTGATGATGTCAAATGCTTCTAAAAGAGAAACTGGAAGGCCAGTCCTGAGGTTATTTTTCTACCACATCCTCTGACGAGGCTCTTACCCACTTCCTCCTTTCCTCTGAAGGCCCTGGTGTTACTGAGGACTTGATGGACTGATAGCTTTAGAGATCCATTTAGTGACTTTGCACAGAAATAACACATTTTAACATCTTGAATCTCCACGAGAAAGTAGTCTTCTCTATCAATTAAAGTCTGCTGGAACTGGCTGAAGAGGTCTGCAACCAGTCTTTCTTGGCTGCCTTGGTTTCTAGGAAATCACGTGCTTTGGACCAAAAGCTAGGGAGGAATTTGAGCTAATCTCTCAATATTCTTCCACATGCTCACTTGTGGTTTTGGCTGCAAATGATAAATCGGAAGCTGGGAAAATGGCATTTACCCCGGGAAACAAAACATCCAGAAGTTAGGTATGCCTAATAGGTTATTTCTCTGCAGTCCTGATGCTCAAGGCCTCTCGCTGCCAGGCTGTCATGCCCCTGGGAGCCAGGCCGCCCCGCTACAGGGGGAGGTGGGCAAGCCATTTCTTCAGACTGAATCTTACACATGGTCAAACAGGGATGCACCTTTAGTTTGAAACCATGCCAAAACCCAAGCTCTGTTCTGTACCCTTTTTAGACATCCTTCTCACACACTGCTGGAAGAAGTAGTGTTGACTCTCTGTTGAAAATGGGAACTCTGTAGATGTGGTGCCAAAACCTTTCTCCTGATATTTTTCACTTTCTGAAAGACTTAATAGCCTGCACCCTGTTCTGGTCACTTGCAGATTGAATAATACCTAAGGAAATCCAGATTCCACATGGTTTTGTTAGGGAGCATAATTCCTATCATCAACTCTCAGGACTAGTTCAGGGCCCTTAGCTTTCAAGATTCTCGTTTCCCTGTCTCAGTAAGGAAGACATAAGAAGTACTTTAGATTCATGGCAAGCAACAAGCACTACTAGTATAAGGTGTTGAGCTTTGGGCTGGCAGCAACTCCTTGTGTATTCACCAAGTGCTTGATGGTGGTTGTAACTGACCTGCTGAGACATGCAGATGTATTTATTGCTTGTCTGGCTCATAGGAGCTCAGTTGTACAGCAGGGTAGCTCCTACCATGGGGCGGGTAGGGGGATTGCTTTCTGTCTCTATCTGAAAGTAAATAAATCTTGGTCTCAACTTAGGCTCTGAGCTTTGTAGGGGATACAGTAGATTCTGCAAGGGCTCTAGCTTGATTCTCAGAATATCAGAGATCTGATTCTAGGCAGTAGACCCAGCTAAATCCAGCCCAAAACAGTCAATGGGATTTTTATTTGCAAGTGTTCAGCCTGAGGGTCACCTGCATGTTGCCACTTCTTTTGTGTTGCTGCAGATGTGATCCTTGGAAGGGTGATGGAATCTGTACAGAACAAGTGTTCTCAGCTTGATGTCCTTCTCCCTCAGCAGACTCTTGATGGAGCACACTGCTAGAGAGTGTATTGAAGGGGGTCCCCTTCTCTTCGCCTGCTGTTGAGATAATTGTAGCCTTTAATCTGGGCTGTATTCTTCTGAACTAGAAAGGGTAGCGCTGTGTCACCTCTGAGTCAGGAGGCAATCCGTCTGTGAGAGTGGTACATCTGAAACAAAGGGGGACACTCTGCTCTGCATCTGGCTAGCACAAACAATACCTCACTTGACAATCTGAGTTGGCATCGTACAGATCTGCATAAGAGATCACTCCGATTCTGGTGGTCATCCAGATATGGGCTTCCTTGTTGTATGCCAAGACAAGTGTCTGAAATGCTACTTGAGATCACAATGCATATCAGATGTTCTGCCTTTTGTAGTAAGAAAGAAGGCTCCTCTACTCCTTTTGGTTTTTTTTCTTTTCCCCAAAATACTGGGGAAGGTTCAACGGGATCATTGATCTCAGGCATGTGAGGTTGGCCCTGTCCAGAAGTCGTCTAGTCACTTCTCCAGAGTGAAGATTTTTTGTCCCAGCTGAATGGTAGGGTAGCTCACCCAGACCTCAAGTGGTTTCACTTGGCAATATTGCTGATGGGTTTCTAGGTCAAGATGTCGTCTTCTTGATTGAGAAATCCAAGGTTGCCCTACTGGAGTCCAAAAAGCCATATGGTAGGAAGTGTTATGCTGCCAATTGAGCCAGTTTAAGAGGTTTGTCTGGGTCCAGTTATATTGGGCTTTCTCTTTGCTGTAAAGGCTATCCTATTTTTAGCTATGGCTAAGGTCTGCTTATAGTCCATGGTATTTTGTGAAACATTTTTTTAAAGGGTCTTACAAACTAGTATCCTCCCATTGTGAAACCTGACTGATATGGGAGACTTGACTTTGGGGTTGATCAAACCTGTAGAAGGGCCCATTCATCTGGATTCTTGCTCACTATACCGCCTCTCACTGAAGGTATCATTTCCGGTGGCCTCTTCCTTGGCCATGAGCTTCATGAAGTTACAAGCTTTGGCAGTCAACCCACCTTCTACTGCAGTGGTTCTCATACTTTTGTTCTGGTGACCCCTTTCGCAAAGCAAGCCTCTGAGTGCGCCCCCCCCCCCCCCCCCCTATAAATTAAAGACACATTTTTATATATTTAATACCATTATAAATGCTGGAGGCAAAGCGGGGTTTGGGGTGGAGGATGACAGCTCGCAACCCCCCATGTAATAACCTCGTGACCCCTGAGGGGTCCTGACCCCCAGTTTGAGAACCTCTGTTCTACAGCATTCAACAAAGACAAGGCAGTTTTTAAGTCTCATCCCAAATTTTCACATTAATGGTATTAGACTGTCTTCTCAGTCTGTCGGTATTGCTGCCTATCTTTCCCAAAGCTCCATGGTGTTCCTGGGGAAGTGAGTCACATCCTGGATCCGGAGAGCTGTCATCTACCACTTTAGGCAAAACTAAGATATTTGGAAAGTGAAACAATTTTTGCCCATTGGAGAAAAAGCTAGAGGTCAGATTTTCTACATGGATAAGACTGCATTTAGTAACTTTATGAACTAGCTGATGCTCATTGCATCTGAAGATCTCCTGGATTTACGGGGCTAGGTAGCTGGCTTTCCAAATGGTATAGCTCCACAGCAAGCCCTTATATGAAATCTTTAGGGCTGTTATGTGGACTTCACCTCACACCCACACATTCTCTCATCATTGCATAAAGAACACATCCTGATTTCAGGAGAGCAGTGCTTCAGTTGTTTAACTCTGCAGAGCACCTCAGCCCCCACCTCCTCAAGGAATTCACTGCTTGTTAATGTTTCATACAGCAGGGTTCTATGGAGATAGCACCATGGAGAAGCAAAGTGGATGGGCTACCAACAGTAAATCTTGTTCTATAAATTCATTGCCTCCACAGAGCCACACTGAATCTTCCCTCTACTTCAAAGCCCAACTCTAAATAAGGCTTCTAATAAGTAGAGGAATTCCAGGAACCACTAGAGGGCTGGCATATTTATACCCTTGACAAGTGAAACCTAGAATGTGATGGAATTTGCGCACATGCTCAAACTGCAAAGGCTTGCTAAATATGATTCTATGGTCATGTAATTAAGCACACATTTCCTAAGTTGTGGCTCTGTGGCGGTAATGCATTGGAGAACATGTGTTTACAATCGGTAAGTAGCCCCTTTATAGAGGAGTTTACTGTTTCATGTCAAAGTTTATCTGCATTCTTGAGACCCAGATTCCTAGAAATATCTAGATACTGAAAGTTAACTTTATTTCACTTTGAAAAACCACTGTGGTCTAAAATCTGTGCATTGTCCAATTTTTTTATTCTTTAGTTTTATCTTGCTAACAATAAGTTCCATGACTTTATTGGGTTTTTTTCTTCTGCAAGACGACATGGCTGTTTCGGATTTAACTAATTTGCTGCTGTCTAAGGTATCGGGTGCATTGGGTAAAATGTTTCCCCAGGCTGTCCTATATAAGTGGTACATCATAACATTCAATTGAATTTCAGTGGAGTATAGCAACTTCAAAAGAACCTCCACACAGTAGCTGGACTGGAGTGCTAACAGTAGAATGAAATGATAAACTGTATTTATGAAGTGGAGATGGAGGTTAGGAGGAAGAGAAATAACTTCTGAATATCTTAGCCAAAACAGAAAAACATTTACTTGCTGCCCTGATCAATGAAATGATGTGGCTGAGGGTCTTTTTCTGCTTAAATTTCAGACACATTTAAAGATTGGACATATCAGTTTGAGTTTTAATTTTGCAATAGGTTTCTTGAACTGAAACTGACTAAATTATTGGGGTGTTTCCCCCTTGTTATCCATTGAAGATATAGTTTTTGTTTTGGCATACAGGTTAAGAAGCTGGCTTTTCTTAATGACAGCATTGAAGATTAAGTGCAGAAATAGACTTGATTTAAAAAAACAAAACAAAAACAAAACAAAAAAACCCCAAAGTAGTACCACTAGCTTTTGTAAACTATAAAGTTTACAAATATTGTCTGTGTGAAGACCATGCATTATATTACTTTTTATTTCATATGTATTTTAAAAGTAAATTAAAAAACATTTCCTGTTTGGTTATAATTGTAACTGAATTTTTTGTATTCATTGTGTGGCATTGTCTTCAATGCTCCAGAGCCTTACACTGTTTGTCCTTCTATTCAGGCTATAGTGCTACTGATGTAATATAAGATTCTGTTTTCACGTCCACCAAAGCAAACTATCTTCTGAATAAAGTGCCTGTCATTCAAGCAAAGACCTTTGGGATGCAACTTTTGGTAACCTCCAACGTGTCTTTCTCTTCATTTTCCCTAGTCTAAGTTTAAGAAGCAGCTGTAGCATTTTATAACTTCCTCATTCACCGGTGCAGCATGTCAGATATGTGCACTATATGGAGCATCATGCTGTATCTCTTGCAGGATCATTTTACCCTTTTTGTTCAAACTCACTGCTCTCAGTGACTGAATTAATCAAGGTACTGTACTCCTGAACTTACCAGAACCTCTCCTTTAACTTCCTTTATAGGCAAGCATCTCACTGACCCTTGGCTTTATACCTTGGACTTTCAAGATTCTTTAAGTAACCCCGAGGTAAGAGAAACTTCAGAGAGAGAGAGAGAGAGCTTTGGTTCTCTGTAGCTGTTCTCTTGACAGCCTTACTTAATAAGGCCTTCTCAGTTACAAGGGCCAAACTGGGACAAGACAATCATCTAGCCAGATCTCAGCTATTGTGGGATCTCATTGATGAGAAAAAAATACTTACTATACAGGGTAATTGGAAATATTACTATTCTCCAGCTCATCAAAAGAAGGGAAATGACTTTCTTTAAAGATGTTATCAATGCAGAATTTTCATTCTTAGCTCTCTTGGCTCCAGCATGAGTCATGCAGGAATCTCCTTAGCTCATGAGATTTTTGGCCCTTTGAGGCAGTTAGAGATTGTCTCAAGGGGACTGTCTTAATCAGCAGGCTTCAACATCATGTGCCTCAGAGGACCCAGAACATTCCATTTTGTTTTTTCCCCCTCTCCCCTGACTAAAGCTGGCAAAGGAGCTTATTGCAGGAGCTGCCCTAAAGTTCTAACCAGCACAGCTCTGGTTCGCCCTGCAGCCTCTATTTAGAAGCTGGGTATCTTTTTCTGTTATCTAGCTTTGAGCTAGTCACTTACTTTTTGGATCAGTAACGTTTTCTCCTTTAGCTCACATTTTTATGTATGTTCACTTAAGATTTTCTTTTTAGGTTCTTTTAAATTCAGATTGAGGCATTATTGAGGAATTCTCAATCGGCTATTTCCAATGGATGAAATCTGGGTTCTAGCAGAAAGTGCCACAGAGAGAGAGAGAGAGAGAGAACACCTGAGGTGTGGAGTTCAGGCTCTTACTGATGCTGTTTGGATTACTGGTTGAAAACTGTCATGTGACCCAGTGCTAAGTCAAAAGACCCTTGGCTCCTCTCAAGTATGACGATCTCAGGCTGTTTTAAGGAGGACTATACCTCTAGGATTCCTTGGCGTATTTGAAGCAGCAGTACCTTGAGGCAAATCAGCACCTATAGGGTATGTGTGGAAGGACATCTCTGAGTGCGTTGGTGCCTTTCATCAGCACTTCAGAGTCCAGGACTCTTGGCAGTTTTCTCAACTCCTAGATGATGATGTTTACATCACCATGTTCTGACAGTACCTACGCAATTGGTCTGTGAACATTCTTGGCCATAGGCTTTTACAGAATGTGTTTAGAAATTCCATCATGTTGGCACCATTGAAGTCAGTGCCGCATGCCATAATGTCATGCATTGTATGCAGTGCTGTTGTAGCCGTGTTGTTTTTTCCCTCTGACTGGAGTGGTGTTAACAGGTCACTTCACCTTGAATGATCCCTTGAAATATATGTTCACTCTGCTAAACAATCTGTTTCACCTTCTATTTAGCTGTGACGCTCTGAGTATATTTCCCAGACCTGAAGAAGAGCTCTGTGTAAGCTCAAAAGCTTGTCTCTCTCACCTACTGAAGTTGGTCCAATAAAAGATATTCTCTCACCCAGTTTATCTCTATAATATCATGGATTCATATTGCTGGAACCAGAATCCCTCAGTGTATCCATGGGGATCATGACTGTGCACTGTTTACTATCATCTGAGTCTTGTCACCATCCTGACAAGAAGCCTCCTTGATTCTCCATGTGCTTCGGGAGGCCTTGGATATAGCTTTCGAACCAGCAAATCTTTTGGAGTTTACCCAAATGTACAGGTTCTGTGCATTATGGTTTTACAGGCGTGCAGCACCTCAAAAGCCCTACTTCCATTTTCAGATTTTGGAGACTATGCGCAGCATGACATTTCTCTGATCTGTTTCAGGATTTCTATTTTCCCCCCCCCCCCCCCCACTCGTCCTTTTGGGAGGCTCTGAGTTTCAAGACCTTTGAATTCCTTAATGCACCCCTATTTAATTGAAGAACACTTTTTACAGACCTACTGGGGAAATTTCCTTGGCAAATCAAAATCCCAGGTTCTTACTTCAGTAGAACACTGTCTCTCTCTGCTACTTATGATCACAGAGGAGGTATGGGCATTTCACTACAATATGAATACTTGTCAGCACCCTAGATGAGGCTCCTAGTCTGCCTGTGGAGTCAGGATGTCATAGGGAATTTCAGATCTGTGGGGACCTCTTGGACTATAAAACATACTTGTTCTCCCTCTTGTTCCCATGGTTCCTGGAAGCTTGAGGTCTTTGTTTCCCTTTTTTGCATCTGGACCCAATGTTTGGTGTCACTGTCTGTCTGCTATCCTTCCTTCCTTTCCTTGAGATCAGGTTAGAATAAGTTTTCTTGCTTTGATTAGCAAGTGCCAGAGTTCTCTCTGTGCACACCAAGATGCAGTCTCTTATAAGACTCTCGGCACATACAGTGCTGGTCTCATTGGGTGGCATTATAATATTCAAAATCCAAACCCATCCCAGGAGGAAACAGGGGCATCAAAGCCAAGTGATATGCACACTCGCTGACAGTTAATTATATTCAAGGTACAGTTTTAAGTGTGTGATGTCCTCAAGCAGGTCTCCCTACTCCCAACATCTCAGAAGGAGGCTACAAAGAGATTTCGGCCATCTATGGTGACTTTTTAATTGCACATAGACTCCTTTTTAAATAGCTCCACTTGTTGGAATATAATTTCCTATACTTATCCTAGTTTAATTTGGCACTGTATGTTTGTCAGCCTATCATGAGACAACTATCTGATCTCGACACTTCAAATTCAGCGTTACAAGGCACCCTTTTATGTTTCAGACAGAACTGTTGAAGGCTTCTTTGATTAACTCTGTATTTGTGAGCTAAGGTGCCTTGTGTACAAGATCACTTTCCACATGGGAGTGACTTCAGCTCCTAGAATTAGTATGCTTCATACACTAGGGACTGACTCACCTTATAGCAGATTTTACAATAAAGGGTGCTGCTATGGACTCATACAACATTTCCTAACCCAGATGGGTTGTGTTTTATTTTTGTGAGACTTCCCGTGTGGTGTGTTTGTTTTGTTTAACTTTTCCCCAACACCTGCATGCTCAACCCAGAAAAGTGGCCCTTCTCCAAGCCCTTAACTTAAGACTCTCTGGGGGGTTCTTGGAGCAGATGAAAAGCCTTGGAAATGCAATCAGTTTTCTGTTTTTTTACCTCTTATTTCCTCGGTAATGCTGTCGCTAGAGCAACATGTTAAAAGACTGTCTGGGAAGCGGTCTTGTGTCTTGAAGACAGTATTTCAATTGATATCAGTCCTAAACAGAACACTTCCCATTGTCTACTATAGGAAGATTTTCAGTCCTGGGCATAGGATCATGTGGTTGCTTTACATATATCCATAAATTTTCAAGTATTTTTGAGCAGATTTGATCTTGAGGATGGAACTACAACTTCAGTCTGTTTTTTGTAGTATGAAGAGCCCAAACTCTTTGCTTATAGGGCTTGCCTTTTTTTTTTTTTTTTTTTTTTTTTTTTTTTTTTTTTAAATATGTTCCCAATTACAAAAAATCAGACTTCATTGTGACTTTTTTATAGTCACGTTCTCACTTACTGATTTGGATTTTTCCTTGTTTGCTTTGCCTATTATAGTATTTAATTATTTCATGAGTATTGGGACTTCCCTCAAACTATTTACTCCCCAAAAGTGAAAATCTTACATTGATAGTATCTTCAGAGAAGGGAAAATTATGCTGCTTCTCTAAATATATTATGCAGGCTTCTCACTCACCTAGCCACCCGCTTCCCCTCTGAATTTGAGTTTTTAAATATTGAGAGGATGTCTTGTGCATTTGCCCTATGGGCACTCTTTCCTCCATTTCCTATCTGATTGACTTCTTTGGTATTATTTGATATATATTTATTTTTTAAAAAGCATATGAGTAAATGAATTGTCTGGCTTTATCAATTTGGAGTTTAGGGGACTACTTGCTTCCTTCTCTTAAAAGGAACTGGCTCGAATGTTCTGGAGCCTCCAGGGCATTGAAGCATAATTAGTAAGGCAGTATCTTTGAACTGGTCTATAAGTGCCTCAGAGGACCAAAAATCCTAAGAACTAGGGGATTTTCCCTCATAACTCATGTTGGAGATCTAAGACTGAGACTCCTGCATGATGTCCTCTTCATAGAAACAGAATTTTAAGGTACTCATGATTTTCCCTTCTATCTGTAGTCCTCAATTCTACAGATGCCTCTTGTGAGGGGAACTATGCTTTTGGTTTAAATAACCATAAAGGTGCTGAAGCCGTTTAGTCAGCTCAACAATAAAAGTTGAGGACTAATTCACAGGGAAAACCAGATAAGATACTGCCATATCCATTGCAACTAAAGGTGTACATAAACTGTTGCTGTACAGTCTTTCATGTAATGTGATTGCTAGGTGTCCTTCCTAGTTTTGGTCAAGTAAGCGTAGTTCACTGCTTACTGAGGAAATTGATCAGACAATGGAAAGATGAAGCAGAAAACAAGCAAGAAGTCCTACTCTAACATTATAGGCTGTTTCAATTTAGGATCCTCCATTTGGAATGGTTTGATGCTTGTATCTGAGAAGGCTCAGTTAAGTATGGTTATTAAATCCAGGTGTAGTCCTTTTTTTTTCTTTTTTTTTTTTGCATCTTGGGAGTACTGGAATGAATTATCCTTTTAACATCTTCTGTGTGAGATGTGTACTGAGGGAGAATTCCCTAGTGTACAAAATGAGCAAAAGCATATCCTCAGTAGTCTGATTACATCGTTCTTCCAAATTGAGGTCTCTCTTCAGAGCTTGTTCAAGAGACAGCTTCCCCCCCCTCCACCCCCCGTTTGGAGATATTCCTTGTATGAGAGGTCCATTTCCAGATTTTTGGCACAATAAACCAAAAATGGCATAATTTGATTTTTTTGTAGGAGAGCATCTGTATTTACCTAAATCTTGCCACCTTATCAGACTTCATCCCAACCATTACAAAGCTAGTCAGTCTGATGTGTCTTCTCTTACAAAAGGTCATTTGCCAAGTTCTCTGCTCAGTGAGAATCCCTGGGCTTTAGATCTTTTGGATACTACAAAAAGATCAGTATGTTTCAAGAGAGCACAAAATGGAGACCTAGTGAAAAGCACACTAGTATAAAAGAACCATGAGGGTTTGGTTGTTTCTAGTACCAGCAGAAGTGCCATTACTAACATGAAGTCTTCCTCTTCTGACTCCCACTTGTATCAAGGACACAAGAATGGTGGTTGTTTTTTTCCTGAGGCAGAAAGTGATTCAAGCTATTATTTGTTTGATTTTGATTTAACTTTTTTCATTAATTGTACCGTAGAGAAGAGCATCTTGATGTCTTCTGTTCTGAGGCAAGTAGCAAATGGGAAGTAAAGCATACTTGGAGAATACATGATTGGCAGCATTTCATTTTTATTTTATTTTATTTTATTTATTTATTTATTTGACACAAGTGAAGTGTGCAAGTAATTCAGTGACCCATCTCAAAGAATTAATGGGATGTTATGGTCTCACCTAGCCTTGTTGATGTTTTAACCCAAATTAGCTCCAAGAGTTTTCTCAGAGTACATTTTTTCTTGTTTGACGTGAAATATGCCGTTTGAGTGGTAGCTAAACCAAAAATAAGTATAGTAGGTCCCCATTGAAGACTCTGAAACAACCATCAGCCTCAAATAAGATATCTATGTCCTCTAGCTGGCCTATAGGGAAAGTCCTCTGCCCCATAGGGGTATGGTTCAGTCAACAGTTGTTAATAGATCACTTATGCAACAGAGATGTCTTATATAAACAAATAGATATTTAGAGGCAAAAAACCTACAAAAGAATTTTTTTCTTGTGGCCTCTGTGGGAACAGTCCCCTGACATATACCAGGTACTCAAAAATTTGGGCTGCATGGCATATTGGTTGTCAGAAATCACTTACAGAGACTGCATGAACTTTGATGTTTTCTACTTGCTACTAAGGATAACATTTGTATTGCTTGGACATTTACAGTCCCAGCCTCCTGTAACCAGTACGGAGGAAAATGCCTTTTCTATCACCAGGCATTTCTCTTTGGCAGTAGTTCCCAAACTTGTTCTGCCGCTTGTGCAGGGAAAGCCCCCCCCTGGCAGGCCAGGTCAGGTTGTTTACCTGCCGCGTCCACAGGTTCGGATGATCGCGGCTCCCACTGGCTGCGGTTCGCTGCTCCAGGCCAATGGGAGCTGCTGGAAGCTACGCGGGCTAGCTGCCGCTTCCAGCAGTCCCATTCGCCTGGAGCAACGAACTGCAGCCAGTGGGAGCCGCGATCGGCTGAACCTGCGGACGCAGCAGGTAAACAACCCGACCTGGCCTGCCAGGGGGGCTTTCCCTGCACAAGCGGCAGAACAAGTTTGGGAACCACTGCTCTTTGGTGTATGCCTTTCTTTTTCTTATAATCCTCAATATTTAGGGGGAAAGCTATCCTAGTTTCCTGTTTAACACTGGTTTTCAGATTCAGTGTTTTAGTGATTTGGCTAATCAGTTTCCTTTATTCCCTTTCTTTGGAAAGACTTTTTCTCTAAGGGTGGACACGCCATAGCTTAGGTCAAAGTAAAATCTTGAAAATCATTGGAGTGGGATACTTTTTTTAATATATAATCTCCTGTGAGATTTATTCTTCATGTGTGTGCAAGTGTAGTCATAAAGCCATAGAAATGTGCATTATTGCTTTCTAAAAAAA